>NW_022711894.1:1520321-1599860 GCF_011630105.1 Anneissia japonica
TGGGTGAGAGAGAACACCCGAAACATGTTTACTACAATTAAATCCTTAGTTCTTTTCTTAAAATGTGTTGTATTTTTCATCAATTTGCGTCCGTTTGGTTCCATCATTAAGGATTTTAGTTCGGAAGATCTGCCAATTTGTTTGCTTAGGAAGTATAAGAAGATATCCCTACGCTTCATTAAAGCTGAATTGGATTATCATTTTTTACACAATAATAATAATAATAATAATAATAATAATAATAATAATAATAATAATAATAATAATAATAATAATAATAATAATAATAATAATATTAATAATAATAATAATAATAATATTGTCACAAACTTTTGGTTCTTACTCAAATTAATATAAAATGATATTATTTGAGTGTCAGCATCACTTAGTTAAAATGAAGGCATACTAGGTCCACCTGTAAATTATGTACACCTTACAAAACAAGTCTTTCAATGTTAATTCGGTTTTAATACTCTGAAAGTACACTGTTAAAAAAAAAACAATATTCTATTAGAACAGACCATTAGATATATGCTTATGTAATCTGAAACAAATTCATTTTTAAATTCCTTTTAACTGATTATAATGGACTGTTAATTCGGGGTTAAACTCATCACCACAAGTCTAATAGTTATCAATATCATTGTCATTCAATTTTAAGGGACTAATGGTAAAAACAATCGAGCGGCTAATAGAAAATATCGAATTTTTTCAAGATGACACTGAAGAAAATAAGGTTCTAAATGGGGCAACACAAGCATTGTCAGTGATTGGTAATGTGTTAGAGGTAAGTGAAATTATAATTAAGACATTCATAGTAGGCCTATACATTTATTTGTTCTTTTTATACACTCCAAGGAAACGCTATGACATGATTGGCTATAATGAGTCCATTGCGTGCTCTCATTACTGCTATCGCAATAATGCTATAGAAATAACAAAAAGTCTAAAAGCTACCTTTTTACTTAACATTGTTCATCAGCCCTAAACCTGTTGATTTTAAAGAAACGGTAGTAAATCATTGCATTTTCATATCTACTGATATGTAGGGATCATCGTTTGGCTTTTCAAATGCATTAAATGGCAGTGGGTCAGATCCGGTTCGGGTAAGTTTGTCTATTAATACCACCAAGCTTTTTAAACGCTTTAGTTTTTTTTTTAATCTGAAATAACTCATTAATATTTAAAAACATCTGAATTGACACCTCATTGTGAGATTGAAAGGCGAATGCTGATAGAACATACAGTGCTGTCAATTACGGAGAACCAAACATAGTAAATTTAGAGACCTAGATTAAATTATTTATTTTATGTTTAATACCATTATTATAACATTGCATGCGTTAATTCCAAACTGTAGGCATGTTCAAGTATAAACTAGCAGAGAGGGAACTGGAGATTATGAATAAGTTTAAAAGAATGGTATAAATGTCATGCTGTATAACTCTAAGTGAGGTTTCAGCATAATGTTTTTATGGACTCTTCTAGTAATAACTGTTTTTTCTTGAATAATACTCATAAAGCACAAACAGTTACGGATTATACTGTCATTCGTATATGGTAATGTGTACAGTAGTACAATAAAACAATTAAATTGTTTATAATCCTGCCTCATTGAATTACTTTGTATTTAATTTGACGAGGCAAAATTAATGAGACGATATGATACTACCACAACTAAACGATTGATTATTGATTTGTTTCCATTGTCTTGTGGGCGAGGACAGGCTGGTCAGCAAGTAGCTGAACTTGATAAATTATTCGATCGATTAGTTAATATTGCTATGAAGGGCAGAAGTCGACATGAGCCGCCGATTACAATATCTACAACAACGTTTACACTGTCGATGAAAAGGTTGTCTGTCCGGGATCTTGATCAGAACTCATTGAAGGCAGGGGGAGGGCAGTTCAATGTCCCTCCATGTGAGGTATTACTTGGAGAAGAATTGTGTTCCCAAGAAAACGATATCGATTTACAGGTATGAAAGAACAGGTCATGAAATGCATTGGATTCCCAACTGTTTTGCATATCCATTTAGTATCCAGTATTGTTTATTTTTATTCACATGGAAATAGCATCAAAATCATCGGCTATGGATAAAAAGACAGTAATAATAATCAATCAAATATAAGTCATGAGATAGGGATAATGAAAATCAGGTTTTTTTTACAGTTGCGTCCAGTTACCTCATCTAGTGGAAATCTGTATTAAAAGAAAATTATTATGCATCTTTTTTTCAGGTAAAGGAAACTTTTTCAAATCCGTATAATTTTGGAAAATCTGTAAAACGAATTTCTTCAGATAGTAAACTTTTGAGCCTATCATTTGCAAAGGAGGATGGTGTAGGACATACTGTCGAAAACATACGGGAACCCATAGAGATTATTGTTCCGAGGAAGACAGCACAGGTTATACAATGGCAGGATGTCAATGCTGATCCAATCAACGAAAAATTTAGAATGTACCATAGAGTGGACATTGCCAACTCGGATACATCAATCACAATAGATTTTCAACCTCATTGCATTAATACTACTTATGAAATAACTCTGGCGCATGAAGATTATCCAGATAGCCAGAACAACATATTTGTTGAAATGATTTACGCAACAAAAAACGTTGAAGGTAATGGGATCTACAGAAATTCATTTCTGTAAAACACACATTTGTTGTGATACGTTCATGTTTTTTTCACATATCCAGGATAATCATCTAATATTTATTGCTGGCATTAGGCAAAAAGGCCTTGAAAAGTGCATTTATAAAATCTGAAAAGCAAAACATTTAATTAATTTGCTATTTATTCTCCAAACTAACTGCTTTGAAAAGCAAAACGTTTCAAAAGATTCTACTAATAAAAAGGTTTTGTATTTAAATCTTTTGTATTTAGGTATTTTCATTGTAAAACCATTGCAATGACAGCTAATTTTTTCAAAGAGAATAATGAAAACAAGTAAAAATACAAACAAATAAACAAAATGTATGATGGTGCGTTTAATGTTTTTTTAATGTTTGATGATTTTTTTAACGTAGTAATTTGTAATTACTAGTGCATTGTTTTAAATTGTGTTAATTTTTTTAAGCCTAACAAAAATTATAATATGTTATTGAAATAATCAATTTTGAATAATATATTTTTATATACCATTAATTCAATTTCTAACTTTTTTTTAAAATTTGTAACTCATTAACTTTCTAAAACAATTTATTAGTAATAATTGAAATTCAGTACTTTTAAGTGACTATCTTTTGATGTTTTTTACTAAGTAATTGCAATATATTTTTATATACCATTAATTCAATTTCTGACTTGTGATTAAGAGTGTATATTTTTAATGTGTAAATCTCGTAAGTGCAACGTTTTCAGCCTCTAGGCTGCTTGTTTTGCATGTTTTATACCCAAATAAATGAGCTGACTACACTGTTGTTACAGGTTATGTGTATCGTATATTCATTTCATCAAGCATCATCGGGCCTAGGACTGGAGTGTTTTATTTGGGTGTGGCAGAAATAATCGACGATGAAGAGGCGGATGATGGCAGTAGCTCGTCTTCTTCCGTATTCATAGTCCAGGAAGACGTTCTTATATCTGAAACTTTCACTTGTAATTATAGTGTTCGAATCTTCGTATCTGGTTGCAATTTTTGGAACAAAGAGGAGGAAACATGGAGTAGTAGTGGATGCAAAGTAAGTTGTTTACTGTTTACCATTATTTTCTAATGTACATTATAGACTTACAATTTACCATTAGTTAATCATGTTGGCAGGGCATTGGTGCCTCTTTAAATTTAATTAATTCTAATTGATGAGAAATTTTAGAAAACATCAGTAATTTCAAATCATTTTGGGATAGCCAATTGTTGTCTGTTTCTGGTTTTTTTTTTTTTTTTGTATTATTTTGTCTAAAGTATCTTTATGAAATAGCGATAATACAAAATTATATACTTTAGTTAATAGTGCACCTGTTGACTATAGTTTCTGTTGTTGGTCATAATGAATTTATTAATATTGACAGGTTGGACCTGAAACCAGTGTGTCCTATACCCAGTGCTTGTGCACACATTTGACAACCTTCGCCAGTTCTTTCATCATTCCACCAGCACCTTTGGATTTTGATTACATATTCGCAAATGCTGACTTTCTTGACAATATTGCTATATATGTAACGAGTATAGTCATCTATGTCTTATTCATCCTTATTTTTATCTGGGCAAGAAGAAAGGATAAACAAGATGAAGAGATGGTAAATATAATCAACATTGTTCATTTATAATTGGAAGCATAGACTTTAGTAAAATAAAAAATAATAAACTGTCTTTATAATCAAATATACTTGTATAGTTTCTCGGCGCCAGCGGGCCGTCAAAGGGACAAATTTACAATTCATCCTAAACCATAAACCTTCTCCCAATAAACACCACCAGGTATTTTATTCTGGGAATCTGCGTGGCTGTAGATGGATGCTTCCTTCCTCCTCCCTCCCCCAACCCATGGCCGTCGGTGGTAGTCTGAGTGGATCATGCTGAAACGTTCTCTTGTGTCATTTATCATCGCATCGGAGTTTCATAGGACTGTATCGCCTGCCGACACTGACAAAGTGTCCGCCAGATTATTGCTGCCTATCATAATTAAAGACTAACATGGGTATACTGTATATGAATACAACATTAATATTTAAACAAACGTTTATCAACCTAGGTTGGAATGGTACCGTTAGCCGATAATGAAATTAATGATAGGTATTTCTATGAAGTTACTGTTTTAACTGCTGATATTCCTTCAGCCGCAACCAAGTCAAAGGTACGTATTTATTACAACTGATTTTATAAATATGGAGAAAAATAAATTATTATTACTTTATATCACACAGGTTGAATGTTTTTGTTATATCAAGATGCTTGTTCATCTAGTTAAAATAATCATTTATGGGTCAACATATACTATATAAAGAAGCTAGAGTATTACATTCCTACTTTAGTGATACCAGGTACACTCCTGCCTGGTAATCCTGTTTTCCTGCCCTTTCCATGGCCATGTCTTGAAATATCACCAGCTATACACAAGTACATTTTACGTCCAAAGTAAATCTCATCATGGCTCTCATTACATTTACAGACAAACCTAACATATTTTATCGCTATATTCATTATTTACATTAACTTATTTTAATAAGTAATGTTTGAGTCAACAATGTCTCGTCAACCAACTCCTACATCACAAAGTACAGTTACATTTATACATGCAGGATACAGTTGATAGTAATACAGTACTGTATAAAAAATGTATGTGTGCTTTAAATACAAACATTGTACTGAAAACTCGCAGGTCAGCTTAATCGTCAGTGGTTCAAATGGTGATACAGGTGTGAGGACATTTGACAAAATCAAGAGACCGATTTTCAAGAGAGGTGCGGTGGACAAGTTCTTATTATCAACATCAAGGTAAAATTTATGGCATGCGTATTTGACAAAACATATAACTTTAGGGTGACATATCCGAGCAATAAAGACTATCGTTAAACACCTGTCATTATTTTGTATAATATATTTATATACTGTATACCACGGTGCCACTTTGGTAAAAAGCATCAACAATGCTTTTAATTTGTTTCCCTCAAACCAGAGACATTGGAACCCTGGAAGCAGTTCGCGTTTGGCATGACAACTCAGGAGAGGGAAAATACCAGAGCTGGTTTTTACATTCAATAATTTTACGGAATATCATAACGGGCGAAGTGTACAACTTCTTGTTCAACAACTGGTTATCTCTGACAAATGGAGACGGATTAGTAAGTTGATGACTACTCTCTCAACAGTTATATCTGTATCACATATGATTTACTTAGTACACAGAGGGTGAATCATCGGCCTATTTATCATAATTATTTTAAAAATCATCATACTGTCGTTTTGAGTATAGTTTACTTTTTATATTAAGTAAATGTATTTACATTAGATGGATATGTGCGCTATATAAAACTGCACTATTATTATTTATTATTATTATAAATTTATGAAAAAAATACTACCAAATGTACTAATGCAACTTGCAAAGTTGCATTTTTTGTTTTAAAAAAAATAAAATAGACTTATTTTCTAAATAATATTGATATTCATCATAAGGTTGTGCGTTCGAGTCTCACTGCTTCAACTTCAGAAATGAAAGCGTTCAGCAATTTGTTCGGTGGGCATGCTCGCAAAGCTATTCGAGATGATCATTTGTGGTTCTCCATTTTCTTGAGACCGCCAGTGAGTACATTTACTCGACTACAGAGGGCAGTGTGCTGTATGATGGTAATATGGTTGGAGATGCTAGTCAATATTATGTGGTATAAAAGCGTTCCACCACCGGAAGCTACCAAGTCAATAAGTCTGGGACCAATAAAGATCACTACGGCAGAGGTATGTGTTTTACATTCAATTTGCAAAACAAGTATTCTACTCTGCCCCACCCCCAGAATTTGTTCCTGCCGCTGCTGCTAATGCCGCCAGCTAATTAATCATTAATAGATTTAGTATAATTTTAATAGTCGATATTTTAATTTTGTTGAGGATTGGATTGATCCGCGTGCTGATTATAAAACAACAACCTGTGACCATTCAAATACTCACGTACTTGTATCAAAATCCTTTTTAGATTGGTGTCGGAATCATGTCAAACCTTATAGTTTTTCCAGTTAGCATTTTAATTATCGCAGTCTTCAGGAAAGCTCGAAGTAGAACACGATCATCTGTATTTACTGAGATAATTCAGCAGAGAAAAAAGGTAGACTCAGTATTTGCTATGTAGTTTAGTGTACCACAAAATAGTTTACAATTGTGTTGTAATTGACCTGTGTCTAGGAGGTCATTATAATTTCACATGAACCATTGAATGAGGATGTTTTATTTTCTATTTCTTGCATTATACCAACAATAACTTCATAAGAAACATCAATATTGTGTTTATTAACGTTTCTAGAAGTAAAACTAATTTTACAACGTAAATTTCATTTAGGTTAATGATGTAAATGCAAACTTAGATGGTGCAAGTGAATTGGACAACGTTGTTGTATCTGAAAGCTACTCTGATACAAAAATGAATGAGAAAAATTATGGAGTAATAAGAGATAACAGCAGCTCACTAAGAAAAAGGAAAAAACTACGTAAAAAGAAGAGAAAGACATTTCCGTGGTGGGTTATAATCCCTGCATGGACAGCAGCAGTGTGTACCATTTTAGTGTCAACTCTTTTTGTCATATTCTACGCAATTCAAATGGGTAATGAAGAGGCTTGGGCGTGGTTAACATCATTATGTGTATCAATATTTGCTGGAATTGTATTCACTCAACCAATCAAGGTATTTTTAAAATCTTATTTTATGTACTTATGCCTATCACAAATTTCAGTATAGAATATTCTATCTATATTAATTACAGTGCCGCGTCCTTAGTCATGAGAATAGCAAAATTTTCCCCCAGTTTTTGATCCATTTCTTTGCATTTGAAAGCCGGCTTAAAATATTACCTAAACTATTATCGAATACTCATCTACGAAGTCAAGCTGATTTCCTTAGTTGTTTTGAACCACTGAATTGAGATAATGTAAATCACATGGATGTATTTGCATTATGCCATACATGTGGCCGATGATAGTACTAATTGTCAAAAATATAGTTTACTTTACTACTAAAAATAGGCTAATTTTACAGTTATTTCTAGTGCTGATTTTTAGTAAGCCTATATGTAATATCGACAAATACTCAACAGGTTGTTTTTACAGAAAAATAATTTTTTAAAAATGCAATGTTTACGAATTACCACTATAAAAAGTAAAATGAATCGTGGTTTCGTGGTCTTTAAAGGGATTGGTAATTGCGGTGATTTTTGCATCGGTATGTAAATTACAAGTACAAGATTCCGATGATGAAGACAACGAAGATGATATTCCAGATGAATTAGAAGAAAACATTGAACAAGTTGATGGTCAAGCAGTAACCAATGGTAAACATGGTAGAGAAGGTAACGTGTGGTAGTAGCAGCAGTAGTAGTGCAGCAGCAGCAGCATATAGGTCCATGATGATGATGATGATGATGATGGTGGTGGTGGTGGTGGCGGCGGTGGCGGTGGCGGCGGCGGCGGCGGCGGTAGTAACAGCAGCAGCCGTAGTATTAGTTGTTAGCAGCAGCAGTAGTAGTAGTATTGGTGGTAGTAGCAGTAGAAATAGTTATAGTATTAAATATAGTTGATGAAGGTATAATGTATGTTTATATTTGTTACAGATGTAAAAGTTAACACAAATTCGCCGAATAAAAACTTGAAGAAAGAGGAACTCCAACATAAGAGAAAACAGCGTTTGTACGAGAAGAAGTTGGATTCTATACTTCAGGAAATTTTCTTCCATCTTATTTTTGTTTTCGTTGCTTTTATAATTTGCTACGCTGAACTCGATTCCAATGCTCACAGATACAAATATCATCTTGAGAACACATTCGTTAAAGCATCCTCATTTGGAGTTCTTCCATTTGAAAATGTATGTATATGTTACTCTAAAATATTTTGTACAGTATCTAATTATACCTGGTTTACAGGTTCAATAATCACCTGTTGATCAACATTTAATCATTTTTTGCAGAATATCTGTAACCACTAAGACTTTAGAGCCCCGCATCCCAAACCTGTTTTCTGGGACCCAAGTTGTGATTTCCAACATTAGCCGTGACCCATCTAATATTTTGATAGTAAATTGCACAGCGACCTTTATAAAATCCCCTAAATTTAATTCTCATGTTTTAAAAACGACGGTATTATATCGTGTTTTGATACTGTACTAATATACAGTGGCAGATTGTATGATTTTGGCACCTCTATATAGCCGGAATTAAATGGCACTCTCAGACTTATATTTTAATACAATTTTGTTTTTCTCCATTATTTTTTTTTTATTAAAAAAAATACTAAAATACTATTTTCAAGTTGTCAGATCTGTTACAGAAATTACATCAACCGTGTAAATTAGCACATTAATCTATTTTAAAAATTTGAGTAGGGGATTGTCTCCCACACCACCAGAAGGAACCTGTCATAAATAAAGGCCAACTCAGACAGCGTGTGAGTTAAACACAGACACGATGGTGTGCGTCGGGGGCAGTCGCGTCGTAGAATATTAAACATGTTTAATATTTCTCACGACGGCTTAAGACTGTTCCCGACGATAAATCGGGTCGGGTTGCGTCGGCCGACGCTGTCTGAGTTGGCCTTAAGTCTTAGGATTTCGTGGGCTGTCCTCTGTTTGTATCACACCAAAGAAATCCAATTCAATCCTTCAACCAATTATTGGTTGTGGCTCTACATGTATTTGATGCTCTACACTATGCAATTATTCTCCAGATGTCTGCTCTACTTGTGTTTCATTTAGTAAATTAAAGTGTCAATAATGGGTCCATAATATGTTTTCACAACACAACAAAGAAACAATCCAATGCATGTAGTTCATTAGAAATAAATAATATGTGACTACCCGTAAAAACAACCAATAATGATTTTTTAAACTATTTATAGAGAAGCAAAACATACGAGTATCATTAGGATATACAAGAGAAATATATGCTATGATGTACACAAATTGAAAATATATACTAAATGGAATTTGAGGACCAAAATTTTCTTTTTTTTTCCTATTATTATACAGTTATCGCATCCTGGAAATTTTTGGTTATGGATGAGAAAAATATTTTTACCTGGGGTATATGCGCCTTCTATTTCCAATAATAGCTACCTAGATAATTCAGACGACATTATGGCGGACGAAATGTCTTATATTCTTGGCTATCCTGTTATAAGACAGCTTAGAGTCAAACCAGGCAAGTTTAAGTAACGTTCTAACGCAATACTATACATTAAAATGGAAGATTTTAGTTTAGTATCATGATATTTATAGTTACATATTTGTCTATCAGCCTAATTTTACGTCACACTAATATTTTTGTGTGTAACACTGCATGAGCTAAATATAAAATACGATATTTTTTAAATAATAGAAGCTACAGTATTGTGTTGAATAAAATTAACGTATCTTCATATACCAGACGTGATTTATGAGACAATCATATTGTATTTTCTTTTTATCTAGATCTCTGTAGTTTACACGAAACAGTAGCAAATATTTTTAATGAATGCAACATTGGTTACTCGGTTATACATGAAGATATGGATAACTACGGGCCGCACTGGACAACATTCAATGAATCTCATGTATCAAAACCATTCACATATCGAAACGCGAGCGAAATCAACGGCTATCCATTTGTTGCTCGCCATGCTATCTACAGTGGTGGAGGTTACATACTCAAAATGAAAGGGAGAATGACCAAAATTGTCAAAAACTTAGACTTTCTTTTTAATACACGCTGGTTTGATAAGTATACACGAGCTGTGTTTATTGAACTTTTCTTGTACAATCCTCAAGTCAATCTCTTTGCTTCTGTAATTCTAGTTCTCGAGGTATTACCAACAGGTGGTTCTTATCCGTATTATAGAATTGATGTTATTCGGTTGTTATCTAATGCAGACGGATTCAGATACATTGTAATCATATGCAACGCAGTGTACTTTATATTCACTCTTTCTTTTATTTTTAATGAGTTTAGAAAAATTTTCAAAGAGAAGAAAAAGTACTTCTTGCAGGTATCGAACGTTTTGGAATTTTTGATAATGTTTTTTACAGTTTTTTCGGTAATATTATTCATTATGAGAATACAAATTGTCAATTCCATTCACAAAGAAATCGAAGAGAAAGAGGGCTCTGGCCATGTCAATCTAGCGTTGGCTGTATACTTTAATGACATATTTACTTGTCTGTTAGGTTTCATCCTGTTTTTTGGAACATTGAAATTTCTGAAACTTCTACGTTTTAACCAGTATATTGCAATATTTTTCAGGATATTTCAATCTTCAGCAAAAGATCTCATAAGCTTTTTTATTTTCTTATCCATTGCATTTCTTGCATATTCATCACTTTTCTACTTAACGTTCTCAGTGATTCTTCATGATTATGCTAGTTTTTTTACGGCAGTAGAGTCGATTATTAACACTGTTATGGGCAACTTTGACGTCAAATCTATCACTTCTGCAAACAGAATTTTAGGTCCAATCTATCTGTTTTCATTACTTACATGTTTTGTGTTTTTATTTTTCAACATGTTTCTCGCAATTATAATGGATGCTTATGAAGTAATGGTAGGCGGATGCGCATTACAAATTACTGCATCAAACATCTGGGAACACTTGAAAAAGAAATGTATAAAGAAAATAAACACATGTTCTGAACCAATTAAGGATGTGGAAAATGACAATGAAAATGACGTAACAGAAAAACATATTAATTTACAAAATAGCATAGATATGTTACATATACATGTTACACAAATGTTTCAAAATGAGCTTGAATATTGCAGTCAAATAGAAAAAATCGAGAAATGTATATTTGCTTCAAATAAATGCGAATAAATGACTCAGAGATCACAGGAAGTTATCACTTCTCTAGTAAGCAACATAATGAGTGGATTTAATATCCGTTTGTGTCTTTAGGCATACAATCAAGATTTTTATGTGTTTTTATGAGTTGAAAATTCCCTAGTAAGAGAATCCAGAGCTTGATTTGGACCATTACACAATGTGAATCTTATTCAATTAACTCAGGGAAGAGGACTTCCTAGGTCACCGTGGTCTATGGGATAAACTAATTCCTATTAAAATATAAAAAAAATGACTAAATAATAATAATAATAATAATAATAATAATAATAATAATAATAAGCTTTATTTAAAACACGGAAAGTTATTATTCTGCAAGGCCGTGTATACAACAATTTAACCAGAAAATCAAAAGGAAAAAAAAATGACTTAAAATAAACAAATCAAACAATTGTTTAAACACACAACTATCTAAAAAAGACTTAAGTCTTAAACTAAATTAATTACACTAAACAAACTTGAACAAAACAAAAATACTGTAGTTTATGTAAGAAAACCATAAAGGTGTTAAACAGTTGAGTGTTACAATGTCGCAATTATATACTTTTTGTAGTCAGTTTTTGGTTTTGGCAATATTAATTCTGGTTTAGTTAGAGACAAATCTGTTAGATACACGTAAATAATGAGGTACAAGGTTACCGTATTCATAATCTTATACATAGTGATGGCTTCATTTATATACAACCTTTGGTCTAAATTCATCCATTTAAGGCTTTGCAGAGCTTGAGTACTGGAATCACTTCTCGATTTGTTTAAAATAATTTTAGCTGCACGGTTTTGTAGAACTTGGAGAGTTTTACTTTGTATTTGATTTGTACATCTCCATACAACATGGCAATATTCAATGTGCATCCCGCGAGTGATTTGTATAGTTTGCATTGGACATCTTAGGAAAGAATTTGGCTGGCTTTTTTCAGATAGTACAAGCTCTGCAAAGCCTTCGATTTTACATGATCTCTTTGTGGACACCAAGAAAGGCTCTTATCTAGTATTACACCAAGGTGTTTACATTGACTGACATGAGTAATAGGCTCTCCATCAATGTTAATATTTACCTGAACATTTTATAATTTAGCTAATTTTTGCCTTGTGCCTATTACCATGTACTCTGTTTTTTTAACATTTAAACTTAGATTCTTTGTTATAAGCCATCTCTTGAGTTCTATCAAGTCGTTATTAATTGTAGAAGTAAGGTTATTAATATTTTTATCTATACAATATACTGCAGTATCATCAGCATACATAAGTAGCAGATTTTGATATTTCTGTAGGCTTATTTAGCTGTGGTTTACTATAGGTATAAGCATATAATATGATTGTAAAATGGTATTTTAGCATATTGGCAACTAGAGTTAATCAATAATTTCATTCATCTGTTACTCTAATTCATGACATATGATTCAATTTGAGTTTGTATTAATTTGCATCTCACCACATTCCGGTAAAGTTATGCCTATATATATTTACATATAAAAGTTTATACGTGATATATAATCGTTGGTATCACAAAGTAAATAATAATAGGTCACATTACTAATTTTATTTTTACTAGGACCAACAAACTTAACAGAGGTTAAATGGTTCCGTATGAATTATTCCCTGGTTAATACATTAAGATCAATATGATATGATTATACACGGGACAATGCATTTAGCACTTGCTAAGATGTCATCAGATGAAATCCCAATAGTCTGAGGGGTGTAATTGCACACGATGTCACAATTGGATAGAAGTACAGTCAAGTCCGAGAACAAATTGTAGAAATCAGAAGAATGTAAAAATGGACTAAAATGAGTGATATAAAATCTTTATTAATATTTAAAGCTACATTTTGTTTAAAGATTTTAAATATTTGACTTTTAATTGTAAATTTGTAGTAATTCAGTTGTTTTTAGTTTTACTGCCTATATACAGTAGTATTACACTTGAATAAAGTTTTTTTTAATTGAATTTACACTGGCTCAATATAAAAAAACCAGCTATTTTCAAGTTACTTTTGTTGACTTTCAAGTCACTTAGCTTTCATCTGTTTATTTACTCAATCACCTTTCCAAATATTCTCCTCTTCGTCATCTTCGTTCTTCATCTCAAAATCTCTTGACTGTTCCGCCTCGTAAAGGCAAATCAAAGACTTATGGTCAACATGCTTTTTTCTTTTTAAGCCCCCTTTATATGGAATTCCTTGCCGCTTTTTGTTCGCGATTCGTCTTATTTGCTTTCTTTTAAAAAAATTTTAAAACTTAACTTACTAGAACGTTAACTTGCTTTAGCTTTATTTCCTCACCTAGCGCCTTTGATAAATTTTTGAATTGGCGCTATATAAGTATTTGTTAAATAATAATAATAATTATTATTATTATTATTATTATTGAATTTATCTATATATCCATCCTCCATCTATTTTCTCTATAAGCCAAACATTATTATTTATCGTAACCAAATTTTATGCATCAGTACTAGAAAATATACCAGTCATAAGCTCACCCTCTGTAGCATGGAAGATTATGGAACAGCATGGTAGAATCTATTAATTCTGCTAATCGCCACCGCGTAACTTCCCCCAGACAAAACATACTAAATATATTGGGTGACTATCAAAAACTTTATTCTGCCAATTTTATACATGTCTTTGATTTGTCACAATGAAATTGTAATAAACCACTCAATTTAGTTCAGAACTATGACAACAAAACAAATATATAAAATAATTAGTACAGTAATACAGTATGTATATGATCATAAAAACATGAAAATGAAAGACACATTATAAAGCTGGAATGTTAAACCCCCGCCCCCTCTCCCCAAAAAAAATAATCATAAGTGCAAACACTACTGTACATTCAAGGTGCAGTGGATGGAATATCAGTATTGCATATATTCTACTTGCACAACCCCTTGTTGATCAGAATCAGAATCATGGTGATCATCAGACAATTTTCAAAAAGTACCTAGTATTCTCTTGAATAATAACTGTCCAAGTTATATACTTTCCTCCAAGTTTCAAAACCGTAATGATTAGTGTTCAACAGTCTGCCTTTTATTCTGTCATTTCAAAATTGTCAAGTTGGTAAAATACATTTAATCAAATCAAATTTTTATTAATTTTGAATTACTTGCCCTTTAGTATGAACATTTTTATGAACATTTTTTTATGCGTTGTTTTTCATTTTTATGTGCATGAAGCACTTTGCCACCTTATGTTTAAAATGGTATTTATTTGGAATTACATAACTTTTCAGTCAGTTACATTGCATTCCTCTATAGCTGGCAAACTCTTATTGAACTTAGATTACACAATACAGTATTGTACATCATTTAATAAAATATTGATGATACAGGGCACATATGCCTACAAACTGTGCAACCTAAAAGCGATGTCAAGAAGGTACAGTAATCTCTAGATAACGCCCCTGCTAGAGTTTGTAGCTTAAACTACGTTGAAAATACAATCGTAAAATAAATTATAAAAATATGCCATTGCAATAATTATCACATCACGATTTATATATTTATTATCTAAATCATTTCACTGTCATTTAACTCTATTGACAGTAACACAGCAATCTTATAAAATTCAATGTGTATGTTAACCACAGGTCAAAGGTACCAAATATTAGGCTTTTGAATTTGGTTATATATATCTTAAACACATGATATATTTGTAAATAAAAATACAAAAAATGTTTATGTTCACCTTACAAACATAAAAAATATGATAATATTATTTTATGAACATATCATATTATTTCATTAACATATATTATTTTATTAAAATATATTGTTTTATAAAAAATACCATAATATTTTATTTAAAATCATATTACTTTATTAAAATATTATATTTTACTATCGTCTTATATACATTTGTTGTACAGTATATTATTTATTTCTTAAAAAAGCAGCTCACTGTTAGTGAGGGCACATCTTTCTATTAACAAGTGTTAAGAACTCTACTTTTTATTGTCAAGAGTTAGTAAAACACTTGCCAACTGTAGAAAGTGCAGAAAATCTTTCTATACCGTAGTTAGTGAGTGCGTAAAAACTTTCAATTGTCAGTGAGTGCATAAAAAACTTTCTATTGTTAGCAAATATATAAAATACTTCTTAAATGTAGGGAGTGTGTAAAACACATTACGAGGCTATTCTGGAAAATATATTTTTTTAAATTTATTTATTACATTTTAGGATAAAGCAAAACACAACAAAAAGTCCTCCAAGGATTACCAAAAGGTACAACACTATCAGGGGATCTCCAAGGCAAACAAGTAAGAATAAATCAGGATGAAGAATAAATTGTGGAAAAAAAAATACATTTAGGTCTTAGAATACAACAAAACATACACAGTAATTATTAAAAGCGAATATTCAATGAAAAAAAATTTACAATTAATTCAATAATTAATTAAAACTACTACAAAAACATTATAAGAGCAATTCAATAAAAATTTTATTCGATCAATAAAATCAATAAAAAATGCATCAACAAAAATAAAATTTATGAGCAATTCATTAGACAAAAAAGTGAAAAAATTCTATCAATAATAAATTACATTAGATCAATTAAATTCAATTAAACATTTACATTTCATTCAATTAATTAGCAATTCATAAAAAGATTTACAAACCATTCAATGAGAGAATGATAGCTGCAAAAAATAAAGATGGATTTCAAAATTCCAGGCGCCAATAAAATGACGTGTCTCAATCAGGTCGTTAACCTCAATTTCCTAACTACACAAAGTCGGTGAATGTTGAATTAATATAAACTTGAGCATAAGGACTAATAGAGTATGAGTATCAATGTTATATACATAAATCCATCTAAAAATTAAACATTAGTGTTACAACATAATAAAACCTCCCGGATATATATGATACAGTAATGTTGTTTCAATCATCATCCTGGTGTCACATATGGTCAAGGATTGACTCTATAGCTCTGAATGGTCATAGAACAAGCTCCGCCTTCGTCGTCTTCGAGCGTCTGGATAAGTGACTTGGAATCTACCTTGATCCAAGGAACTGGAGACAAATAAAGCACCACCCTTGACAACACCATGGTGACTGTACAGGCCCTGATCAAGTATCAAAGTTGATCCTACAATTATAATAAAAATCAATGCTGAGATTCAACTGAAATCTAAAATATCTATAGATCAATCATTGTAGAACTGTTTAATCAATAATAAACCAAGCACAATTTGCTGTAAACTTATTGTCTATGATACATATTGTCACATAAAATTGTGCTTGGTTTATTATTGAATGAAGTTTTAAAATCATTATAAGTAAACCAGATGAAACTATTTGAATATTTATAAATTAATCATCAATGAAAGCATTATCATTATCGTCACAACATCATAGTTGTAAATTATTGTCTTCATCATCGTCATCGTCCTAATACTTAGCCTGCCAGTGGTGATGATTCCCGGTTAGACTGAATGAAAAAAATAGAATGAAATCATCATCACCACCTATTATTATGATCTCAACCTTACCTTCTTCTTCATTGTCAAGTGAGTAGTGGGCCTCCAGAAGTCGTTTATGTCTTTGTCGCTCCAACCCAGCCAACTCCATATGCTCATCTATTTCGCTATCTAGCAAAGCCAAACCCCAAATCCGTATCTATGAAAATAAATTTACTCTAATCAAAGGTGATATTCGTAGTCTGTCGTAAGACATTAGGTTCAACCAATATACACCACTTTTATGTTTATGAATATTAACTATACAATGATGGAAGTGATGAAAGCATTTAAACATCAAAAGACAACACAGTTACTATAAAACCTCGAATTGAAGACAAGTGGATTTAATCTCGAAAAGAAGCCCATAGTCGCGAATTGAAGCCCCCCTCTTCTCAGTTTGCAATATTAGCCTCAAAAAGAAGCCCATCTCAAGATAGCATCTGGCTTCTTTTCGAGATAGTACAGTAAACAAAATGTACATGAAATTCAAAGAAACAAAATAAATTTTTTAAAAATGGAACAGCCCTTGGCAGCGCGAGGAATGGGCGGCGCCTGAATGAACTGCTTAAACTGGTCCTCGGGGACCGAAAAAGCAGCCGTAAGACGCCGCGGCGCGGCAACTGGCTTGGATTTCGCTTGGGAATTCAGGCGAAGGATGAGGTCCGGGTGGAGTCCCACAACCGGGACAGGGTGGGTGGGACGCGCAGGAGCAACAATAAAAAAAAAAAGGATATCTTGTCAAGTTGAAAATAAATCCAAGGCAAAAATAAGACTGCTAGTAATTTCAAAGGCTAGAATGTATCCAACTTCGAACAACGTCGAAAAGGGAATGAGGACGTTTGTTAGGGAGACGGTTCACACGTGGCGCGTTGGGTCGGACTGTTCCATTTTTTTCGAAGGGGTGTTCCGTTTTGGGAACAATGGCAATTAGGCGGTTATCCAGGTAAGTATTCAAGAAATAGACTAAGTGATTTAATGCTGGTTAATACACTTGATGTTACATTGGCCCTATTTATTGTTTTATAGTACTAATTCTGAAAATTTACAGCATTCATTTTGAAAAGAAGTCCCCCTCTTTACTTTTCAAAAGTGGCCTCGAAAAGCCCATTCAAAGTTCACAAAAAAGGTTTAACAGTACTGTATATTTATAATTAGTATAAAGGATATTTGCTTTAGGAACTTTATGAATCAAAAGATTCATGAAGCTCCGTGCTTCCTGTGACTGAGGGTTCTGCAGCTTTCTGGGACTTTGGCCTTTGCCAATGATACATAAGTAGCTTATATACAATTTCACCAGGTCTCAAAAAGTGTGTTTGAAAACAGGCATTTTGATAACAATTGAGTTAATATTAGTTTGATCAGTTTGTTTCGACAATCATTATTCGGCCTGGGCAATCATTTGTTGGGCCTTAGGTCAAAGATCACTACATTTGGGTGCTCTGCAGACTGTTGCATAAGAACACATAAATGTTAATACACATCTCTTGAATGATTATTTGATTCTTCAATACCTCATCCATGATTCCATTAAAGAAAGTTGCATTATCTTTTCCGAGGTACAACCGTGTCTCATTTTCACTGTAAGATGTCTGAAATTAATTTGTTAAAAATCAAAATTAAACACAGTTCAAAATGATGTCTTCATTTTACAATCCAAATACCTGTAGTTCTTCCTATCTGAGCAGCCATTAATATGTTGAAGTACTTTAGCAGCTTGTGGACTAAAGATCAAATTAAACCTGTTTACACTGGTTCCACAAGAATGGGGCTAGCCCCACAAATGCTGCAGACTGTACCTCAGTTCAACAGTGTTCTTCAAAATTTGAAAAAAATTGCTTAATAATGGTACAGTACAGTAGTATCAATATATAATTCAAATTTAAATTTTAATAACAATTTATGTATGGCTTAATAATACATCATTATTACTACTTTTAATAATACTAATAATAATTGTGTAGGTATGGTTTAATAAAATCAGTAAAACACCTTCTAAATAAATGTTCACATCACTTGGTTGGTTAAACCTTGGTGATGTATTGATCAAAAATGATCACCTTTAGTATTTAAGTGTTTAAATTAAAATGTATGAAACACAGTGAATTGCATGATTATCAGACACGAAATTCAAATGATTATATTATATCTAAATGTCGTACTAACTTGAGTCGTAATTCTATTAAATATAATGGAGCTAAATTGTAGACCTCGCTCCATCAAGATCTAAAAGTTGCATCTTCAACCTCCCTTTTTAAATTAAAATTTAAACAATACTTATTATCTACTTATGCTGCGACTTGATTTATTTTGATAAAGAATAGACCAGTGGTTCTAACGTAAATATAAACAGGGGATTAATTGAAGCATTTTCCATTGCTTTTATTTGTTTTTATATATTTCATATTTAAATTTACTGTATTTATTTGTAAGGGGTGGGTCATTCTTAAAGCCTTAATTGGCTTATCTGACTCACCCACCACACTAAACTGTAATTAATGAAAACAAATTTGTATTGATGTACATTCTTGAACTTGTGTGGAAATAAAAACATTTGATTGATTGATTGATACCGACTGTGCTTGAATTTGATAAAACACTGCTTCCTAGTTGAGCATTGAGTGTCCTTTAAGATAATTATACGTATTCAATATACCTGTATTAATATATATTTATTTTCCTACTGGGAAAACGCTACTGTTTCTGTACTGATTTTACATGCAAGTGTAAAAAACAAAATCAAACTGTTTAAAACACCAAATCAAACTGAAAGCAAATCAAACTCACCCATTTTCTATGTAAAAACAGAGCTCCCTAGTCAGTGTACAGATAATTGGCATTCTAGTTGCTGGGTAGCCAGTAGGTAAGTTGACCCATGTTTCTAATGTAAAGCTGCCAGATATGCCTAAGTTGGTAATGTTGTTTAAGATCACATAATCATCAACACCATCAAAATATAATGCTTGGTTTATCCTAGAAAAAAAAGTAAAAGAATCTGTAGAGTACAACAAATAATAATTTCCATCTGGCAGAATATTTTACAATCATTGACGAGACTTTTATACGGAAGCTTAAAGGTGCCATCCCAGATGTCTAGATAATTATCTTGTCATGTCTACATCCTGTAGAAAAAAAGATCAGATGACGAGATCCTTGATCGTCATGTCTACATTCTTCTGAAGAGATGATCACATGATGGGATGCCGGATCTTGTCATGTCTAAATGAAATGATTAGGTGACGAGATCCTGGATCTTCATCATGTGTACATCCTTTAGAAGAGATGATTAGATGACAAGATCCTGGATCTCGTCATGTGTATATCCTTTAGAAGAGATGATCTGGGAGGTCACTTTAAGCTTCCGTACTTTTAGGTCTACTTGGTGCTTGAGAACTTAAATAAAAAAAAAACAAACCTGTCTGTACACTTGAAAGAAAGCTTGGAGAAGATAACATCAGGCTGTGCATACACCATAACCCCTACACGGCCTCCTGCATATGTGGTATCGTAAATATCTCCAGAATCGGTTAAGGTTGTTTCCTCTTGTTTAATCACAACTCTAAAGCAGAAAAAGAAAAACATTTTATTCTACCATTTCTAGTAAAAATCGAAGGGCCACGTGCTAAATTGATTGATTTATGACACTAAACAAGATTGTTAAAAAAAAACAAATATTATTATGTACTGTCAATATATTATCGTCACAGACTAAAACCTAAATGATAAAATCAATGAAATACAGTACCTTATAAGGCCTATGGAAGGCCTATGGGTTAGATACCAGCGGTAAGATGTCTCATGTTCCCATCCCCTCATCTCAGGATCATGCCACAATAGCTCCACCTCATTAGTTGTAGTGTAGGAGAACCAGAGTGCATTAGATAGCGCAAAAGATGGTCCAGATGACGAGGCCACTTTCTATAATGGAGAATTAGACAAAGCAAACGGTTTGCCAGTAAATCAAATAATGACAAACGTCTCATCATCAATTTCAACATGAAAGTCATCAAAATCTTTTTCCTTATAATTATCACCTTGTTCATCATCACTGTCACCGTTCTGCCACCACACCTTTGACACATTAATCGTCATCATCACCGCACCTTTGACACCATCACCCGCCATCATCACCGCACCATCAACAAAATGACCATCTTCATGTTGTTGCAAATCTATCTTAATTACTTTTGGTGTGCTAAATAATAATAATAATGGTCGACTTATAGAGCGCATATCATAGAGACCTCTATGAGCTTAACATAAATAAGAATACAAATATAATGATACTTAACAAATCATACTCCTTAAACTAAGCATGGTTTGGCCGTTGGCTCCGAGGAGTTCATCTGCAATCAGAAATTAGCAAACAATTTTTATTCCCTAGAACAAAAAATGATGGCATCTCACACACCTTGATCTGAATGCCTTTAACAGCAGCCTTGTAGCTTGGATTATTCAAGTTAGCATGTTTCCACATGACCACGTAGAACTTCCTGTTACTCTGATAACCAAACACGAATCCCATATAGCTGTCACCATTTTGACTGTTGACGTACATTGTCCCCGAGTAATCCATGGCACCCAGTCGATCATATCCAATTAGCATTGTAGGCATTTCAGTGTCAACAATCTGTTGAACTTCTTTACCCTAAAATCAAAGATAATATTAAATCATTTCTTGATTGTTAAATTGAATTTTTTACCACTTACCTCACAATTGTTTATATCAGTAATCCTATGCTGCAGTCCATAATGGGTGAAATAATAAACAAGTACAGATTTAATAATATAACTGAAGATTATAATGTAAATAAAGATTTAATAATTGTGACTGACCAAAACAACTGAAGAATTATTAATTGTGACTGTCCAAAACAACTAAAGAATTATTAATTGTGACTGTCCAAAACAACTGAAGAATTATTAATTGTGACTATCCAAAACAACTGAAGAATTATTAATTGTGACTGTCCAAAACCAACTAAACAATTAATAATTGTGACTGTCCACTTCCTGTACCTCATTTGTGACAACCCAATGGGGTGCTTCAGCATCTGCAAGACTGGTATCTAGATCCACAGTGAAATGTTTTTCAAAGCTTGTGCTCTGGTACTCATTTACTTTCATACAGTTGTCTTCTTCATTGATAATCTTATCGCCATCATAATCATCCTCACATGCATCCCCAAGTCCATCACCATTGCTGTCGGTTTGGTTTGAGTTTATATATAGAGGGCAGTTGTCATCTGAGTCTGTTATACCATCACCATCTTTGTCATTATCACACATGTCACCTGAAAAATAAAGAAAATCTTTACAATACAGTACAATACAATTTAATATCTTCTCTTTTTAAAATTGTCTTTCGACATACAAATTCCACAATATATTTCCATTTTATTCAGTATGTTAGTCTTTAATATAATAATGGAAATACATACTCCTACATCTAATCAATTAAATATCATTACATGAAAATTAAATCATAAAAACAAAGACAAAATAAAAACATACTCACCTACGCTGTCTGAGTCATTGTCAGCTTGGTCTGGGTTTGGAACGGTCTCACAGTTATCAAATTCATTAATCACGCCATCTCCATCACTAAGGAAATATTATTAAAATATGTGATCTGCAATCACTCTTACAGCATATATTTTGCTCCAAAAAATTTAAAAAAATTACGTTTACATATTTATAAAGATTTAACCTTTATGTATAACTAATAAAAACACTAAATAGCAGTCCATTTAAATCACTATAAAACATCCAAACTTTTGGTTTGGTTTGTTGGATAGTTTCATTGGTGTGAAACACAAGGCATAAACCACCTACATCAGAGGACTTTTTGTTCCAGTAGGATTCTTCTGGTGGTCAATGCGCAGATTCAATGCGGGGGGGTGGAGGGGGGACTAAATTTTAAAAATTCAATACACATCAATATTGAGCGTTAAACACTGTGTTTTTAATTAGCACATTGTTAACTGCAAAATATGGCTTATGCCACATTTGATGTTTTTGTCTGAATAAATAAGTGAACCAATTCAACTCAGATCTGAAGTATATAAACTGACTTTCCAAAGGTTTTATGGTAATGAAAGCGATGAACACAAATGTTGCGGGCTGCATTGGACAGACGGTTCTAATAACTCTTCATTATAATTTTAATCTTCATTTATTTTTGTATAAAAATTAAGTTTTTGTTATCTGGACCCCAAGGAAAAACAATGTTCCCACATTGATTGGGTATCCAGTAAAAAGAAAGGTTTCTAATTCTAATTCTCATTAATAATTTAAAGGGTATTTTAACTAACGGTAATAGTCGGTTAACAGACTATGTCCTGTAGAAAGTTGCAGAGTTGTTGGATGTGAATGGAATCTGAAAATAAGAACCTACACATCTTTATCTGTGGCACCAACCACATCACAGAGATCTCCATAGCCATTCTGATCTGTGTCTGTTTGTCCAGCATTAGAGGTGCCAATGCAGTTGTCACAAGCATCACCGACACCGTCACCATCTTCATCCACTTGACCAGCGTTTGCAATGAGGGAGCAATTATCAGATCCATCAACAACTCCTATTGGAAAAATGTTAAACTTCCACTTATTGGACTTATCCAAAGCCAATATACCTATGATGGTCTTGGAACCAAAATGGTATAACCCAAAAACAATTTTTAGAAATAATTATTGTTGAAGTGTAAAAAAATATAAAATTTAAAAAAAAAACTTGTTTTACAAATCATAACATCAATTTTGTGTATTGTGTAAAATTACACAAATCAGTAGTGAGATTAGTTGTCTATGAGTTAGAAACTATACCCAGATAAACTAATTACAAAAAACATTGTCGTCATTCAGTGGGGATGACGTTTATGCAATTATTCAGGCAAGTATTTATGAAATACTGAAGACACCAGTGATTTGCCAATATATGGTGTAATAAAGACATATAATGCCTATATATTTTCTTACTGAAAACAGAAAACATGATATTATGGACAGTGTCTAGCAAACATAAATATATTTGGTTATTCCCAGCTTTCAAAATAAAGCAACATGTAAATATGTTTACCATCGCCATCATCATCATTGTCACATGCATCGCCCATTCCATCTTCATCGGTATCAAGTTGATTGCTGTTCTGGTCACTGGGACAGTTGTCACAATCATCGCCAACACCATCAGAGTCCACATCAGTTTGGGCAACATTTGCAACATATGGACAATTGTCCTATTTACAAGAAAAAAGACATAAAAATATTGACAAACTAAAATTACTAAAAAATTTAAATGTTGAGTAGGGTTGATATATTTTTGGCTAATTTTAAACGTGAAGATAACACTTGGTAAACTAACAAAATTTATAGTAAAAAAGTACAATGTTCTACTCCTTTCATTTTTAATTTGTATTAAAACTACATTCCATATAAATTTCAAATTAAATCTATAGAGCAGTTGCATGATGGAGTGGTTAATCAGGGGTCTGCAACCATATTAATTTATCAGTGCAGTTTTGAGTCATATAGTTCTCACTTACTACAGAAGGTTGACTGAATATCTTTTTATGGCTGCTAGTCTCTAATATACACTTTTATGCAAATCTGCAGAATGTTGATGTGAGTTAATTCCTACTTTTACCTTCATCAATTTTTTAATGCTAAAATTCCTAATATTTAGACTTGTTTCTCTTAATAAGTCACAACTTACACTTTCATCATATATACTGTCATTGTCATCATCTATATCACATATGTCCCCTATCTGGTCATTATCATGATCCTCTTGACCACTGTTTGGAATATTTGGGCAGTTGTCCTGCATGAAAAAAAGGTAGAAAAATGAAATACTTAGCATCATGATCACTGCCTTGTATGAAATAGATGTAATCACAAGGGGGACACCACCATCACCGCAATTATCTTTATCATCTGGATCTGGACGGTACTCTTCAATGCTCCTAAGGAGCAAAGCGAGAAGGCTGGGTGGTGGCCAGTAGCTTCTGTAATATGGATTCCTTAGATGAACAATTATAGCAGTCTTGAACTTTCTCTGTCATGTATTGTTATCATCAACTCATTCACCATTACATTACAATCACAATCATACCATCATTACCATTATCATCACCACAATCATCATTAGCATAATCTTCACAGTAATTTTGTCCAGCATTTTGAACAACCACTATCATCATTTTCAAAATGGCAGTCTTCTGCTGACTTACTCTCTTGCATGATGTATCAGTACAAGGCAGGTTGGTGAGAGGTAATCCATCAGTGTCACTATCAACTCCACAAAACACCCCATTGCCTGCATATCCATCATTGCACTGAAAAAATAAATGTAGTGGTAATAGTTAAGGTAGCTACATAACGGCTATGGTAGTCTCATAGTGTTGGTCGATTCATTGTTATCCTTGTGTTGTAATTGGTATGGGATTTTGGTAGTTAATATTTATAATAATCATGTCCTTGTATTTAGTGGTAGTGGTATTGGTAGCTAGATAGTATGGTCACTATGTTAGTCGTTCTTGCTCATTCATATTCATATACGGTATCCTTGTACTTGTTTTAGTGGTAGTGATTGTTAGCTAATATTAACAGGTTATTGGTTTTTTGGTAAATAAATTTAGGTAGTACTTACTCTATGGTAAGTATCTACATGGTTGTAATAACATTACACTTTACATTATCATATCTTACCTCACAGACAAATTTCCCCGCCCCTGTTGAAGTACATGTTGCGTTGGAATGACAGTTACTGGCGCCTGTGGCACAATAATCCCCATCAGTGCATCCAATATAGCCGTTGCCAAGGTAACCTGAGGGGCAATAACTGCAATAATAGCTCCCCTAAAACAAAGGATAAAAACATTTTGATATGCTCCATAATGCTGTAAGATATCCATAACATTGGTAGAAGGTTATGTTGAGTGAAAATATGTAATAATAAACAATAATTATGTCATCCTATAATGCACACGTATCCATCTCTTGGAGCTGCTCGCAACGCTATATCCACCTGTAGAGAGCTGCAGCCTTTTCTTCTATTTATTTTTAATTTTTTTAAAGTAATACTTCTTTCTATTTTAACAACTTAACTATTGGGCAAAAACAAGTAAAAAATGTATGCAAGATCAGGATAATCCAGGATTTTGTGGAATGGGAGGGATCAGATTGGGATTTTTGGATGGGATGAAAAATTTGATTCACAGATGCTTGACGACTGCAGTGGCAGCAACAGCAGGGTGGGGTTGGTTGAAGGAAGGCAGAAATTTGGGGGCCCCAGAAAACAGTGTCGGCACCAGTGAATGATGAAAATATTTTGCTGTAAAAATGTGTTGGTGGGAGTCTACCTGTAATGAATACATGGAAATCAAGTAAATAAGAAGGAGTATATGTTCCAACCTACCGCAGTATTAACGCAATCCGCTAATGGATCACAGATAGTATTGCCTATTGCACACTCGTCCAGGTCACTACACTCCTGAGTAGAAAAAAATAATTTAACAAATCATGATAATATCTAGAATATTTACTGGCCTGCCAAATTTAACAGACAGGCTTCCTAGAGGGCTTAGTCTTGAGCCAAAATATCAGACATCTTATGGTTGCTACAAACACTAGCTGACTGCTATCAGCAACATATCTGATAGGCGAGTCAAGTGGTCGAGCGGTAAGGCAGGGGTGCCGCCAGCTACAGCCTTAACATCGGCACTGGTTCCAGCCGCTCCTCGCCCATGGTTCGGTTGGTAGAACCAAGTCTTCTCGGATAAGGACTTATAATGGAGGTCCAGTGTATACATCTGGCTCGTGTGCACTTTAAAGAACCCATTGCATCTTTCGGAAGAGTAGGGGGTTACCCCAATGTTATGGTTCTTTTCAGCCCCTGTCGTTGTGGAATGATGTGAACATGTATCTACCAAGAAGCGCCTCTTTACGGCTGCTAGGTAGTCACGGACCACGCCCATACGCAATTCAGCACAATGGCGCTGCAAGTTATGGGTTATTCTCCTACCTTTACCTTTACATATCTGAGAAAAATAAATTATTGATAGAAAATGATGAGTTATAATATTTTACCTGCTTGTTATTCAATGCATCGTCAAGGCCTATGCCATGGGGTGTCTCACCAGAATAACCAGGAGGACAACCCCCACACTCGTAACCTGGATCTAAATCAACACATGTGGATGAATCCCAACAAGGTGTGGCTAGTGTACACTAGAAAATCAAGGAGAGTAAATCTATTCAATGATGAGTCAGTAATTTAATTCCATATTTTTAAATGAGATATGTTGAGTGAAAAATTCAAATAGACTACAAAATGACATAAGGAAAAATGAAGACTATATGAGTTTGAACATTTAAAAAATGCTATTTCTTAATTATTTTTCTTTTCACAATATCTATTGAATTTTGAATTCAACAGAGAGAATGTGTCAAACTCCATGCATTGCAAATGGTACATGTCATCCTACCTCATCAATATTTGTGCAGACTTCTCCATCTCCTTCATAGCCTGCAGGACAGTCCCTGCATCCATAGTATGGTGGGGAGTCTGTATTAAAACACACTGCTCCTGGGAAGCATGGACTAACTTCAGCCATACACGGGCCTAGGAATCAAACAGAAGGTAAATTTAGACTGATCACATCGTCGCTCGCATCACAAACTAACACAATCAAAATAGATTGTGTTAGTTCGTGAAATCACTGTAGCTGTAGTCAAAACGAGCGCATATTGGTTGTCAAGCAATTTTGTATTCTTTACCACACAAAAAGTCCTTAACAACAGCGCGTATTTTGACGCACTTTCTTGATTTCACGAACTAACACAATCTACTTCGATTGTGTTAGTTCGTGATGTGAGCAACGACATATTGGAAAAATAAATTAAATTATTATTATTTATTATTATTAATATTAATAAAATTATCTGATCAATTTAATTTTGCTTATGTAGGCCAACTAGGAAGCATAAATGTAAAATTGCAATACAACAGGATTAGGCTTAAGAACTTAAATTTTGATTCACAACAAGCCTACTTGGTAAGGGATTAAATATGAAAATGCATACCACAGATTATACTAATTATTTTTCATTATCAAATTTATGATACCTGACTGTATTAAGAAATGTCAAACTGTTCTTTGCCTCTCAGCTATTACCTGGTAAATTACTTTAATTTGATAAATTGGAAATACTGTATATAGCTATCGATAGATTTCCATTGATTTGTAATCAGTAGTAAGGGAAATCTACCGATAGAAATATATGCAGATGTCAATCATTCGAAAGCAGTGCTACTCACACAGAGAAACACTTGGACAAGTCTTGCAGGTGCCACAATCTCCAGCTGACCATTCAAAGGAGCTGCATGGCTCGCATTCCCATTTGCCCTCTGTGCTGGAATAACCTTGAGGACAACATTCGCAGGATCCTTGTCTGGTTAGGTTCTGATATGAACCTGGAGCACATGGCTTACAGAACTCTGTTAAAACATCAACATTTTGTAATGGTAAAGCTAGATTGTTGTTATGAATTATACTCCATAATAATCAACGTAAAGCCTCATTTAGCTGCTGCAGTTTAAATAATAATAATAATAATAATAATAATAATAATAATATGCACTAAGTCGGACTTAAGGGGAATATCTTGTGTTTTTTCCCCTTAACGTCATGTTATTTTCCCCTTAACATCATTTTTTAAATTTCTCCATTGTCTAGTCCCTTAAGGTAGGTTTTAGTAACATAATAATAATATTAATAATAATAATAATAATAATAATAATAATAATAATAATAATAATAATAATAATTCTGGAGACTTCTATAGTGCCATTAAGTGCTTATGGCCCTTTTTACCCCAGGCCTTGAAAATACACAGAGAAAAAGTAACAGAAAACCAGGTTTGAAACTTGAGTAGGCGGAGTCATCAAGCCCGAATTCAGTCAATAATAATAATGTGTACTGGTAGTGACCAAGAATTATATATTGCAAGTTATCTTTTGTAGCATGTGATGCTATGAGTGGATATATAATTTTTTAAAATCCTCATATCCTCACTCCCCATATTGTATGTTAATGATTTCCTTTAATAAAGATTACTTGTTGTCATCCTCATAATAATAGAAGCAGTCATCCATACCAGTATCATATCCTTTTGAGTAAGTGCCACGATCACACTCTGTTTGCTTGCCATCAAAACATGCTGTACCAACTTCACAGAGAGTACATGATTCTGGACAATGCTAAAGGTTAAAGGTAAAACATAATAATAAATGTAATCATAAACCTAGAATTACATAAGGCAAAAGTCCCTGTTAGCAGAAATGGTCCACAGTGAGCTGTCTGATAGTTGAGAGTGAGCTGTCAAATTGTCCAGAGGGAGCCGTTAGCAGCTACATAAACTTAACTTTCATTGGTTTTAACAATGACCATTGGGAGTTAACAAGAGAGTCCTGGCCAGCAACATATCCATTGGAATGTAAACAAGAAACCCATTACAATCACTCACTTTATCTCATGGGCTACAGTGGCAATAAATAATTTAAGAACCCATCGCTATTCAACAAACCAGCAGGATTTATAACTCGGGTTTTTTCCCAAAGCCGGGTGCCATGGACCAGTTATGTTAACGGCCAAAAATGCAGCATGAAAATAATTTGTGCCATGATTGTGATGAATATATCAGGGAGAAAAAGAGAGTTTGAAAGAAAGAGAGCAAAATAGCAAAAAAAACCCCAAAAAACTTGTAGTACTGCTGTTCAGGAATCTGTCCACACAATTAATGTTTCTGTGAAATGCATTAGATGTGTACATGCATGGGTGTGGTATGACATAAGTTTGCCCATATATAGAAAATCTAGATACTTGTCACAAAAATCTTGTTAGTGTGGGCAAACTTTAGGGATTTGAAAGGCAGGTGCAAATGTGAGAAAAGGATAAATCACAAATATATACCGTGGTATTACATCGTCCGTGATGGTACGTAGGACAAGGCGTGGCATATCCATCCTCACAAAGCTGAAATAAATAAAAACCTAATGAATTATAATATAATTAAATACATATGCATTAGAAGACATATAATACAATCCTAGTGACAAAGGTAAAAAAAGTAAACTGTTGAATAGGGAATGACTATATATAATTGTATATTATTATATAATATTGTTAGAGAGAGAGAGTTCAAACGTGGTGCTATGAATTGGACTGTTCTATTTTATTCGAAGGGGTATTCTGTTTCTGGAACAAATGCAATTAGTTGGTTTATCCAGGTAAGTATTCACGAAATAGACAATATACAGTACTAGCTATAGGCAATCCTAGCCTCATTTATATTAAATCTAAAATACAGTCTACTCTGAATAGCCAACAGACAAACATGTTTGTTGCTGGACTTACCCAGCCATCTGGACATTCTGAGCACTTTGATGCATGGCCAAATGAGTGCTCTGTCGGGCTGCGATCACATGTTGACTCATCATCACATCTTCCACACATCCTCTGGATTCCATCACCAATACAGTAGTAGGTTGCCTCGCAACGCTGACATTGAGACAAATCTGTAATCAATGTTATTTATTGTAAGTTCATCAAATTGAATGTCTTGCAACATTAATACATATTGATTTAAGTGAAAAAGATAGATAGTTCATGGCAGGCATGGTACTTCAAATTGAAGGCTCGTGAATATGATAATGGACCAATTGCTTACTTCATTAATTTCTGCTTAGCCCAATGTTTTAATAGGTAAACTAGTAATTAAAACTTACCCATTAAACAAGGAATATGCAAATTGATTTCTGTTACAGGGATAAAAAATTTAAGGACTTGGTACAAATCAAAAATATGCTATAAAAAAAACTCAGGAGTGATTTTGTTATACAACTTAACTGGATAAACTGATCAAAAAAAGGTCAAAGACCGTCCCTACCCAAAACTTACCTAATAATTAAATTAGAATCTCTTCTCTTGTGATACTGTAAATGAGAGTGCCAAGCCAGAAAATAGACAAATATACTTACAACGGAATCTTTGTTCAGTTGTACATCCCCTGATCTCGAGTCGCATAGCAGCAGATCCTTCCCATGATGTAGGCTTAATCCGTATATACTGAGCATAGTAGTCTTCTCCGAAGAAGTTTGCCTTTAATGAGTGCTGATTACTATTGCCTGTGAACACCTGTAATCATCAATAAATATATTCATAATTTAATCATTAATTTACATAATTATGAATATATTGATCAATCAATATATTCATAATGTAATCATTGCTTTTACATTAGTATGAATATACTGAATGATGGTTACAGGTGTTAGTATGATTTAATATATCATACTTTAATCATTGCTTTACATAAATTAGAGTAGATAAACTAGAGCAAGAGTAGATGAACTAGGACTTGTAACTTGAGGGCAGGCTGCTATTGTTGTTATACACCATATTATAATGGAAAAACCAGAACTTAGACTCAGAAAGAAAATAAGAAGGTAATAGGGGTCAGGGAAAAGAACAATTAGAGAAGAAAAAGAAAAAATTAAAGAATAAAAAGTAAAAATAAAAAAGTAGAAATAAAAGTAAAGAAGTAATTAAACAAGATGAAGGAGGAGGATAATTATATCTGGGAACTGAGATAATTCCTAATGATTCAAGTTCATTGTTTTTATTGAGAAAAATCTGGGATTTTGAAACACGATTTTGGGAACATGATTCACATAACATTTTCATAGTATTTACAGTAATTTCTCCTCTTTAAGAGGAGAAATTACTGTAAATATTACGAAAATACCTCTCCAATTGTTATCCATGTGATGGTGTCATTTGAAAATTCCACTTGATAAGCTTTGACCCAGGCCTCGACATCTGCTGTTCCTTGCGATACAACTCCAGTAAAAATGTATGTGGTCAACATATCCACTTGAAACCAAGGTACAGAATCTGTCTTATCAGCTATCCAACCTACAAAAAAACATAATACAGTAATAAGATACAGTTGAATCTATGATTGAATGGTACTAAGCGCACAGAGACCATGTAGTATGCGCTTTAGTCCCAAACCATTACCATTACCATTAGCCTATGTCCCACATTTATTCACTAAAATTTTCTCTTTTGTGTCAAACACATGAGACAAATTTTATAGTTTAAGATTCAAATTAGGTTACTCAAGACTTTGGTCAATAAAGGCAAATACTTTAACAACATCAGCCTATGCTTACCAGATCCAGCTGGAATATCCTCATCTGCTTTAATGAAAAGACGCCCTCGCTCAGGTCCATACAGATGTGTGCTGCTTGATGCTGATAACTGGGAATCTTGAATAGACCCAGAATGCATTCCCAGATCTTTCCTACACGCTGTGAATAGTTAATACAGTATAAAATAAATATAATTTTTCTAATATTAACATGAATGCTAATTAGTATGATACATCAATAACTATTTTTATTAATTAAATCTTGTTCTCATTATTTTTAGAGAAATCCTCGAATGAAATCACAAAATTAAAAGTAACCTAGATGATTGTAATGGAGGATGATGAAAAAGATGATGAAAATGATGATGAAGATGACAATATGATATAGATAATGATAATGATGATAGGAGTGATGTTTTGCTCTACCTAAAGTATTATCGTACTGAATACTCAGTACAAATACTTGTGAAAAGTGATGATGATGAAGATAAAAATGATGATAGTGATAGAGAAATGATGATTGTATAAATTAATTTCTTTTAAAAATAATAATATTAAAAAGAAAAAAACTGTAGACTAATATTAAAATATTCATTAATAAAAAAAATTTAGCTTTTCACAAAATTGTGAAATAAATTAAATAATTCATATCAGAAAAACAATAATGAATTATATCACACAGTACAAACACTGTCTCTTATACACATCTCGATGTGTATAAGAGACAGGTAGTGAGATGTGCAAAGCCATTGTATCATCTTCTGGTCTTTGTTAAGTCATCCAACAGGAAACAAGTCATAACTGTTGTTGTTAAATGCCACAAAATGGCTAACTACCGTACAGTATCGGCTCAACGGATCCAGCTCTCCTGTTTACTTTCAACTTGTATATTAGAAATCTAAATAATGTTAGTAAAACCATAGGTCATTTCTTAGAGGCAGAACGCGTAGCACACTATCATAAGGAAGTCACTGACTTAACATTTTTATCATGGACATTTAATTTACTGTAATTTATAGTTATTAGGAATGTGGTTTATCTGTGTGTATTGAACATTAATCATGTTGAAGATGAAAAGAATACAAAGTACAAAACATAATATGTGTAGTATTATACCTGTCTCTTATACACATCTAGATGTGTATAAGAGACAGCATAATAGCTTGGACAGGGCTTTAGGCAATAATAGAGAATTAATTTACCTTGACTGTTATAGATCCAACTGTAGGTGGTGATGCATTTATATCGGTAACCTCAATAATGAGCAGGTACTCAGTGACTTGCTCATAATCAAGTGATGTAGCTATAGTAACTAAAGCCTTGTCTGTCCCAATATCAAATTCTTCAGATCCCCCAATATTTGGCTCTGGGTCTGAAGTTTAGAAAAATAAAAACACCATTATAAGTAATAAGAGGTTGGAGATACTGTAGATTTATAATAGATAATAATAGTAATTATTTTATTTTTAATAGAGAAAATTTATCTATCCATCATTACCTCCTACTGTTGATTCTGTACAAATATAAAAAGTGTTGTTTCTAATGGTTTCTGTGGCAGGAGGAGTGATGGTTGTAGGCGCATCACCTGCATTCACATTATCAGTGGTGTACTCCTTAATAGAGAAGTGGCGGCCCTCATTACCTTGAAACAAAGGTATAAAAATGTAATATTAATTTGGAAAATTAAGTATAAGACCTTTTTTTTTACACTCAATAGGATATAAAATAATTATACTGTATAATTTAAATAAATAGGAAATCTACCTGACACAATTGTGACGTTATAGTCTGGTCCAGTTGAGAATGCGTCTGCAACCCAAATTGTCTCAACAATTCCATCAACATAGAGATCTTCACTGATGGTCACGGCGTAATCAGCTGGAGGAACATCTACCTCAAGGTCAAGAAATGACACACCCTGAACTTCAAAGTAGAATTTTGAAATGCACGGCTCTCGTTCAGTAAGAAATAAATCAAAACGATAGCTTCCTCCAACCTCAAGTGAAAATAAGGTTAAAAAGTAGTTGGTTATGTAAGGCCATACCAAAACATTATAAAGAAAAATGCTGTCTCTTATACACATCTAGATGTGTATAAGAGACAGGTTATATAGAACAGTGAGAAAAAGGTTAACATCCAGGAGTGCTGGAGCTGTAATAGATGATGTCGTAGAACATCATAAAAAGAAAATACAACTACAAACAGTTGGACTTGTTTTTCAGCTACAATATATTCAGAGATATATTGACACACAACAACAAAATTAACTATTACTTTATGGTTTTCATGTTTTGAAATCAATATACTTTGAAGGGTAGATCCACTACTACCACTACTTTTATCATATTAAAAAAAAACTTGTTTATTGTATGTACATACATCTCTATAACAGCTGCACTTGTATGATATGTAATAACTCCATTGTCACCGCCGTCAGCATCCGTTGCCGTCAGATTTCCTAGCGGATCCATCTGCATCGGAGGAAGTGGAAAGAAACTATAGCTGGCATTGGAAAAAATTGGGCAGTTGTCGTTCAAATCAGTGATGTATATCTAAAAAAAAACAAAAAACAGAAATCTTTTATGTGCAGAATGAGACTATAGACTGGTAAGGTGCTTTGCAAGGCTCCCCACCCCAAGGGACACACTGTTCAGGAGCTGCACGAGTCTCCATGGTGTTGATAAAGATGAATAATGCACTTGCAAGGTAGTATCAGATATAATCTAATCTTAAAGCTCCATCAATATCTTCTGCTTAAGAATAATGGTGTTGTCGATATGATGGATGACAGCTTTTCTAACATACGCTCAATTGTTGGGTGCCTTTTCCAGAAGATATTGAGGGCAGATCTGAGCATATAGCAAGTCGAATGGCGAAGTGGTTAAGTCAGGGGCGCCACAACCTACAGCCATAATATCAGCGCTGGTTCAAACGGCGTGCCCACCTATGGTTCAGGAGGTGGAACAAGTCTTCTTGGATAAGGATTATAAACCGTGTACAGCAATCTTTTGAGATTAGTAAGGGGGTTACCCCGGTGTACTGTTCCATACAGCCCCTGTTTTGGACAGATGAGTGTTCCTGGTACACGAAGAGACCCTTAGGGGCGAAAAAAGTTACTGAAAGAGCTACTGTAGTCCATGCTATGAGCGCTCTGATCTTCATGAAATAGCCCTATATGAATGATGTCATGTATTTACAGGTATATGCAGATGTAAGTGCCATAATACTTTAGTTCAAGACCTTTGTAATTGGCATGTTGCTGTTGAATGCTCCACAAAACTATATATCTTTACTAATGTTGTGGAGAAGGAGGCTGGCACCACTGAAAGGCGGAAGCCTACAGTACCTGGGGGCTGACGAAAGAAATAAATTAGTCTTGTTGAGCAAGTTTACCTAGGCAATAATAGAGAATTAATTTACCTTGACTGTTATAGATCCAACTGTAGGTGGTGATGCATTTATATCGGTAACCTCAATAATGAGCAGGTACTCAGTGACTTGCTCATAATCAAGTGATGTAGCTATAGTAACTAAAGCCTTGTCTGTCCCAATATCAAATTCTTCAGATCCCCCAATATTTGGCTCTGGGTCTGAAGTTTAGAAAAATAAAAACACCATTATAAGTAATAAGAGGTTGGAGATACTGTAGATTTATAATAGATAATAATAGTAATTATTTTATTTTTAATAGAGAAAATTTATCTATCCATCATTACCTCCTACTGTTGATTCTGTACAAATATAAAAAGTGTTGTTTCTAATGGTTTCTGTGGCAGGAGGAGTGATGGTTGTAGGCGCATCACCTGCATTCACATTATCAGTGGTGTACTCCTTAATAGAGAAGTGGCGGCCCTCATTACCTTGAAACAAAGGTATAAAAATGTAATATTAATTTGGAAAATTAAGTATAAGACCTTTTTTTTTACACTCAATAGGATATAAAATAATTATACTGTATAATTTAAATAAATAGGAAATCTACCTGACACAATTGTGACGTTATAGTCTGGTCCAGTTGAGAATGCGTCTGCAACCCAAATTGTCTCAACAATTCCATTAACATAGAGATCTTCACTGATGGTCACGGCGTAATCAGCTGGAGGAACATCTACCTCAAGGTCAAGAAATGACACACCCTGAACTTCAAAGTAGAATTTTGAAATGCACGGCTCTCGTTCAGTAAGAAATAAATCAAAACGATAGCTTCCTCCAACCTCAAGTGAAAATAAGGTTAAAAAGTAGTTGGTTATGTAAGGCCATACCAAAACATTATAAAGAAAAATGCAATGCCTGGGGTACTTTATTCAAGGGGGTGGTTATTCCAAATGATGTTTTGGAATTGAAATGGACTTGTATAGCACCTTACACAATTAAAATCGTCTCAAAGTGCTTAAAGAATGTGAAAAAGAGAAGATAAAACTAACCCATAAACTATTAATTAAATAAAGGAGTTTCGTTTCATTTCTTTAGGCATGAGCACCAAGGATATGCCAATAAATGAACTTAATCACTGTCCTACGTGGCATATCCATTTAACAGCAGGGAACTTAATGGACCAGTACACCGGGGTAACCCCTACTCTTCTCGAAGGATGTACTGTACTGGGTTCTTTAAAGTGCACACAAGCCAAATGCGTACACTGGGCCAACGGTTTAAAGTCTTTATCCGAGAAGACTTGTTCCACTACCGGAACCATTGGCAAGCGAGCCGTTTGAAAGAATTAAAGCTGAAGGTTACAGTGCCCCTGACTTAACCGCTCTGCCAATCAACTCGCCAAAAAAGTAAAGCATTTTCAAATAAATATTGTACTTTCTTTATTCTCTCTTCCCTTAGATATCCGCAATGCTTCTACTTACTCCTCCTTTAAATCGTCCCTCAAAAGTTACCTCCTTCTTTCTCTCCTGTAATTCTGTTTCTTTGGCCTTTTGCACTGAGAATTCATTTTTTGGTTTCTACCTTATTATTCATTTTGTTTTATTTATTAATTTAAATTGATTTTATTTCTTTAAATTAAGAGTGATTTGAATTATAGTTCTCATATACATTGGCCTATTATCTATTTTTAATTTATTTTATTATTTTATTTAGGCTACTTTATTCCCTTTGTTGTTTTAATGTCCCTTTGCCTATTGTTTTTTAATATTGCTCTTTCATTTACATCTTTAATTGTAATTTTATTTTAATTTTTATATTAAGTTTTTTATTTAATTTGAATTAATTCTTTATGTAAATTTTGTATTGAGAGGTTGTTATTTATTTTACTGTAATTTAATTAGTTTAATACGCTCTTTTGTTTTGTCTTACTATGTGTATTGAGGGTCCCTAATGATCAGCTTCGGCTGGATGGACTACCCTCATTAAAGATTGTTGAAATAAATAAAATTCATTTTATTGCATCTCATCAAAAACACCATAAAACAGAAAAATCAAACACTAGAAAAACAAATGCAAAAAAAAAAGAACAAGATCCAGACTCAAGATCCAAACCAAGGAAAATGTCTGGATGAAAAATATCAAAATACATCAAAAATACACATTAACTCTTCATATAAACAGTACTAAATTTTTTAAAATTCTTGACATAATAATTTAGAAAAATGTATACTATTATTACTATTAATAAATGTCAACAAACTTACTGTCAAGTCTAGGTAAACTCTTTCTGAATTAACATAGCCAGTTGTGACACAAACACCATTCACTATAGTGCCCCCTTGCGGTACAACATATCCACCACCTGCCAGTATAAAATTATGAATTAAATTGTCATATAAATACACAATGCATTTTAAATTGCAATAGTAGTAAAACATAGCACTTAATGGTGGTTGAAATACACATTTTTTTTTCCATACAGCAATTAGCAAAACTAACTCATGGTTAATATTTATAAAAGTCAATGCTGATGAATAAATGACAATTTGGTTCATTTTTATACAGAGTTGGTATGGTCAATACTACCATTATCGAGAGGTGTATTGATTAGAGAACCTTCGGTATTTGCCTTTGTATTTAAGCTAAGAACTCAGTTGAAACCGATACTGTAAATGCTTGAATAAGTGCCGCTCTCAAATAACCGCCGCTCTTGAATAATTGCCGCACCAAACCTGATTTCTTTGCTAAGTGCCGCTCTCAAAAAAGCACCGAGCATCAAGAATATATTATTGCCTTTGAGAAACAGGGTTTTAAATACAAGGTATACAGTGTTAAAATGAATAAATAACACTATTAAGATACAAGCATTTCTTTATAAAGGTTTACAGTATGATTGGCCTACTGAACTACGGGAGTACGTTGAGATTGATGACATGGGAACGCTGGCATGGAAAGCACAACGCCAATATTGCCAATATTTTTTTTATAAGTGCCACTCTCGAATAAGTAATTGTGGGATATTTACCATCTGCTCCAGAAAGCTCCACCTTCTTGCAGTAGTCAGGATCTGTAGCGCCCCCAACCAGCACTTGAACAACCAGTTCTTTATTGATATATAACCACAGCTCATCTCCTCCCCCAACTGTGATGCTCTCTGTTCCTTGGAATAATATTCCGGTTCGCAAGACGCTTGTAAAACTGGGATTAACACATAATATGAGAGCATGACTACAGGTTCACACTGCATTTATATATCTTTAAATTATTTCAGATATAAATAAATATAAGATACAAGATAAATTACACAAATCAATCGTGATGTTGGTAGTCTATGAGTGAGATACTTACCTGGATAACCGAGAGACGGTTCACACGTGGCGCCTTGGGTCGGACTGTTCCATTTTTTTTCGAAGGGGTGTTCCGTTTTGGGAACAATGGCAATTAGTCGGTTATCCAGGTAAGTATTCACGAAATAGACAAGGTAATATGCAATTTAAAATTTAAAAGAAAGACATGGAAATACAACAAACTACCATACTATACAAAATTTAAAGTTAAAAAAAAGTAACAATACAATATAATCAAATAATGAACTACAAAAAAAAGGAGATTGTGAATATCGAATGTACTAACCCAAAATTATGAAGAACAAAGTCACAGTCTCTCTGACCTTCTGAGGTGTAACCTAATCCATCAACGGGAAAATACTCATCTGTAAAGTACCTAATGCGTTCATAAAAAGAATGAAAGTTGGATCTAATTTATGGATATATTTATAATGAATGTCTATTGCCATGCATCACAAAAATCATTAATTTAATAATTACCACCACCATCAATATCATCACTTCTATTGTCACTTCTCACCATGATTAGTATCTTCACCATCACTGTCAACATCATCATTGTTTGTTTATTTAAACTATTATCAAACAGCGGCAGGGGGCTTAAGTCTCCCCACTGGACAGGTAAAGCCACCCCACCAGACAGAGCTTGTCGAGCAGTCAGACCATAAAACATATAAAAATAGGCCCACACCAAGCCAACGCATGTCTGTCACAGTCTGAGAGTGCCATTTCCGGCCATCCAGAGGTTGCTATTCTTAAAAAAAATCTCATTTGGGAGGGGGACCCTCTCTCAACCCCTTATCCCAGCTTGGGCCTACGAGCTCAAGCCCCCCTGTCGGACAACTTAACCCCCAGAAAATATATCCTAGAGCCGCCATTGCTATCAAATTACCATCAACATCATCGTCTTAATCATAACACCATCATTGTCATCAATGTATTACATTATTTTTATTCATCATAATATTTACCACACTTGTCCAGATGCTGGACAGATGATGATGAGTACCAGCATAGAATCAAATACCTTCAACATCTTTATCAGCATCATAATCACCATCATCACCATTAACCATTACTATCATTGTTATTATCACTCTTATCATCAATATTTACAGTTGTTAAAAATCACCATTATCATTTTCATAACAACACAATTTTTGTCATCATATTTATCATCGTCTTCAACACCTGCATCACCATTTTCATCGCCATCATCATTACCACCCCTATCATCATCATCACCCCCATCACAGCTGCACTATAACAACCTGTCCTATATGTTGATTCAACATAATAATAATAATAATAATAATAATAATTATATTTATTTGGCATTCAAGATATATCATTGCCAGGAAATAGAATAGGCAATTAATTAGCCTGTACAAACAATTATGTACTCTCTCCTCTTATCTTAAGCTACACAAACAAATACAAAATTTAAACATACAATAAATTACTACTACAAATTGATAAACATAATCAAAATGTAAAGGTCATAAATAAGCAATCATATTTAAAAAAATTAAGCAAACATAATAATAATAGTCAATACACAGATATAGTGCTTGTGAGAGCAGACTTAAAACTCGAAAATGATAAGGATGGTTGAATAGGTATCTGTTTACAGAGTCTTGGAAATGAAACATATGCCGAATTTCTAAAAATATTGCCTTTTACATTCCAATGTATTAATCTGCCCTCACACTGTTCACTAAATCCAACATTCTGCACTTGCTGCCTTGTGATTGGCAACAATACAAAGTATTTAAATTGTAAATCAGTGTTTACTAACAGCCATCTTACCTGTTAATTGGATTATCAAGTGAAGATGTATTAAGCCAAGGAATTGTCAGTGTTCTCTCAATGGCAAAATTGTCAGCATTTTTCCGGAACCACCCGGAAAATGAATCAGAAGATGGATTATCAGAAATTGCCAACCAGCTTCCATAAGGACTTGGTATGTACTCCGGATCCGTGACCCTGCTCTTCTGGGTTGCAGTGAAATCAGGATTGCTTACACTGTGTACAAAAGTGTTGCTAATTATTTGTTATATAATATTATTATTTTTATCAATATACACAAGACACAAGATATATTTTATTGTCTTTCAAGAGAAGGAACTTGTAATTTGGCAAAAAATAATTACTAATCAAAACACTCATATGTTTATAGCCAGGCAGCATCTTGAGACTATGAGGTAAGTCATCCTCATTTTGATAATTCAGATTACATGTACAGGCTTCTATATATAATTTAGTCTTAAAATTTTAAGATAAAATGTAATATTTTTGAGATCTTTCTTTTGTGTAAAGATGGGCAGTGCAATGCATGCTTTATTTATATGTTATCAGGCTGGTAGTCAAACTGAACTGAAATTAATAAGATTGTCACATGTTTATGTGGAATTGTAATTAATAATTATTACCTGAAATCATAATAAGTAAATGATAACAAAATATTAGTTCCATTTATCTCAGTCTGGTTGTTAGAAATTGCAATATTCTCCACCGTTGTTATATCGTATGGTTCGCTGGCAGCACTCGTGTACCCATTGGCTTTCAGTTTAATAGTGCATGTGTAGTCTGTACCGTACTGAGTACCGTATGACTCGTCCAGGAGTAGGTATGTTTTGTTGGTTTGACTACCTTCTAGTGTGCTGGCAGTATTGCTTGTACAAGTAACAATGTATTCCCTGTTGGAAAATAAATCCTGTTGATTAAGTCAACAAATGAAGAAATTACTGTCAAGCTCTGTATGTCCACCTATCAAAAACTGTTGTATGTCAAAGATCTTATAAATACAAGATAGCGTTCTCCGCAATTTACGCGCAACAAAATAGAAGCATTGATTTGGCAGAAAAGTAATCAGTTTTGGGAGAGGGCCCCCTAGTTGCTGCCATGGAAGGTGTTGCGTCACATCAAAGTTCTTTACCAAGTACGATTTTGTTCCTTATTGTTTTTAAGAGCGAAGCGCATTGTAAATCAACACTTTTAATTGTTACACGTAAAGGTAAAGTCGTGCGGTGTATGCTTTTGTTAAAGCGGTTAAAGTTGAAAAGTATTCACTTTTGCAAAAAGGCACCATACACTGCGTTATTACAGAATTTGCATGCAGAAATTGTGGAGAACGCTAACTTGTGTTTATAAGATATTTGTTGTATGCCCATATATAGTCATGATGTTCCTATATATGGCCATTTCATTATGACATGTCAAATAAAATTTTATTATATGGACAGGGCTTAAAATAGATGAAGTATTATTATTAATGCACTATTGCCCTAGTATGCTTTATTAATGTACTACTGCCCTAGTATGCTTTATTAATGCACTAACAGCTGTATGTTTAAACTCCTGTAACTTCATAACGAAATGTCAGATTTAAATGATTCTTTTACCATTTTGTAGCTCTTATTTTATTTCAATCATGTATTAATAACTAAAACTTTATTTTTGCAACAAGTGACTGATTTTGCCTGTCTTGCCATATATAATGAATATAAATATTGAGTAAATGAACTCACTTAATTGCCTAATGTACTATGAGACAATAACGCTATATATAGTGTCCACTAATAGGAAGACAAACATTTCCAAAGAATATGATGCAAACATCAGACTTTAAATAATAGCTTGGATCTGTTTTTTCAGAGTTTGTTTCACCAAATTTACTAAACCACTAACCTATTTAGTGAACTGCAAAGAGAAATCATGAAATGGCCATTAAATACAAGTGTACTAAATTAAAACATACCATGGACTTGGGTCCGTGGTGTTAGGATTCTTTCCTGGGTAAAGAATGTTTGGGTGTGACCAGGTCGCCAAGAGTTCCTTTGGCTTTGGTGAGGTAAGGTTCAATGAAACTGCAGCTGTATTGTGGATTTAAAGATAAAAAATAGTTAATATGAGAATTTAGCAGTGCAATCTGTAGAACAGGCAGCAGTTTAAACTGGAATTTAGGCGCAGTTCTAATAGTCTTGATATTTTCTATCAGGTATACTATCATATGCATTCACATTGAATTATATCTACGGTAGGTAATCTAGATTAAGATTAGTGGTGAGTCATGTGACTACAACATAAAGTAGAATGGAACATGATTGGTTTGTTTTATGACCTTCAATTCAATTTAGCCTCATTTAGATTGTTATAAGTTGGGACCCCAATGGAAACCAATCCTTTTTTTAGGTTTAACTTTAGGTTTATGGATCAATAATATCCTCTTTTTTGTTGCTTTTTGTTTTTCCCTCCCTCCTTTACATTTTCTTTGTTTATTTCTGTTGTTTGTTACTGTTTTTGCATTTGATTGGTTGAAGGTAATTTTTTTTTTTTTTTTTTTTTTTTTTTTTTGTTAATTTGATATTTGATGTTTTTAATTTGAGCTGTTTATTTGTAGTTAATATGTTGGATAAGAGTGCAAGTTTTTCTTGTTCGGGTTTATGCCCATTCTCTTTCCTGGCAATACTGTAACATGTCTTTTTGATGCCAAATAAATATTATTATTATTATTATTATTATAACTGGGTCATCCCAAATCTATCCATTTTTTCTTTCTCTACTTTTGGATGCCTTTCGGTCTTTGTTTGATAAATCCTAAACTAAAACAAAAAAACTAAAAAGTATAGTTAATCATAAGTCCAGTAACACCTTGATCTGATATAAATTTAGTCCACTTAACTGGTGTGGGTCCATACTAATAGTTAACTAAATTTAAGTTTATGTGAACCAGGTTATATGTAAATATATATGGGACATATTTTTGACTCTGCGAACTAAAAAATGTTGTGTTTAATAAATGTACACATAGTGTATAATCTGATGACCATCTTTAAATATTAAGAAATAATCTGAATATTCATATACTTTAGAAATTGTTCTTAGCAGGTAAAACTTTATTACTTATTGAGTATTGTGAATTGTTATATGCATTTTGTTGATGGTTTTAACTTCAAATGTGTTCTGATATCTTTATATTTGTATATGTTTTTTTTTCTGACGTTTTTGTACAATTGTTTCAATTCAGGCTTTGGTGCCATGTACAATTTTGGATATTTTTGAATAAATACACCTTGAATAAGAAACATATGTATTGGCCTGCCATACTATTTTAAAAGCAATGTTACCATCACCGCGACTGGCAAATGCATTTCTTTTTTAAAAAATTTATATACAGCATTCAAGTGTTGTTTTTCTTTTACAATCTTTGTTATCGACCTCATAAAAGCATTTAGTGCACAGTTGTGGCTGGGATTCTGAAGTCAGGGTTCATAACCTCACAGTACAGGTCAACTGTGTTCTCGAGGAAGACACTTCTACAGTACATCTGTCTCTGTTCCAGAGTATAAATGGGTACTGGCATATGTTGGGAAAGGTAAAAGCAAACTTGTTGAATAGGAGGAGTGGCAAACTCACAATAAGCAAATGCAGTCTCTAAATGCCAAAAGTTTTTCATTATATCAACATTCCAAAATGCAAATTTAAATTAGAACAAAATTTCTTACTACATTGAAAGAAGCTTGCATTCACATTTGTGAAGTAAGTACTGGTAGATGAAGAAGCATAAGCAAAAGTGGTGCCAGCAAGGGATGATGGTTCTGTACACTGCCCTCCGTTGACAGACGTATTGACAGCATAAAATGAGTAGTACATTTCACATGTACATCCAAGTTGATTATTGCTTAGATCACTATTATGAAAGTAGGCAATATTTTTCAAGTAAATCTTTAAAAATATATATACAAATACAATTTTTTAAATCAAATTAATATTTTTCATTACATTTTCTTGTTTACGATGCACGGGATGCACAAAATTTTGTGTTTTTTCTTTTATAATGTTCCTGTCTTTAATTTTGGAAAGCTGTACACCCAAAATGTGTTCAGGAGTATCACTATAATTAACACCAAGAAGATTTCAATCATAACTCTAGTATTACTAAAATTAACACAAAGAAAAAGATTTCAATCTTAACTCCAATATTACTAAAATTGAAAAAAAAAAGGAACTGAAAAAAAAACGTCAATCTTACAGGTTGTTCAAATATGTAGTGTCAATGCCAGCAAATGCATTTTTGCCAAGACTTTTGATGCTGTTATCACTCAAATCCCTGAAAAGAAATGAATATATTAATGAAAATTAAATTTAATGCTAATTAATGTGATAATTAATGCATTTAACTAAAGTTTTGTTCACACTTATCAGTTCTTTTAGATGTTTCTCCTTTCAAGCAAACTGTTAATTCTTCAGTATTGTACTATTTCCCTATGTTTCTTACTTTAGGCCTTGAACTTTCTTTTTGTAATTTGTCAGTGTAGTCTTTATTATTATTTCGAAAACAAGCAAAAATACAAAGAGTTATACTGAAATTCTCTTTGTTTTTGTTTTTGACTCATATAATTTTGTGCTTTGTTCACTTGTGAGAATTTTTAAATAAACCAAATCAATAAAAAATATTTACACTTTGTCTGTTTTTCAATCAATAGTTTGATTGCAAGTTGATTTGCATAATTGTAATATAAAGATGTTAGGCCTGTTGACTTTTGTGGTAATAAATGATGAAATCTTAAATAAGAAACTTCATTGAAGATTTGAATCTTAATCTTATTTAAGACTAGGTCAGGACAACAATATTTTAGTTTCTCATAATAAAACTTATTCAAAGGTAATAAAGTGATTTTGTTAGAAGTGGCGGACTTTCAAAAATTATTTTTAAAAAATGGGAGAAAAAAGGGAAAATTTGATTCAAAAAGTCTGAGAGTGCAATTCCGGCCATCTAGACTTGCCTTAATAAAATTTTCTTACCTCAGCCCCAACTATGGTGGGGCTGAGGTAGTTTAGGCCCCATATGGCTCTGTCTATTTTGAATACTGGATCTGCCACTGGTTAGCTATGTTCTGCTAGAGTTTCCTGTGACATACATTTATTTGTTTTGGGGCACTTATACAGCCCATCAGCCATAGTTCTTTGTTTTATGTAAAGAAATGTTATAATATAGATAAGATAAAAAGGACTCCATATCAACAGACAATACATGCGCTATGAGATTCATCATCTAACAACCTTTTCTTACACAAATGCAGATAAATATGTAATAAATTTATTAAGTGCTACTTACAATGTACGAAGCATTGGTAGGTCCACTGTTGTTGGCCAGTGTTGTATTAAGTTGTTACTTAAGTAACTGTAAATAAAAAATGACAGACATGTTCAATATTTATTCAAGGACAGTGAAGTGGATACACAGGATATACTTGTTTGTGTCGAAAAACTATAAACGCTGTTACTTACATATACCGCAAATTGGCCAGGCCCTCAAAGACACCTTCCCCTGCATCAACAATCAAGTTGTGTTCAAGATTTCTGTCCAAAAAAAAACAAAAATATTTTTTGGGGTGATTTAAGATTTTAATACTTAATCATAATCCACACAAAACAATAGTATCATTTTTTTTTTAATTAAGAGTGGAATTTAAAAAAATGATGTCTACATAGGTATCTGCATGGCACCAAAGAATGTAAAGTACCATAATGTATTTGAACTATACTGATTATATTAACTACAGACTCTCTCCAAGAAGGTGACGAGGTATTATCAAATTATGTATGATAGTTATGTTTTAAATAGAGAGATTCGGCAATGTTTGTTTACAGCCAGTCACATGACTTAACTTGGGTATACATGAAAAACAACCACCCACTGTTAAGGTGAGAAATAAATGGCTAGGAAAGGCAATTCGATTGTTCAAAATATTGTTTATTTACTTATCCTAGCCTTCTCCAAGGATTTTATGCTTTGAATTTTAAACTTTAGCTAGCCCTAACATCGCAGCGTAGTTTGAGGGTCGAAGACCCTCATGCATAACTAACCATGCCGTAGATGTGCAGTGGTCTAGGCCTAACATTTGTTGAAAAACCTCAATGTTTGCAGCAGTATTCTTTACAGAATTAGCAAACAATTAAGGTAAAATTCTCAAGTTTATTTTCCAATCAATTTGGTATAGTTTACTAGGAATTATGATAATCTTTACAGCAATAAAAATGGGACGGCTGCGATAGCAATCTCCATGTACACCACCGCTGTGTCAGTGGATTGTTTATATTCAACACCCAAGTTAGGTCATGTGACACCCATTGCCAAATCCCTCTATTGACAGGACAGCCAGAGCTGTGAAATATGCAATACTAAAAATAAGTTTAAACCAAATCACACAAACGATAAGTATCAATCAAAGACATGACCGAGGAATAGAATAGCTTACAATGTTTGTAATGATGCAAGTCCATCAAACGCATCAGAATCTAACTCAATCAGAGCGTTGTTTGATAGATCGCTAATAACAAAAAATATACAAAGATACAAAATGATCATTTTTTCACTGTAAGGCACTCTAGATGCCAACATGTTGTCTAGAAATAATGGCATATCAATCAGTTCTATGTTTCATAACAATTATAAAATAAACTTAATATTACCAGAATTACCAGATTTATTAAAATAAAAAAAATAAAATCTTGCCATTTTAGATTAATTCTCTATTTTATATTTATTGTTTAAAGGTTTGCTTGGTCAAGTAATAATATATTTAATGCTTGGGGTACACCACATAAATAGTTCTAAAAAGACCTGTTATTTGTTGAGAATGTCTTGACGTTTTGATTAAGTTGCTTCAATCGTCTTTAGGATTCTCCTATCCTTGTGGTGTACCGCAAGCATTAAATATATTATTTTTATTTAGTTAGGCACATGGGCAAGGATTGTCAATAGCGAATATATCACTGTCCCACTCAGGTGGCAAAACTTTTCATTAGACAAACAATACACACAAAATGCATAAACTATGCTACATAAACCATACTTAGTGCCATTATGTGACTTAATTTTTGAAGAAAATAGTATCATGTTTAAAATTCAACCCAAGGCCCTGAAATTAAAAAGCAAACACATTTGCCACCAATACCAGTACACATACCACTTTACTTCAGTTTACAAATACATACAAAAAAACCTACAGTTCTTGAAGGGTTGTATGACTGGAAAAGGAACCCTGAGGAATGACAGCAATACGATTCTGAGACAAATCCAAGGTCATTAAAGTCTGTCCATCAAGAGCTGTAGCAGGAAATTCTGTCAAAGCATTGTCAGAGAGAAATCTAAAGGATATAAAAAATAAACATATGTGTATATATAATAATTATATGATAAATATATAGACATAAAAATAAATTACTTTAATAAATTAACTTTAAGATCACAAGTAATAGCAACAAATTGTTAGGTTTTGTCAGTAGAAATTTACATGATCTTCTACCTTATTTTGAAAAAAAAAATCACATTTTAGTTTTAAAATCATGCACACATCTCAAAAACTTTATTTCATAGTTTGCTGGGAGCAAGTCAAGAGAATAAAGGGCTTATGAATATCATGTGGTCTCAACATTTTAGGCCTGTCACCTATTTTACTTTTAATTTTTTTTTCATTTCCTTTAAGACTTCTAATACTTAGGTCAAACAAAAATAAAACCTAGAACCAGATTCTGCAATTACTGACTTTAATGACCATTTATAGTATCTATGAAAGCATCAAGGAACAGCAACACAACACTGTACGTTGGACAAACTTACATTTCATTAGAAGAGACGCCATCAAATGTGTTGCCAGGAATCGAGGTGATCTGGTTATTTTCCATGTGTCTTTAAAGGCAAAATATACAAATTATCTAAGCTTTTTTAAATCTCATTTTAAGGCCACATTGCTTTCCTACGGTTTAATAGTAAATTATTTACTAGTGACCCATAATATTTAAATGAAAAGAATTACAATATTTGTAACAACTGATCACACACATCACAGAACAAATGACATTTTTTGCTTACAGTTCATCAACTGATGATCCACTGGTTCCAAACATGTTACCTTTCAGAGTTGTGATACCATTTAAATCAAGACGCCTACAAATATAAAAAAACAACATAACCAATTATGTTAACGTATATATATTTTTTATTCAACTATAATAACATATCTACCAGCATCAATGTGTAGCTTCAATTAAATCACAGTTTGAAAAAACTTAAAAATCTTCATTATTTATATTAATTAATTCTTCATTATTATATTAATTAAAATTTAGTATGTTTGCAGATGTTGCATACTTACAGGGTATAAAATATATAATCAGATAATCAATAATTATTTGAAAATTATTTTTAATATAGAGAATAAAACCTCTGAGACACTGGTACTTGCAAGCCAATATACATATATCAGATTTAAGTACTGGCAGGAAAGAAACATCATCAACTGGCAAAGCATCTTCTGAAATAGGAGGTTGGTTACATGAGCTCTTAACACATTTAATTCTGCTACCAAACCCATTGCCAGCTGCCTTCCGGGAGAACTGATAATATATTAGAAAAAATACAAATCTTATGAACTTGCAGGAGATGGGATATTTTCCAGGAGGTTTTTGCTTGTTTCCTAATGCCAACAACCCACAGGGGATTTGGGATCCCTGAAAAGTCATGAGACTGGGTCCCAATCAAAATACCATAAATGATCTTGATACTTACAATTCCATACTAACAGTGACAGTGGAAAAAGCTTCTTCCTCGATAGTTGCAATATTATTTGACTGCAAGTAACTGAGGAGGAATACAAAGTTTTTATAATTAACAATAATTATAATAATAGTAGTAATAGCTATTACTATTAGTTATTATCTGTTATTAGTTTTGAATAGCCAAATACTAAGAATAATAACATTAACAATATTTATAATAATATTAATAGTAATAATAATGATAGTTGCGATACTATTTGACTGCAAGTAACTGAGGAGGAATACACATTTTTTATAATTAACAATAATTATAATAATAGTAGTAATAACTATTATTATTAGTTATTATCTGTTATTAGTTTTGAATAGCCAAATAATAAGAATAACAATATTTATAATAATATTAATAGTAATAATAATGATAATGTGCAAAAACTGTTTTTTTGTAAAAAATGTCCTGCTGTGTGAAAAAAAAGGAAAACATTATTAATTATAATAATAATAATAATAATAATAATAATAATAATAATAATAAGCTTTATTTAAAACACGGAAACTTAGCTCAATTAACAGTTGATATTTTGGAAGGCCGTGTTTACAACAATTTAAGTAACCAGAAAATTAAAAGACAGAATGACTTTACAATTCACTAATCAAACAATTGTAAATGACCAAATATCTTAACTAGACTTAAATCTTACAGTTAGTTACAGTACACTTTACAAACTGGAACAAAAAACAAAAACAGTAGTTTTTGTTAGAAACTACCACAATGACGTTAACAAACATTCTGTTAAGTGTGACTACAAAGTCGCTATTATATGTTTTAAATAAAGACAAATTTCTTAACATTTTTAACATTATCGCTAATTTAATTCCAAAGTTTTGCACCTCTATATGACAAAACTTCTCTTCTTGTAGTCAGTTTTTGGTTTTGGCAATATTAAGTCGGGTTTAGTTCATATACCATAGTAATTATTTTTAAAGACAAATCTGTTAGATACATAATGAGGTGCAAGGTTATTCATAATCTTAAGTGATGGCTTCACTTATATATAACCTTTGGTCTAAATTCATCCATTTAAGGCTTTGCCGAGCTGAAGTGCTGGAATCACATCTTGATTTGTTTAAAATAATTTCAGCTGCACGGTTTTGAAGAATCTGGAGTGTTTTACTTTGTATTTGGTTGGTACGTCCCCATACAATATTCAAGGTGTGGTGCCATGAGTGAATTGTACAGTTTGCATTGGACATCTTTGGGAAGAATTATGAACATGGTTTGTAAGGTAGTTATAAAACAAAAAAACACTTTTGTGAAAATTGAAGTACAGTATTTAAGTTTTTAAGATACCGTATCTTAAAAATTATAAATTTGTTCAAATACAACTTTTTCAAGAATTTTTGATAACACTGGTAGAATTGAAATAGGTCTGTAGTTATTGCACTCATATTTATTTCCGCTTTTATGAACTAGACTTATCGGAGATTTCTTCCATTGATTTTGAAAAGTAGAGTTCAAGAGTGACAAGTTTACGATATAAGTTATAGGATAAACAATTATATAAATGACAATTTTAATAAGTCTAGCTGGTATTTCATGAATCAATCAATCCACATTTTTTGCATTTCTGCAATCCACAGCAGAAACAATGTTCAGTGGTGCTGATATTAACCGAACTTATTTCTAAATAGTAATTGGAGCAGTAACTTACAGGTATTCTGAACAAGACACGTCTGTAAAGGTAAAACTAGATAGACTTGTTAATTCCATATTTTGCAAAGATCTGAGAAATACACAAAAATACAGGAATGTGAAGAAAAATGATATGCTTTGTTTTTGTAGTTTTCATATTAGGGTCGAAAAAATATGTCATATCAATTGCATTAATAGCCATGTCAATGGAATCAAATAAAGTAAGATCTCTCTTTGGCTGTGTATATGTTAACCATTTTGATGATGAGGGCTAGTGGAACAAGTAAACACCTAAGATGGTTAGTGCCACACAGAAATCTTACATTCCATATAACTTTCTAGAATCACACAGATGTACTCAGCATATGGCCAATTATGTACCACAGAAATACTGTGCAATGAACTACTTAATGATGAGGGCTAGTGGAACAAGTAAACACCATTAAAAAATATGCTCTGTTCTCTAGGGTGTGTTACAGTGCAACATGGAAATTTTTTTTACATTCCATATAAATTTTAATATTAAGCAATTAGCAGACCTGCGCATAGTACACTAGCGGAAAATTATTTTACGCATGTCAGATTTAATGCTTGAAAAATAATCCTAAAGCCTGCAATTGGCTCAAAGGAAATTTTTGACTGCATTAAGTCTTACCTAATTATAACTAAAGCCCCTTTTAGACAGAGCTGCAATACTTCAATATTGCGGTAAAGTACGTCGGCATGGGTTTCTGTCTGAAAGGGTTGATACGCCAATATGCCGGCTTACTTTAGGCCACCTTGCACCCTAGTAATATTGCCGCAATATTGTGGTAACAGTTACCCATGGCTTGCTCTGCCTGAAAGGATCTACTCGATATTGCGGTAATCAAGCCGACGTGTGTATTTATGCATAAACAAACAAGGTTAATGTTGAAAACAATTGCGCGGTGGTATTTAAACTACCAATATTACGCCATTCTACAGGACCTTTCAGACAGAAAAGTGTAAGATTACCGCAATATTGCGGTAACGAGCACTGTGCGAAAGGGTATAGACGGATTATTATGCCGGCATGCTTATCTGAAAGGGGCTCAATGTACAGTATGCAACTCTACTAATTGCTTTATAAGTCAACAGCCGTCTTTTAATGTTAGTTTTGATAATCAACTATTGTAGCAGTCATATTGGTTGCTATAGTGATATGATCATACTGCTGTGTGTATTACATTTAGCTGTGCACACGTATGCTGCTCCTACGCTAGCTAGCGAGACGTTACACATCAGTTCGGATATTTTATTGTGTTTGAAGAACTTTTAATGTTATTTTGATAGACATTCGTCAAAGAAATAAACATTTCTTAAAGCATTTGAAAGAATACAGTAGGTCCTAATCACTTTTTGGTCAGTGTAGAAAGGTAAAATCGTGTAATGATTTCATATCTAGGCTAGGCTTCTTTTACGAAAGTTAAGTTTTCAATTACCACTTGTTAAAAAATTATATTATCATGTCTGTAAGTGAATGTCCCGATTCAGTTACATAAATTATATATTAATTTTAAATGTAAAGGTAAATCATGTAATGATTTCATATCTAGACTAGGCTAGTTTTACGAAAATTAAGTTTTCAATTACCACTTGTTAAAAAGTTATATTATCATGTCTGTATGTGAATTTCCCAATTCAGTTACATAAATTATATATTAATTTTAAAGGTAAAGGTAAAATTGTGTAATGATTTCATATCTAGGCTAGGCTAGTTTTACGAAAGTTAAGTTTTCAATTACCACTTGTTAAAAAGTTATATTATCATGTCTCTATGTGAATGTCCCAATTCAGTTACATAAATTATATATTAATTTTAAAGGTAAAGGTAAAATTGTGTAACAATTTTATATCTAGACTAGGCTAGTTTTACGAAAGTTAAGTTTTCAATTACCACTTGTTAAAAAATTATATTATCATGTCTGTAAGTGAATGTCCCGATTCAGTTACATAAATTATATATTAATTTTAAAGGTAAAGGTAAAATTGTGTAATGATTTCATATCTAGGCTAGGCTAGTTTTACGAAAGTTAAGTTTTCAATTACCACTTGTTAAAAAATAATATTATCATGATTGTAAATGAATGTCCCAATTCAGTTACTTAAATTATATATTCCATATACAATGCTATTATGTTGTACATACATTGTTTTTGCAGCTACAGAATTAAAAGCATACGGATATAAGTTTTTCAGTGGATTTCCTGTCAGCGATCTGTGAAGGGAATTAAACATATATAATATTTTTACAATAATAACAAAAGTATTTATATTAATAAAATTAATTTAAAAAAATAAAAATAATGTAATAATATTTATACCATGATTAATTTTAAAAATATATCATAATAGAAAATTGAAAACATATGACCAATGCCTGGGACTACTATAAAAATACTAAATTATGAATACTAAATATATAAATTTAGTTGTCTAAGCAAGTGTCAAATTTGTTAATACAAAGTGTTCCTATTTATGCCTAGGAAGGTACTTGGGGCAGCCAGGCTATGGCAATTTTTTGTATAAAACTGACTAAATAAAAGTCAGTATTACATGCAATGTTATATTGATTGAATCAAGAACATTTTAATAAATAGTTAGATCCTACTTACATTGTTGCACTTCCTGTAATGGTATTAAAACCATATTCTGCTATATATGAAATTTTGTTGTTACTTAAATTACTGAAAGTAGTTGAAACAAAACTGTGTTAACAAGTTACTGCCTCATGAATGGTTGTTTATATGTTAATTGTAATAGGCCTATAGCAGGCAAAACACCAGATTGACATCAGACAACCTAAGCAGCATTGGCTCTGCTGGTGGAGCAAACACAGTATAATAATAGAACACTTTTGAGATTTGTACCCAGGTGAAGTTGGGGTAACATCAGGGGTAGCACCAGCAGGGAGCCAGGAAGAAAGGGCCCCGTCGGGAAGAAAAACCACAATTTGTCGGGAAGAAAAAAAATTTATATGTATTTTCTACACATTAGTAGACACTAATATCGATTAAATAATGCTTAAATTCTCTAAATTGTCACTTTTTCGGGTGCTTCGCCCCTAAATCACTTTTCAAACATTTTGAGCAACGCCTGCTCATGCCCATGGACTTTGCTCTCGTCAGGGACATCGGCCCCCCCCCCCACCATTGGGGACCTCAAAACCCCCGTCGGGCAAATCCTGGCACCACTCCTGGATAACACACTTGCTCGTGTCTAAAGAGATACATGAAAGATTATTGTATAAGTTGTAAATCAAAACCTACTATGGACAGTACATGAATAGAATAAATATCAATTATGTTAGCAACCCAAGGCCGCCTTAGAATAAATATTAATTATGTTAGCAACAAGGCATCCTTAGAACAAATATCAATTATGTTAGCAACAATTAAGACATCCTTAGAAAATTGAAACTTACAGATCCTGAGACACTTGAACATCTTTGAATGAATTGGCAGGCACACTCGTTATTCGATTATTTTGGAGATAACTGAAATTCAATTGAAATCTATTAAACCAAGAAATACATCCACAAAAACTAAGATAACCCATAGATGCTTCCTTTGAAACTTGCCTCTCTAACATAAAAGATAATTATGGAATAGCTCTTGCTGTACGATATAGACAAATTTACCCATTCTTAGATTGTCTACTAGTCTTCTTCATGATTTCTGCAGACCTACTGTAGCTGCATGATTTGTTTGTGCTAGTGCCCATGATGGGTTTTCGTGATACAGACTTAATATATGCATCTAGGCGGATGCATGCTGTCTCGGAGAGTTCTGAGACACAGCTTCTTTCTCTGTAGGCCGGAGCATCAGCCTTCGTTAATCCAGGTAAAGTATTCATGAAATTCACATTACTTTTCAGGTGAAAGCTAATAATCTATTGAAATATTTACCACAGATACTATCTAACCAAGGACACTTCTACTACTGATACACACCATCACAAAATGGGTAGAGGTAAACTAGTGTGTACTGAATGATATGATTTGAAAAATAATATGAAATCTTACAAGTATGAGACAGTCAAGGAATGAAAGTCACCGCCCTGGGGTATCTCAGACAGTTCATTGTTGTTAAGATATAAGTAAGTAATCGAGCTCCTGTTAGCAAATGTTCCGTCCTCTATATATGCTATTTCATTTGAATCAAAATGGGCTGCAAATGACAGTGGGCAGTCTTCAAATGATGTGACTAGAAGACGGCCTAGCTTGTTCGAAGTCATATCTCTGTTAGATTAAAAAAATGTCTTTAAATAACCAGAGGAGTATCATGTTAACATTTTTCATAAAATAAATTTTTATTAAATAGTCTACCAAGTTTGACTAGTGACATAAATTAAAATGCATCTTATAATAAGAATTTACATTATCATATGTACAAACCCACCTATGCATGTTCAAAGCATAGTTTATTACCCTCAGCAGTGGCACATGTGCCTGGAAGGTTAATGGCACATGATTCTGTATGATCAGTTCTAAGTGCCTGGGCATCAATGGAATTACCTGAGGTCAATGGTAAATGTGCTTGGGGGGAAATGTTAACATACAATACCATTACATAAAATTGATGAAATATCAAAAACTCTCTTAGAACTTACAAATTAGTGAGACTTGTACATCCATCTAGAGCAGTATCTGGAATCTCATCAATGTTGTTGTATGCAAGATTCAGGTTTGCCAGGTTACTCATGTTGCGGAATGGATTTTCATGGAGAAAATGAAACTCATTTGATTGCAAATTTCTGCAGGAACAAACCAAACAAAATTTTAAAAAATTGATATAAGAATGAGGTGTCAATAATGGCTGGTTTCCACAAGATATCACCAAAACCTGTTTGTAATGCTGATAAGTTGGTCAATCAGGAATGCTGTAGCAATTGTAGTAAAAACACAAAGCGATAGCGTAGCAATTTTATGAAACCATAATTTTTGAAGGACAGTCACAGATAATGAAAACATTCAATTATGTTTGTTTGTAATATTTATTGCTGTCATAAAACAATACATTTACAAAAGATGAAAAAATACATATCTTAAATAAAACATTTAATATTATAAATAAAAAATGACATAGCAGAGGATAGCCCTTTAAGCTGGAATGCTCGTTTCAGAAGGGGTCCTCAACTTTATCAAACATCAGCAAGAAAAAAAAATACAAAGAAAGAACATAAAACATTTAAACATAATAAAAATATTACTGAATTAAAAATATAAGAGCTAAACTATACATACTAACAATATTTACTTAGGAATTCCTTAATTATTTAATTATATTCCCAAATTGTCATTTTTATCTATACAGGACAATATAAAATTTTCAATTTTTACATAAATTATATACAATTACAAAATTTCCATCCTATCCATTAAATGCCTTTTCAGAGCCCTTTTAAATATTTTATGGTCCGATAACTGTTTTAAGTGACGAGGTAGACGGTTTCAAAAAAATATTGCATTATAAAAAAATGTTTTGCTAAAGAGATAAGAGTTTTTTGGACAAATAAAGTTTATAGTTGAATTCCTCATAATTTTAAAATTTAAATGTCTTTCAAAATGTGATTGCATATATTCCGGTGAATTAAAATAAAATATTTTGTGAACATGATATAAAGTCATTCTGTTAATATATATCATTAAAAATTATCATTGCAAAACCCTCCGTATTTGGTTGTGGCACTAAATTTATATTAAATAATACTTACATGCTTGTCAATCCAAGTGGGAAAGTGCCATCTTCTATTGACAATATTTCATTGGAGTGTAAATAGAGTGTTCGAAGGGTTGACAAACTTGAGAACGTGTCAGCAAGTAAGAAGGCAATCTTATTATTGTTAAGATATCTGTATAAACAAATGTTAAATTAAGACACAGTAATATAATAATATAGCATATTTAATTTACTATTTTAATTGCTTTATCATAATTTAAATTTTACCTTTTTAATTTTCTTGTTGCACTGTATTATTGTTATAATTAGTGCTATTTAAAAAAATTTTAATTCTATATTTTTCACGTTAATATCTTAAGCCAGGCACTTATTGCATCTGACAGTTGATTCTATAAAGAACACAACGCGACGACGCACGCACAATAGATCGTTTTTAATGATGGTCCATTCACACTGCCACCGCCAATCAGTGGACGCCGTCACGTCGTCTACCGCTCACACGGTCGTCGGCGGTCGTACGATGCAGTGAGTGCCAGGCTAATTATAAAAAATGAGCATGAATGGCAAGTAAAAAATGACAAAAAATGATTTTCCAGCTTCAAGCTTAATTTACTTTGTTCACCTATATTTATATTTCTAAGCATTTATTATTATTAAAATATACTATTGTTACATTTGAGGTGATTACATTATTATGTAAAGAAAAATATAATTATCATACAAATAATGAATGTGTCTGAGTGCAATGGGAAGAATATTTTCATTAGTTGAAAGTCAATCTTTTAATGAATAAAAATATTCTTTCCATTGCACGAATACAAAACATTCATTATTTGTTTTATAACACACCTACATAGATCGGTTTGGCCTAGGCCTAGCAAGACTGGCCTAGGCCTATCCTCCGCGCAAAACCAGGCCTAGGGTCAGGCTAGAAATCCATCAGCGCATTTTGAAATATAAGAGCCAAATTTCACACATATTTTGCACAAGTTTGAGCTAGTTTTTGAGGTATCATCCATGCAATTAACATACTTTACTGCTGTTTACAGTAAACAAAATCTCTGATATATTACACACAGCTAAGACAAGTTCAGCAAGAAGTAGGCCTGAGAAAGGTTAGGTGGAGTGACATCATTTCATAGATTCAACCCTCCAGAAAAAGGCAGTGCTGCGTCTTTCTAACCAATCAAAAAATTGTATTAGGTTGAAGTCATTTCATATCTATAGGCAACGTGCAATGGACGATTCGGATGGAAAAATATGCAGGGTGGAACAAAATTAAACGATGAGCGATGAAATGGGCAAAATAACTAATGTCATGTGGTATGAAATTCACCAATCAAATGACCGGCATCTATTTAGGTGTTTCATAAAATACAATATAATGATAAACAGCTGTTAAAAAATAAATAGCAACTGGCTGAAATAATGGTAAATAATCTTCTACATAGGTTTATTTTATTGGAATTAAGAATAATATTAAGAATATTTGAAAAACAATCATATATGTACATTTAACATTAAACATATAACATATGATTGTGATTTTGGGTAAATATGCTATGTTAAACTTAAAAGAGTTTATTAAGCATTTGAACAGACAGCTGAGTAGGATGACATCTTAATTTCAATGGATATGTGGGTCTTGCATGTATTTAGTGAATTTAATTTACAAACAAGTGGTTAAACTACAAAGTAGATTATTTACTTACAATTGATTGATGTTGGGCAATCTGCTTTCATTCTTAACTGCATCAGGAACATATTGAAACCTATTAATTCCCAGTTGCCTAAGAAACAGGTACAAATTAATTAGAATTAGTATAGAAAACAAACATTCTGTGATATAAGGCCACCTCGCAAGTTATTTCCGTCCCATGGTAAAATATCATTGTTTGTTGATGATACCACACTATCTTTTGCTAATAGAAATGTTAATAATATTGAAAAAGCAATGTCAGAGGACATAAACAAAATTTGTTTGTGGATAAATAAAAAAAAAAAATGTATAAATATTGAAAAAACTAAAATTATGCCTCTGGGTACAAACTGCCGATTATCAAATAAAAACTTTAAAATTGATGTAAATGGGAATGAATTAGAAAGAGTTTACAACTATAAATGCCTTGGTGAAATTATTGACGATCAATTATCTTGGCATGATCATGTTAAGTCTGTATCTAAAAAAGTGTTCGCAACTCTTTCAATCCTAAAGCGTCTAAAACCTTTTATTAACCAATCTACTTTAAACCAAATTTACCTTTCACTTGTTCAACCACATTTCGAATACTGTAGTACTGTGTGGTCAAAACGCTTTGATAATGATCTTGATTTGACCAGACTCCAAAAACGTGGTGCAAGATTAATATTAAATTCAAATATTCTAACACCCTCTAAAGAAATGTCACTTGGTTGGTTACATTTAAGTGATATATTTGAACTAAAACGGTCATCTTTAGTATTCAAGTGTTTAAATGACAATGTGCCCGATTACCTTAAATCATATTTCAAACTTACTAATAAAAATCATAATCACTTTACAAGAAATAGTTGCAAATCACTTTCACTTGACAAATGTAAAACTGAATATTATAAGCATTCTTTTAAATGGCAAGGTACAAATCTGTTCAACACTTTAAATGATGTAACAAAGTCATCAAGTAATTTAAATGTTTTTAATCATTAGTGTAAGATTAATTATCTTTTATTGTATGTACTTAAATGTGTAAATTTTTAGTTAAGTTTTTGTTGTCTATAAATATTTTGTACCCAGGGCCCCAAGGGAGACAAGTCTCTTTGACTGATTGGACCACCCTGGTAAAATATTGAGAATAAATAAATAAATAAGATACAAGATGCAATATATTGTCAAATAATGATACATTCAAAATAACGTTTACATTGCAAACAGTGTTGAATTTTAACTAATGAATCCACTGTATAAGATCACTCCGGCCACAGACTTTCTTCTGGGCGAGACCCTGTTGGTCAGATTTTTTGTATTACACGACTGGGACTAGGACTTAACATTTGAATTTTTTTCTAGGTCAAACTCAGAGGTTGGATTTTTTTATTTTGGTTGTGAATGCTGAGTATTCAGTGAATTAAATCAAGATTGCTTCTACCTCCCCCCCCCCCCCCCGTGGGCAACAAAATAAAAAATTTATTTCAGTCTTAAAATGATCAGGCTTACTGGTGTAAAGTTGGAGCTATATAATTGAAATGTTACTTACAATGTAGAGACAGAAAGACAAGTAAAGGTTTCTACTTCCAGATTTGTCTCATCCAAAGAATTTGAATTGAGGTTCAAATTTCTAAGTGACTGTAACTTGCACAAATCCCCTTCATTGATGCCTTCTATTGAGTTATAAGATAGGTCTCTGTAAATAATAATAATAAAATAATAATAATAATAGTAATAATAATAATAATAATAATAACAACAATAGATGGATTTATATTGCGTAAAAGGCCTCTACGCACTCAGTAAAAGACAAAAAACTACTTTCCTATTTTATTAAATGGACAAGAAGACATGACATGACAAATTCAAAATATGAAAGGGCAATTATGTTGTATTATTAAACTTTTTTAAAGTAAGACATTCATTTATTTTTTTAATTTAGTAACTGTTTCATTAATACTGTTTGTCTCTTGTTAACTATATGCTCTTCATATAAAAAAAATCTCACATAAAGTCTTGTTTACTTTATTACAAAAACCAAACCTAATACAATAATGACATACTGATTATTATTGTTTATTTTCAAGAACTATTTCAGCTATTTCTTTTCTATTCTTCCTTCTTCCTTTATTCTTTTACATTTTTTATTCATAACTAACAGATTACTTACACATACTGTACATTCAATAAGCTTATTTTTAAATTACACTTTTTTATGTTTTAGGGTTGGCTTTTATGTATAAATTGTGTCTGTATTTAACATGTTTCTATATAAATTTGTATTTGTATTTAGATTTCTAATAAAACATTATACTTACAAATCTGTAACACTTGACAGCATAAGGAATGGATCATGTAAGTTGAGTTTATAGCTATAATACGTCAAGGCAGAAGAACTAAAAGCATCCCTTGCATATGTTGTTATGTTGGTGATGTCATTATGATCCAAATATCTGTGAAAATTCATTAAAAAAAACAAATATAATGCTTTGTCTTTATACAGTTTGTTAAAACAACCAAAGAGCAGCCTAGACTATAATCACCATAGTCACAAATTGAGTGATTCTCAGTTATGAGAAAAATTCTAGCACTTACAGGATTTCTATGGCCACTGAATTACAGACTAGTCTAGAACCTCATCTAAGCTACACCTCCAAAATGGAGGCCAATCATCAACAGAAATATAATTATATTGAATTAAATTAAAATTTTAAAGGCATATGAAAGAAAAAATATGCCTCCATGTAGGATACACTCATATTTCAGTAAATTGAATAAATTTTAAAATGCAAGCCTGGCAGGTCTTGCTGCTTTTGTGTGTCTTGATTGAAAAGCAGACTAATGAACATTGTCCCAGGCTCCAGCCTACCCAGAACTAAAAGTATGTTCATGTGTATATGTGTGTCTGGCAAGTGGGGGGAACTTACAAAAAATTAAGTTTTGGATAAGATTCCTCCGATAGAACTGGATGTGGGAAAGTGGTTAAGGCATTATCGCTAAGCCACAGGTTAACAAGCTCGCTGCTAATGCCTTGGAACGCATCATACGTTATCACCGACAGCTTCGCGTTTAAGTCATCCTCCTGAGAGTGAAGAATTCTGAAAAAAAAGCAAATAACAATGACATAAGGTTACTTTTTTTACTCACAACCAATGAATCAAGCATGAATACGCAATGCGCTGCATACATAAATGAAAGAGTTCAGTTGTTTCTTTCTGTGAATCTACCCTTTAACAACCAACAATGATACTTGTGTTCTTTTGTAGATACAAAAATTTGCCATATAATAAACAACTTACAAAGTTCGAAGTTTTGGTAAATTAGTGAAATACTTGGATCTCAGGGCAGTAAACTGGTTTTGATTTAACTCTCTGTAAAACAAAACAACTGATATCAAATATTGCAATGTTAAGTAAAATGATCAATAATTAGAAATTAGTAGAAATCCGCATTGTACACTATAGGAAAATTATTATACGAAGGTTAGATTTAATGCTTGAAAAAATCAATTGCTGTCTTCTAATGTTAGTTTTGATAACAAACTATTGTAGCAGTCATCAGTTGCTATAGTGATATGATGGATACTGTGTGTGCGTATGCTGATTTTTTTGCTCCTGCAGTGCGCGTTAACTACACATAAAGACACTAGAAATATTTCTAGTATCTTTGCTACACATCAGCAGTACTGTCAGTACGGATACGATGAATTAATATTGCAATTTGTATTGTGTTAGATAAACTTGTTTGTAATGTTATTTTGATAGACATTCGTCAAAGAAATAAACAATTCTTAAAACATTTGAGAGAAAATACAGTCACTGACTTTTTGGTCGGTGCAGACAGGTTAAAAATTGTGCGATGATTTATAACTACGCTAGGCTACAGCTTGGTACTAGTAGTAGGAGGCCTTGGCGGCCTCCTGTCTGGCCGAGGCCTACATCTAATTTCGTTCCTTGAGTCTAGAATATTCCTATTAAACGTTCAGTTTGTTTAGTATATTAGGGTTTATTGCTTCAAGGAATTCCTTAATTGTTCATACTTAATATTGCGTTTCAAGTAACTTTCTTCAGGTTCTAATTAACCTTGTTTTACGAAAGTAATTTTCAATTACAATTTAATTTTCATCGCGGTACGCGATACCTTTGCGGTGAAGAAAAATTTGGTATTTTTATTTGCACACCAACCTAAAAAAAATCAAGCCAAGCGTCCATTATTGAAAAATTATTGGACTGTGGAGGATAGGCAAACAACATTGGTAGTTGCAGTGATGACATCACGATTGACTTATAATTCAATATATTATCTATCAAAAGCATCATTAATCAATCACCTAAATTTACATGGTTTAAATGCAAAGAAAAAAATCCCTAATGGCTAGAGTGCATCTAAAGCAGCAATCAATCAATCAAATACAATAAATAAAATCAAACTATTAATCAATCAATCAAATAATCAAAATATAAAATTTATTATATTATCAATCAATCAATCTATTATTCATCAAAGGCACAATCCATCAATCAATCAATTTTATCTAGCCATCAATAATACAATTATTCTTTTAATAAACCAATTGAATAAAAAAAATTAAGGAACCTTGATACTGATAATCAGCTACAATCATATTCTTATAACACAACTGAAATTCAAAGACTTACAAATGTAGAAGCTCTGGTATGTTATCAAATGCCTTCTGTTGAAGTGTTGTCAACTTATTTGCATGTAGTTCTCTTTAAGAAAACAATTTGGCTGATAATCATTTTCAGGATTTTGTATAGCAATAATAATAACATATACGTTTTTGATATAGCACCATATTTTTCTTTATTATTACTCATTCGTATAAAAAGTGATAAAATAACTCACAAGATTTTGAGTGACTTGAGCTGACTGAAAGCTTTTGGAGCTATGTAGTTGATTTCATTGTTGCTAAAATTTCTGTAAAATTTCAAAACCTTTCTCATTTATATATGATAATAGATAAAAAGTTAATTGTGTACCATAGTTTACTATAGTAAATAGGTATGGCTTAGCATATCATTTGTTATTACACCATTTGGCCTCATAGCTCAGTTGTAGTAGTATTATAATTGGACGATCATGGGCTCCAAACATCAATGGAGAAATACAATTTACTAATATATTAATTATTATCTTAAATGTCTACCGGTGGAAGTTACTATACATAGCCGTCGGAAGCATTTTGCAAGTGGTCCTGCCAGTATAGTAAGAGCTATGGGGTGGGGGTGGGAGTTAAGCGCTTAACAAATTTGGTTTTTAAACTGACCCACTAACCCTAACCTCGTACAGACTTTAGTGGGGTCTCCAACCCAGATCCCATAGATGCTGACAACCTGGTGCTACCACTCCCCTTCAATTGCAGCCACAATATTCAGGATGAGATAGAGTCTTTGGGAATATGGCACTTCTGCATGCTCGAAAATAGCAGTCGGCAAACCTGTAGGGCCTCACTGCTCTGCATTGACAGACATAAGATTTAATGTTAGTAGGGACTAGGCTTCATAACCTGCTCAGCCCCACAATGGACAAATAGAGACAAATGTAGGTCTATAGCAAAAATGATACAAATACATTATAATGTTTGTTTGTTTGTTTTTATTTCTTGCTCTTTTTGTACAAAAATCAAATGACCAACCAAATACAAAGGAAATTTAACATCACCAAAAAAAAAACAAAAAAAAAAAACACATTACATTATACATCATAATCAATTAAAGAAGAAATTTAAAGGACAAGAGCAATTCCAGGAAGGAAAAACATCAAAAATTTTCAAAGAAAAAAAATACAATGAATAAGAGTGCCTGGTGTATTCATGGGAGGCCTACAAATACGAACACTGTAGAATTTTGAATAACATACTGTACTGCTGACATACAATTTGAACTACACTTACCGGTATTTGCAAAATTCGGCCTGAAGCTCTACCAAATTATTTATCATACGATTAGATGAGTTGTACTAAATCAGTTTTTCAATCAATACTGTTATGTTTGCTTTTATTGCTAGGCTTAAACCAATTACACTTTAATTTTAGTCAATTCTTGGTTTATACTTAATAATAGGGCATAAAGATTCAAGGGCGATCCAGCTTTCACAGGGGTTCAGAGGTTCTACCATGCCCAGAAAAATATTAATTAATTATGAAGATGAAGATGATGATCGATGATGATAATTATGATGATGTCAATGGTCGATTTCGATGATGGTAATGGTAATGATGATGTTGACATAGCAGGTGCAATTGAGAAAAAGTGGTTTGGTCAAAGCCGGTGTGGCCGGTGCGGTTTCTGACGGCCCTGATATAGTCAACATGACAAACGCAAATTTAAATGACATACAGATGTTGCACAGGTGTCCCAGCCAATGCCTCAAGGTTTCTCTTTGATATAGTTTCCAGCAGATTTTGGTCAATGGACATAAACAGAAGTTTCGTCATCTTCATCACAGCATCAGTTGGAAACTTAGTCATTAGGTTCATGCTAAGTCCTCTACATTAAGACAGATTAAATTTGCAAATTAACTCTCACAAATTATGTATCAGAAATCAAAGACAAAATATAAGAATACAAATTTACAGACTAACAATCTTTTTGTGGGCATTGGCCTACAGTATAAATACAAGAATGGTCAGTGATGCAGTAGGTAGGCCTGTTATGGTCACATGGTGTAGGCCTGTTATGAATGATCAGCGAGAATGTCCTCACTACGCATCACAGAGGGACAGGGGTAGTACGTTTTAATTTAAGTAAGCCTAGAGGTGTGTCTTGGCAGTTAATGCCACTTTAGACATGATTATCCATGTTTACATCACCACAACTAGCTGCTGTGTTACAAATACTGGCAAAGGTACATTTTTAACAGGTTTCATGTTTCTTTTATACAAAATTCCAGAAGGCAGTGGCAGCTATGCATTAATATATATATACTATATATGATATAATTTATGACAGACCCTCTATAGCATCTATAGGTCTGTGATTACATACAGACAGAGTCTGTGGTTATGATAGTTTCTCAACTTACAAGAATTCAATTTTAGAGTTTGAGAAAAATCCATTAGGCAACCTGTCAATCCTGTTGTTAACCAAGTTCCTGAAAATATAATAAATGGCAAAAAAGATATTACTATGAGAACAGATAATTTTTTTATGTAAAAGGATAAAAATAGATAAAGCCAATGCAATCAAACTACTTACACATGTGTGAGTGATGCCGGTAACCCTTTGAACTCATAGTTCGTCTCAAACTTTAGCTGACTCTCAGAAATCTCACTACAAATAATATATCATTAATAGTATTACTATAAATGTATTAGCTTTCGATAAAATTATAAGCAAAAATATATTTTTTCCCTAAGTAAAATATTATATTATAGGCCTACTAATAATTTTATTCTGGTGAAACTAAGTTGGCAATGATCATAGCACTGTCAATCTAATCATGGTGTACTGAAGATTTTATGATTTTTGTTATTGATACTCGCCATGCAAACTTTCAAGAAATATTTTATACAGTAAAGTTCATTATAAAACTAAATATAATACAGTTATTATAACTATATCTTACAGTATTTCCAGACTTGTGCATCCAGATATATCAGGGAATTCACTGAGACTGGTTTGATGAATAATACTGAATGGTATTGGAAAAAATCAAAACAATTAATGTCCATGAAAATACATAACAAAGTCACTATTTTAAGTTCTGTCAGTTGAACTGTGAACTGTACATTTCTAAATTACCCAGTATTTTCAATGTAGGAAAAAAAAATCAGGTATAATAAATTGAAAGTTCTGATTGGATAACAGTATAGGCTCTACTGTAGAGTATCATACTGTTGAAAGAATGATATACTGCATCAATTATCAATATAGTATGCTGGGTTAACTAAATAGAATTATTTGGTGCAAACATTTTGTATCTACTGTATCCTCCCTAGGCTATGGTCCTGTTGTCATCTCATCCTTTCTTGCCTACGTACTCTTGGTACATCCATATGCCTTTATCAGCTGTTTGCATACCCCTTCTTTATCTATCCTTCTCCCATTTCTACTAGTTTATACTCACAGTGTCTGTAGACTGGATAGTCCTGCAAAGGTCCCATTGTGAATATACTTAAGATTACCAATAATAGTACTAAGAACGAAAAACATAGATATTTGATTACAATATAAATTATCTTCCTCACCACTGTATTATTTTTCATTTTACTTCCACATTATTATTGTAATAAATATGATACTGCTCAACTAGTACATTATATATCAAATCTAAAATTGAAAATGTGAATAAGAAGATAATTTTTAAACCAAATGAGGCAGCATTTAAATAATACAAAATCCAATACTTTTTGCCCACACCCATATATTTCTGCCAGTAAAGCATCTGAAAATCATTCAAAAAATTATTAATTTTCTTTTTATTTTTTTGATCTGTGATTTACTGATACTCAATTAGATAATGTATATGGTTCTTTAAAATAAGCAATTCAAAGTTTTTCAATATTTTTCTTTATTTTATTTGGGTGGCTATTTGGGTGGCTACCCTTTAAAATTCCCTACAAAAAAATATACAATGATTAAACAATAATTCAGTATAAAAACTTACATTGAGGTTACACTCGGGGAAAATGTAATTGCTGTTAAGTTATCGAAGTTTTGATTTACAAGTTTGCTGAAAATTTTAAAAATACATAAATTTTAAGCACTCATATTATTACATACAGAATGTAATAAAAATGAAAGGCTGGCTAGAAAGCTTATTATATTAAAAGAGTTGTAAACACTTACACAGTGGTTGCTGATGAGCAGTCGACTGTTAGCTTGGTAACATCACATGTGCAGCCGCTACATGTATTTGCGCTGTATTCCGAGTTTGATTTGCCATAACCAGTTGATCCATAGTTATTTTTGTCATCTGACCATAAGCCTGTAAACATGTCATTTCCTGTAAATATAACATTAAAGATTCTAAATGCTTTCTGTGGAATAAAGATCAACATTTCGTCGCTCACATCACGAACTACAGTAACACAATCAAATTAGATTGTGTTAGTTCGTGAAATCACAAAAGCGCGTTAAAATACGCGCAGTGGTCATTACGGACTTTTTTGTGATAAAGAATACGAAAGTGCCTGACAAGCAATACGCGCTCGTTTTGACGCGCTACTGTGATTTCACAAACTAACACAATCTACTTTGATTTTATTAGTTCGTGATGTGATCGACGATTTGTCATCTTTATTAGAGTATCGTTAAAATATAAGATCATAAATTAAGCATAATCTTACAATGAATGAATTAAGTTTTTATTAGTTGTATGAAAAAAGTGCATCTGGTAATTTGATCCTGCAACATGTCTAAGATTGTGGCATACTGCTAGACCATAAAGGAGTACGAGTATTATCATGTTTTTACATAGTTGACAAAAAATGTTCTTACCTGTTAAATACTCAGGATCTAAACCACCATCGGCGTTAGGATACCGGCTATTCCAGTAATCCGCACCTTTCCAGATACTCACACACTCTCTTACAGTACTCAAGATCACAAGTACTCCAATAAAAACCTTGCCACTTATTTTGACTTCCAAGTTGATCAACATTTTAATCGGCATTCATAAAGATATTATTAAGGTGGTCAGGTATGTTGGAATCCTGTGAATGAATGAAATAAAAAAGGAATAACATGGTGTTCTATAGAGCAATGACTCCTTTACTTCATTATTAACTGTATGTTTATTTTTACAAAATGTAATTTAAAAATTAGCAATAGAAATAGTAAGATATTAGTATAGTTAAGGAGAGAATTTTTTTACACTCTTGTTTTGCAAACTTAATTTTTAAAGATTGTCAGAGGAGGGTGGAAAAAGATATAAAAATAAAAGTTTGTTTTATTAACTTGGTTTTGCCAAAAACATCCAGACAGAGCAAAAAATAAAAATAAAATTGTATTATCATAAAATAATATCATTGCCAACTTAGTTTCACCAGAATTATTAGTAGGCCTATAGTATAATATTTTACTTAGGGAAAAAACATATTTCTGCTTATAATTTTATCTATAAAAGCTAATACTTTTATAGTAATACTACTAATGATATATTTAATAATATTTTTTTAAAAATAAGATTTTTTTTTTTGGTTCCAGAGATTTTCTTGAAAAGTATGTTGATAAAAGTATCAAAAATTAAAGTTTTGTCATCCGTGTAACAATTCTTCCATATTTTGACGTTAAGGCACTTTACTATTTCATGTGATTTACTGATATTAATTATTTATCAATACCTTGAGAAATATATGTGTCCTAATGGGAAAATCCAAGGGTGTATACCACTTGGCCTCATACAGTAGCTCAATAGGTAGAGTACCAGAATGGTTATTGGAAGGTTTTTCTTAAATATTTATTATATTTTCAGAACTTTCCATTATTTGTGGCAACAGGTGCCCTAATTGGCCATAAATAACATTTTATTTTTATTCAAAAATCATCATTATTGGTGGGCGGTGGGTTCGGTAAACAAGGTATAAAAAAGTCTTGCCTAAATTACAAAATATTTTTAACTACTGGTACCAAATTGTATACATAAAGTGACTGTACTCATTTAAATTTCCATGCACCATATATTTGCCTAAAATAAAATAATGATATATAAATTTATACTTAAAAATATTAATGGCAATATTAATGCTAAAAATATTAATATACTGGCAGTTAATTAATACAGAAGATATTTTAACTACAGTACCATATCAAATACTACTACAGACGACAAGTGTTCTCCATTTTTATCACTGTGGCTTAACTCTTTTGTTGCCCTTTTGAATCCATAATTTCACAGAAAAGGATAATGAGTCACACTTGTATTGTGCAATGAGACAAACGTTGAAAAATCAATCACGGGTAACTGCTTATTTGAAAAACAGACTTACCTTTAACACTACAATAAGTTTCTGTTGCGTGGCAACATGACAACTGTACAGTAGTAGTAGTAGGTAAACACAAGAGGCAGGGTCACTCTGTGGCAAACAACAAAAGATTCTTAGTATTCTCTGGATAGCAATCAGTTTATGAAGCTATGAGAATAGTAAAAGAGGAACAGATATTCAATATTACAGTAATTACAAACCCACATAGGGAATGGCAGTATGTGTCTGATGTTAACAGTAATGCAGTGGTAGTGACTGCACTGATACTATATGCCTTTTGTAAATGCTATTTAATTTTCAATTTATTAAAATATACACATAACATACTATGTACCAGCATTTTGAAGCCTCATTAAATTTTTATTCCATGGTAAAAACCTGGTATTTTAAAATATCTCTCTCAATTTTGTTTTTATAATACAATTACAACAATAATATAACAATGATAATAAGGCATAATTTATAATAACAGCTCAAACAATTAACAAATTAGTAATAATAAACTATGATTTGATTTGAATTTATTTGGAAAATCACTTAAATACTACAAAATAAAGACAAAACTTAAATATGTTATGAATTAATTAAATTAAATGAATATGATCGTGGACAACTCAAAAAAACCTTGTGGGATTATCCATTGGGATCAATCTAATACTTAAATAACAAATACTTCAATTAATAAAATATGTAATAACAATTACAATTATAGCATCTTAACTAAAATACTGAATATCAAAAACTTATATCAACAATTGCGAGACTACAACATCATTCAAAACATTTCTATATCCACAATTGCAAGACTACAACATCATTCAAAACATCTATATATCAACAATTGCGAGACATATAGCATCATTCAAAAAATCTCTAACTCAAAACAGGAGATCATTTTACATTTTATTCATTCTTTATTCAGCCAACTGCAAGAAAACAAATCATGAAAACAAATATCTAAAATCAAATATTGAAATATAAATTCTATAAAGTGCAATTTAAACATTAAAAAAGAAGGTTGTAATATGTTAAGTGCCTGGAATTGATGCTATTCCTTGGAGTGTAGTTTAAAGTGGATTCTAAACAAGCTAGCATCATTCATGGCCAGTCTGCATGTTTACACAGCAAAGTTATTGACAAGATTAACAATTCTCAATAGGTATTATTACTATGTATTGTGTAAACAAGTGAGCAATCCTAGGCTTCTGTATGAATAAAGAATAGAAGTTAAACAGATAGAATTACAGTCTGTATTTTAGGTAAGAGCTTCTAATGTAAATTATTTCACTAATAAAATCAATAACATTAACAATATATCCTTAACACATGAGGAAATGATACAGATTTTTTTTTATGCAATCCCTGGGGGAGGGCATTTTTTATTTTGTTTAAGTTCAGATCATCCTCATGTTTCAATGAGTTAAAATTAATGAATCAAATCGATTTCTAAATCTGATTTTTTTCATGAGGAAATGATACAGATTTTTTTTATGCAATCCCTGGGGGAGGGCATTTTATATTTTAAGTTCAGATCATCCTCATGTTTCAATGAGTTAAAATTAATGAATCAAATCGATTTCTAAATCTGATTTTTAAATTTTTTAAATTTAAGATGCAATACATTATTATTATCATTTATTTTAAAATCAAACCGAATTATAGTTTATATATAGGTAGGCCTACAGTAAATAAAATAATTTATAATAAATCACTTTGCTCCTAACATTAACAATATGCAACACAAGGAAATAATTGACTATTAGAAAATATTCGAATAAAAAAAAATTGTCCACTCAGGGACACCAGGGATAAATAATTAGCTTCAAATAATGATTTCCATTTTCTTACTAATTTTATAATATTTAGGCCAGAGGAATAATACAGCATTATTCAATTTCAATCCTGGGTGGATTAAGTTCATTCTGAAATTTGCACAATGTGATGTACATGAGTCTTGGAATGAAGGATATCCACCATACAGCTGTACTGCTTCACTCCTATGCACCAAGTTCAATAGAGCATTATGTACTGTAGTAGTAGTTGTAATCAATATTTAATTCTTTTAATGTTTTCTTTTCAACAGAATAGCTAATGATAAAACAACATCATAGGCATTCAAATTATTGATTAAGACAGAGTTCTACGAGTTAAATTTTTCACATATTAAAACAACCTGCTTCACACTCAAGATAATCAATAGTAAGAAATATAAAGGCATCCAGTTACAATTAAAAAAAAAACAAATTATAATTGGAAATGATCAGGTTGTTATGCTCAATCTTAATATATGGGGCTTATAGGCAGGGGGTGGGAGGTAATGTGATAGAACTGCAATACAAATTCTGACGTAAAAAAACAGGCATATGATATAATTTTCATCCAAGTTAATAAATCTTACATTTTGAGATTATTTTTAGTAGAAACCATTTTTGTTTGAAGATTTGTAAATAAAAATGGAAAAAAAGCACTAAAAAAAAACCAATTTAAAACATTAAATAGCTCATTAAAGAGATTTAAAAAGTATACACTGTAACAGATTTACAGTCCTTATAAATATCCATTACCAATACAACCAGCCCATGCAAACAAATATTTACTGTATCATGCCTATTTCTGTTTACTCCCCTGCTGCTCTATTTTAATCTAATTATAATTAGCACAAAAAAAAGATTATTTAATTGAAATTAATAACCTACACAATTTGAATAGCTTTTCTTGAAAATAAAGATTTGTCTATTAAAATAATTTTGTGATTCAGCAAGTCAATGATCTTACTTTATAGGCCTACCATAGCCGGATCTTTATGTTTATTCTTTTAGTGAACTTGACCTTTGAAAGATGCATATCTACATTGGTCAACAATTCTGTGATTACAGTAAGTGAGTACTCTCACTCACACATCCTTGACAATCACACTTTGACAGTACTGATGCTGTACACTGGAAACATTTACAGTAATTCACAGTAATTCTACAGTACAGTATTGTTTCAAAACCATTATCTAATGGGTTCTATACAAAAATGAAATATATTATTAAATATTATAATTAATATATATTAATAATATGATTTGACATTACACTTTTACAACAGTGGCAGCACACAAGAAAGTTGCGCAGTCAAACCTAAACTAATGAACAAAGAGAAAAACAACAACTTAAAGCGAAACAAATGGAAGAGCTTAACTAAAGAAAATACATTTAGAGGTTAAATTAAACATCCCTCACCCTCCCAACACAAATAATGTACATACTACACATTATGTGCATATCCAGTACCAAATACATATAATTACAGTACTTATTCTTGTTTATAACTTTTACTGTTATGGTTAATGTAAACACCATTATTAATAATTTCATTATTACTAGGCCTATAATATTAAGTGCACACAGGCTTGTGTACATTTGTCATCTGTCTTTAAGTTCTTTCAAGAAGACTCGGTTCTAGTTGAACCCCAGTATGGTAGAGGATGGTCTCAATCCACCGCCGATGTTTAGGCTATAGCAGCGTCTGATTGCCACTTGGTTATTAGTTTGCCGATTACCCACAATAAAATCATCTGATATTAATCAATCATTTCACTGATATGTATGGCATTACCACACTATATCCATAGTGTATACTGCCAACAGGCTATTTAGAAACTCCTTACTCCTCCCCAAAAAATCCTTTAAAGTTCAGGCAATTTACTAATTTCTGAAAGCCTTTTCTACTATAAATATATTATCATAATGTGTGTAAATTAAATTTCAGCCTTTTAATCCGTGCAGTGGTGTATCTAGGGGAGGGGGAGGCTCACATAAAAAATTACTTTCGCTCCCCAAGTCAACCCCCACCCCAAAAATCAAGTTGTTAAAAATCACCAAAATTACTATATTTTGCGAATTGATCATCGAGCCCCCAAACATGGTGGGACTGAAGTGGTATAGATTCTCCATCTGCTGAAGCAAGGCAATTCAACAAAAGGACGCACATCTCGGGACATCAAAGGTTAAAACTCTGGCATCGACATTCTAGGCGCACGTGCGTCCCTGCACGATGAATGTCACAAAAACCTTAGGAACCAGATCATAAACCGTCAGCATATGTGACGAATTACCCACGCGTGTGTTAGTTGCCATGATAATCGCACGTCGCGCAATGATTGCAAAGGACTAATGATATTTTGCACTAACATTAGACTGAAATATATTCTTCATTTCAACATTCACCAAAATTGTGGTGAATTGTTGTTCATGAGACTCACTTCGCAGAAAAAATTAATAAATGTTCTGTATATACTCAAATGTTCGTTTTTGGCACCTTATGCCAACCTTGTCAAAATGACAGATTAATGTTACATAAGAACATGAAACTTTATAAAATTCGTAAATTTTAAATTGCTATAACTTTTCATAAGTTTTCTTGGTTAATTTTCACAAATCAAATTGCAGTTTATAGAAGCATTTAACAAGCTCGCGGTAAAAAAAAATAAGATGTAACAGACATTGCAAAGTACCCAAAATGAATAAAATAAAAACTAACACCATAAAACGAATGGCACGCATAGACTAATAATTGACGGCTGTACTCGCAACTAGTATCGGATTGTCGATGCCACAGTAAAGATCAAAGGACTGTACGCATGCGCTATGTTCGAGAGCGGAGATGTGCGTCCTTTTGTTAAATTACCTTGATATAAATATGGAACATGACCGAAGTCCGTTTCGGTATACCAAATATACCTCCCATGTCATGAAAAAGACAGAAGAAGTCCGCCCTCTTTGTCGTTGGGCAACTCACCGTGTCGTCGTACCCCGCCCCGCCGCCGTCGCTAGAGTTCCTTAGCCGTCGCGATGTCGTAGCGCCGCTAGGCGGCGCTGTAAAGCGGTGCGCTATACGATATTCAGCTTATCGTTGATTCGTTTAAAGTGAAGAAGGTCTTCAAAGTGTGGCAGTTATTTAGCTTTTTTACAAACAGCTACTGGTCTACAAACCTACTACTAATCATATTATTTGGAATAAGTGCTTCGGCCATAAGTCACCTATATAGCCAATATCGGATGAATTTGTAATATCGCCAGGGAGGTGATATCGGTCATTAATTGTTTGCTAGGCCTAGAATTACTAAAATGAGTGCAGCAGTTAAAGCAAATAAGGCGATCTTCGCCGACGGAGAAAACTGTAAACCCGCATGGTCAGAAGCTATGGCATGCTTCAGCGGAAGTGGGAACACTCACCTCGAAATCATGGGTAAGCCTGTAATGGAGCGATGGGAGACAGATTTTATGCACAAATTAGCCGACATTGCCAGTTCTAAAGGTGGGTATTCTTACATAAGAACATGAAATTTTATAAAATTCGTAAATTTTAAATTGCTATAACTTTTCATAAGTTTTCTTGGTTAATTTTCACAAATCAAATTGCAGTTTATAGAAGCATTTAACAAGCTCGCGGTCAAAAAAAATAAGATGTAACAGACATTGCAAAGTACCCAAAATGAATAAAAAAAAAACTAACACCATAAAATGAATGGCACGCATAGAGTAATAATTGACGGCTGTACTCGCAACTAGTATCGGATTGTCGATGCCACAGTAAAGATCAAAGGACTGTACGCATGCGCTATGTTCGATAACAGAGATGTGCGTCCTTCTGTTGAATTACCTTGGCTGAAGTACCCAGTGACGGATTCAAGGGGACCCAGCGGCCCACCCCTACCGCCCTAAATTGTTCAATAAAAAATGGAGATAATTATAATAAAAGATATAAATTATAATAAAAGATAATTATGACTGTGGTCAACGGCGGCGGAACGTCTTTAAAGTTGGGGTGGGGTGGGGGTGGTGAATTTCATAATAAGGTCCAGTAATGTATGCGAGCGAAGCGAGCAGGCTATATGGGATGGGGGGCAGGTGGGCCGCCGTTGGGGGTCCTAGGGGCGAAGCCCCATGGAAGCTACGAATATTTTACGAAGTTTGGTGAATTTTATAAATAAGTTACTTTCTTTATCAAGGCATCAAGCTACTGTAATATGATTTCATATATTTGTTTTAATTTCCAGTGGCGGATTCAGGAATTCAAAATAGAAGGGCCCAGGGAGGGTACTTTTACAGATAGAAGATATACCTCAGCCACACCATGGTCGGGGCTGAGGTAAGAAAATTTGTGATTATGGCACCTCTAGATGGCCGGAAATTGCACTTTCCTGACATAAAATTTGAATATAATTACAATCTATAAACATGGCACTGTACTTTTAAAATAAACACAGAAATATATATGAATCATCAAGACCAAGACCAAGAAAACACTCGTCGTAGGCCGGACCCGGCGATTGTATAACCCTCCTCTCCTCTGCATGGTACATAGACTAGAGTACACAAACCCCATCAGCGGAGGCTACCTACCAATCCAGTTTAAATTACTGTATAATTATCGTACGTGCTCGTATCGTAAAAGAGCTTTACTCACAAGGCTATTAACATCAATTCCAATTTAGTCTTCCAAGACAATGGCACTGGCAGTAAAAATAATCACATCCATTTCTTTGAAAAATCTTATGGATAAACCTACCACCTGCTCCTGATGCAATAACGAACTTCACTCCAATACTTCCCTCACCTAATAACAGCTGACAGTATTCTGATTTTCAATCAGCCAGCAGCGCATCCGCAAGTAGATCAATTGAAACACACCCCCATGCTACAGTAATCGATTAATACAGTCTTCTCTCGGCCCGTTACCGTAATACCGTCAGTACTAACCCATATACTCTATTAGTAAGCCACAGGAGTGCGCCAGCGGGGGATGGGGTGGGGGAGGGGAGAAAAAAATTATAATGTAGGACTACTTTGTACATATTAGTAGACTCTAAATTTGAAACCCCTTTTCTGTCAAAACTTTCTGGGGCTTCGCCACATACAATAGACCACTGTCGAAACATTTTAAGAGACGCTCGACCACGCCTACTTTGCTCTCGTCGGGGAAATATCGGGCCGGCTTAAACCACCAAGATAAACAAATTCACGATTCAGATTTTCTTTTGTTCCAAATGCCATTAACATCTTTAACAATAATTTTAAGAGAGCATTTGAATATAAAGTCTTTTTAATGAATAGTAAAATAAAATTTTATTGGGCAAATTTAGTTAGGATCTTGCTTGTTGAACAGTTTTGTCATCATCTTTTTAGTTGTTATTGTATATTCTTGATGTATTTTTTGCTTGTGGTCTAGTGTTATGTTTTCGTCCTGCCAAGGAAAATAATTTTCATGAGACTTATATTTTAAACTCATGACGAATAAAGTGATCTATGTCTTTGTCTGTCTATCTTATTCCTCGTCGGTTGCATCGTCTCCCACCCCCTTGTCGTGGACCTCAAATCCACGTCGGAGAAATCCTGGCGCCACCCCTGGTAAACCATCCCCTACCATAGAAATCTATGATTTTAATCTGATCACTCTATAATAACCCATGCGAGGTTACTATTACTGATCATGTGGCGGCTCTACTTTCTGATGGGGGTAGGGGGACTTCTCGTAGGTAAGAGAGGGTCCCTTTCCAAATGAGATATTTTTTAAAGAATTTTAACCTCTGGATGGTCAGAAAGGGCTCTCTCTACTGTTACAGACATGTGATTGCTTGGCTTGAGCCTATTTTTATATTTTTTATGGTCTGACTGCCCGACGAGCTCTGTCGGATGGAAGGCTTGACTTGACCAGTGGCAGCTTCCCCTGCCCTGCCCTTCCCCCGCTGGCGCCGCCACTGTTAGTAATACCAGTGGTGCAGTGGCGGCGCTAGGGGAGGCAACGGGAATTCCCCCCAGAAAATGTACTTGCCCACCCTACCCAGTTTTCTCCACCCAGTTTTCCCCACCCCAAAACAAGGGGGGAAAATGTCAGGGAGAAAAAAATAATTATATGTATTTTCTACAGGCCTAGACTATCAATCTATAAAATCGACTACAGTAAATAATCCTCTGAAGCCCCTAAATTGTCATATTTTTCGGGCTCCGGGGGCTATTTTCGAAACATTTTAATCGACGCCCGACTACACCCACCGTTTACTCTCGTCGGGAGCCTTACTCCTTGGTAATTTTCCTTAATGCAGAGCATTTTTCCAATTATAATGTATCCGGAATATTTGCAATAAATAACTTTTTAGATTTCATCTTCGGTGACATGTGCGCTCTAAAAAACGACCAGCAACCACGAATCCACGCACTATTTCCCATTACTTCCAATTTTATAACAGTATCTAAAAGTTTTTAAAAATCCAGCAATACTTCTTGACAACTCAACTTAGGCCTATATAAAACCCACACTCAATATAACCATACTCTAATAGTAACCCATTTTAATAAAACAAAACAAAAACCAATAAAAGAATAGTCAAGGGTTAATATTAGAAGATTAAAACAAACTCGTATGCGAGCGAGACTTCAGTAAATTATAATATTTTGATTGTTGTCATTTATGCTTATTCGTCCTCCATAAAAATTCTACTCGACTTCACATCGTTACTTATAATCCGGGCTTCGTTTATAGGGTATATGAATAATCTTTCTTCATTCAAAAAGCACCCCTTGAATTTTCCAAATTGCTGTATAAGCACCCCTCAATTTTCAAATATTTTCATAAATGCCGGAAAAGTACGGAATCACTTTTTGTTCATTACACACTCCACAGGAAGCAGAGAATTGAAAGAATTGATAAAAAAAACTTTTAAAACTAAAGGTGGCGCTGTTTATGTTTTGTTTATGGTGGTCGAAACAAAACGACAAGTGCACGCTACTACAAGCTGAGTGTTACCGGTAAATTGTTCAATTTTGTGCCAAGAATAGGCCTAAAACATCTTGTAATTGATAGTGTACAGATGTATCATAATTTAAATATTTATATACATATAGTAGCTTACAAATTGTAGGCCCTACTACTGCCTAGGCCTAGGCCTAGCCTAACTAACTACTACTAGAAGAAGGCCTAGTTAGTGCTGCCCCAGCCCATGCCCTCGCTCCTGGCAAGTCCTGCTATATTACTAACTACTACTAGGGACCTAGGCAAGTACTAGGCCTTTGGTGCTAGCCTAGTCTAAAGTCAAACTACCCCTTCGCCGCCGCCAGACAGAAGCTGACTTTTCAGGTCTAGCCTAGGCCTGGGTTAAATTTTCATCTTTATTGATTTGGTCAGCTTTGGCTTTGTTTGAGCCATTGGCATCGTTTCAGCAAAATATGTTCTAATAGTAATGATACACTATTGGCCATGGCACTGGAATCCCTTAATCTTAACTATTTTGAATTTGTGTCGGGTAGCTCGGTCAGTGCTGCTAGCTAATAATACTAGTCTTTATTTTTTCAAGTTCACATACATTTGTTGACTTTTTCGGCTTGAGTGTAGGTGAATACAACAAAGTATTTTTTTGGCGCTAATGCACTTTAGTACTCCACCCTAACCTTAACCTCAACTCCAGTCTTGCTATCTTAAGGTTAGGGTTAGGGTGGAGTACTAAAGTGCATTAGCATTTTTTTTTTTTTGTAGATGTTGTATTTCCTTGACTGGAACGGAATAGGCCTAAACTAAAAAATGAAGTAACAGTCAGGGTAAGGCTGTTGTTGAGGCTATTATTATTATTGAAATTATGAAATTGCCTGAGAGAATAAAAACACTTCCCGGTAATTTTTTGTTGTGCTCTTATTCCATAATGTTTTAATCAATTTACTAAATTTCAAGAAGATTATATGAAATATTACTTTGATTTTTTTATCATTTCTTAGAAATGAGTGGTAAAAAACAAGGTCCTGCCCCAACGGTAGACCAGATAATTGCAGATTCTTTGACACAACTGGCTAGCCGTTACTGGGCCCCAAATAGTCCAATACCCTTACAACCATTTGAATCAAAGGTAAATTTCAACTTTGTCTTATTTTTTATAGATTTTATTATGTTTTTACCAACAAAACCAACAAAATTATCAAATTTTGTTGTATGCCCATATATATATATATATATATATATATATATATATATATATATATATAGAACTG
>NW_022711894.1:1599962-1612506 GCF_011630105.1 Anneissia japonica
ATATATACTCTTGTTCAACAAGAGTGATTGGAGTTTGGTGAAATATTTACCCTCATTGAGTGTTTCAAATAAATATAATTTTCATGCAGACTTTTTGACCCTACTCTAAATATTTGGATCAGTACTGTTCTAACTATATTTATAAAAACATTTTAGGTTGTTGAAGATGTTTATAAAAATGAACTTGTCAAGACAAAGTAAGTACTTCTATATTCTAAGAATCTGTTCAAGTTTATTAATTTAATTGAATAAAACACAATTACAAAATTCTTAATAGCAATTTACAGCTTTGTGAAAGATACAAGATAAATTTATTTTCTAGTTTAGAAACTGGAATTTGATTTTTCACAATACACAGAATTACTGTAAATGAAAATTATACAAAGCACAGAAAATACAGACTGATAAAAACTAGTATTGAAGTAAGATCTAGTAAATTGTACTAACATTATGAAGAAATGTTAAAATATTGATTAAAAGGTTATAAAATGGCCTTGTAAAATCAGTAAATGTACATTAGATAAAATAGTGATTATTTTATTGGTGCAAAATGACATTTTTTATGTAACTTATTGTTATGATTGCTCCAACACTACTTGATGTCATTGTGTTCCACCTTTTTAATGATTTCTCGAACAATCTTAAATTATTCAGATTTGCTATTCGTCGAGTTATGTTGCTGGAGTTCAGCCAGTATTTAGAGAACTTCCTTTGGCCAAATTATAACCCATTAAAGGTAAGAAATAAACTAACAATAGAAAATGGATAATTTTACTATATTTGGTTGGATGATAGTTGGTGATTATCAACAATATTATATTTCATTTCCAGGCTTCCAAAGCTTATATTCTATCGGTGGCCATCTTGATTAATGAGAAGTTCAGAGAAGGTGTCCCTGCTTGGCAAGTATGTTTTATTTTTATTTGGATCAACCGTAATTGTGTTTTAATTGCCATACTTATTGCTTTTGTTGTAAATGTCATGAATTATTCATAAATCTTATTTTAGCTTATTAAATAGCTAGTTTAGCCTGGTTGTAAAACTGCTGAAATGAATTTTAGCGGGAAAAAAGTAAAGGAAAATTAATTTTTGGTTTTTCTGAATCAACATACCCTATAGTGTCACAGAAAAAAAATCCCCATGCCTAGGGCTTGGGCAATTTTTTTTACAGCACTTTGCAATTTTGGCCTAAAATAACCTATTTTAAACTATTTAAAATGGGGGTAGGGGAAATAACTTTATGTTTTTGGTCACTTTTACATATACTGTGGATATGAAATGTATCAAAAACTTGGTGATATAGTTTACTCATCACTCTCATTAAAAAATTTGATCGGAATGATGACGTCATCATGATAAATTCCAAGATGCCGTCCATTAAGGTGGTAAAAACTATGTATTTAATGTAAAAATAATTTTATTGTTATCAAAGTACAATACAATCTCAATAAGATGTGTATAAGAGACAGGAATATGTTGATGCAGTATATTTGCCATATTATTGTAATTACTTAATTGGATTGGATCTAATATCGTTAATATTATTGCTTCAACAGTTTGGTAAGAAAAAAATAAGACATTGTATTGTTTTTTTTTTTTTTATTGAGTATGATTTTATAATTGTTTTGTTGCTTTATTTTCAGGGTGTTGATTTGATACGTGAACAAGTGCAGCGATTAGTGTCACTTCCCATGTGGGCTTCCCTCCTTGAGGTAAGAATTGTTTTGCAGTTCTCATGTTTTCCAGTTCTTTCCTCCATTATTGTCAGTATAATACAAGCAAGCTAAGGTTGTATATGCTATGTGTTGGTCTGAAAATTTCCTTTAATTGTTGCTTGAATTGTTTGGGAGGCTGGTTATGTATGGTATTATTGTCTAACTTATAGACTCGTCTTGAACAAGAATTGAAGAAAGATAAACGATATCGAAAATTCTGGAATGTCGTTAAGAAGAATGATGGAAAGGCAGATGAAGAAACAAGAAAAAGGTGAGAACCAAGAGCACTAGATTCTGTTTGTCAGCTGAATCCCTAGCAGTGTGTTTTAAAGCTGAGTTTTTGTGTTTGTGTATTAGTAGATAAATGTCTTGAGATTAAACAATATCATATTTCATATAATTTTCCAATTTACTTTTGTAGGAATCATTTTGAGAGGCATTTCTTGGCTTCCCTTATCAAGCGGTTTTACAAAGTATTAGACTCTATACCAGAAGAAGGTATGTTAATCAATGCCAGATTCCTCCCAACATCTAGTAACCCTAAAAGGTCACATTGCATACTCCAGTGTAGTTGTAGTTTCAAATCCCAGGGTCCTGGGTTCTAGTCCTGTTCTGTGACAAGTTTATATGTCACCAAAACAACTACTCTTGCCAAGCCTTATACAGAGAATTTGTTTATGTAGTGCATTCTTTGTATTATTTTATGTTCATTGCCATTTACTTACTGAGGTATTCTGATTGCTCTAACTATCCTAGGTTAACTAACTGAGTTTAGCTTTGCACAGTAATATGCTGTTTGCTGAGACTACACTAGGTTAGACAAGACACTTTTTTATACCTTGTTTCACGGCAGGTGCATTAATTGTCCAAAAATAAAATTATGTTTTTATTCGAAATCATCATTATTGGCGGGTGGCGGATGGCGGGTTCGCTAAACAAGGTATTGGAAAGTTTCTCCTTAGCCAAGTGTCCTAAATGCTATGTGTTTACTTACTATTTTTAGGTAAAGTTTCAAATGACAAACTGCGATACTGTGAACGTTTCATTGAACTGTTAGTGGACTTGGAGGTATTTTATTTAATTTTTTATTTCAAATTTAAATATGGTTTGATATACTTACATTTTTCAGTTTTCAATTGTTATTTTTATTGTTCTTGTTTTTGATGCTGTTAATTTTATATTCTTTATTGAAGGCTCAACTTCCAACTAGACGCTTCTTCAACGTTGTAATGGATGATTGTCAAGTTGTTGTTCGTTGCATGATGTCTGCATTATCAAAGCGTGCTGATGGAAAACTTTTTACAGAGGTAAGAACAGCATAGCTTGGTCGGCTGAAATGGTAGTATAAAAAACATTTTGTGTCCACTGAACTTGGCAGTAGAATACAGTTTGCCTACATGTAGTAGGAAGCCTTAGGTATTAATTTCCTCCAAATCGGTTTCCATTTGTTTACACAAAGTTTTGAAGACGAATGTACTGATTACACGCTGCACTTTTATTGAATTACTCCCAGGGACCGGAAAATATTGTGTAGAACATATAGAGCTTGTTGGCATGATTCATTATATATTATTATAATATCACTATGGCCTAGAGTGCAAAACATGAGTAATGACAAATGGGGAAAAAACTAGAAGTTAACACAAAATTAATAATTATTATGTTGTACATGATTATCATGTATATTTCACTTATCACTTCTTTTAATTTTACTTTCAAAACACAGCTTTTAGATATGCTGAAATTCTATGCTGGTTTTGAGATAAACGATTCAACTGGTAGTGCTCTGACTGACCACCAGATGACCGAGAGACACTATGACCGAATGAGTATCCTCCAAAGAACAGTCTACAAACTCATTCCAGAGCTCAAACAGTTTGCTCTTTCAAATATTGGCAATGTGGACAGACGGAAATCACTCACTAAGCATTTTGAAATTATAAGGTAAGATCCTCCCGTTACATTTCAAAGTATTTTTCTTAGTTCATATGTGGCAAAGACAAGCCAAACCAGTCACTCATCGCAAAATTCGATCTTGAGTTATTAATACAAGGTTAAAGAGTAAAATATAAGCTATAAAATGGTAAAAAATCATTCAAATCTGACATTTCCTTATGAAGTTACAAGCATTTAAGCATACTGCTGTTTAAAGAACAATATATGAGAAGTCAGCCTTCAAAGTTTATGATTTCAGGCATTTTTCATGCAGAAACTATTATAAAATCATTAAAAAGCTGTCTCTTATACACATCTAGATGTGTATAAGAGACAGGTGTATAATCTTCTCTCGTATGTTTAAATATTGTTTAAAATTGGCAGTTGGTAAAGGTATGCCACCAGCAGACTACCGTGTTGCAGTCCTAGCTGAAGCAATTATTTAAACGCTTTGCTGCAAATTTTGTAAGCTCAAAGAACTATCCGGAGTGGAAGACGGGGACGTAAATCAGCTCTCACTGTATAATGGATCGGTGAAATGAGAAAAGAAAAATTTAGTTTATATTATGATACTGTACTATGATAATGTGAAAATTTTAAATTGGGTTTAAGGGAAAAAAATGTATTTTGACACTGAACTGTATGTGTTTTTCTGGTTTGATTATCTTATCTCTAGTAGGTACTCTTGTGCATGATACAAGTGTGAGAAAAAGGTGCTACTTAAATGACCATTATTATTTTAATATATCATAACTATCATCATAATTATTGTTATCCTTGTCCAGGGAAATTTAAATATGTCTACCCAGGAGTATAAATCGGTATTCTTTAAATCGTTTCCGAGTTAGTTGCACTACTTGTAATTGGTTACACTGAACACATGGCTGTTTATGTATCCAATGATTAATAATGTAGTGCTATGAGTGCCAATTGTAGTGGATGCCATTGCACTATAAAAGTATTATAATTTATACTATTTCTAATAATTGCAGGTTTCACGACATGAAAAGCGCCCATCCCAGATTCAAGCCCTCAACGAAACCCCACTGTATCCAACAGAAGAAATTCTCTGGGATGAGAATGTTGTTCCTACTGAGTACTTCTCAGGAGAAGGTAAAAGCTCATCCAAACTCATTCAACTATAAGCTATTGCAAACATCTGTATTAACTAATAGTAAAAATATAAACACTATAAATGACAAGAGACTTGCTATTTTAAATGACACATCGCAACATGATTGGCAGGATTTAAGATAGAATTATCTTCTCATTTCAGTTATTTGTCTCAAAACATTCTAATTTAAACTAAAAGAAACAGCAAGGAGGAAGCACAAAAAAATATGAGACAGGACATCCCAAAAGTAAACTTAATCACTGTCGAGTGTTAGTAGGCCCTTCACAAAAAACACTTACAGTATAAAAGTTTTTTTAAATATAAAACATTCAAAGTTTAAAATTTTAAAAAATCTGTAGCAAAATAAGCATAATTTAAAAGTTTGCATTTTTAATATAAAATTTTTCAGATGGTTCAATAAAATTGCATGCAGAATCATAGCACATTACATAGATTTGATTTCTTTGGCATGAAAATCACAGAATATAATTGAATTCTGAAGGCATTATTCAACTTGAGGCCACCTGGTTCTTTAACATGCGCATCTGCCATATCATCTAACAAAAACTTTTCACATGTTGATTTAATTTTTAGTTGTGTTTATTTTGTATGTTTTATATATACTTTTTTAATATAATGATAAAATCTTTTTTTAGGTTGCTTGGCACTGCCAAAATTGAATCTACAGTTTTTAACATTGCACGACTACTTACTGCGCAATCTAAATCTCTTCCGACTCGAGTCCACATGTAAGTACAACCAACATAAATGTGAAAAAGTAATTCAAATCTAATTATATTTCAGAATATGGCTAATTATATTAATATAAATCTAAGTCTGAAATTCTGTGTCTTGGCTTGGGCTGAGGTTTATTACATTTTTACTTTACTGTAGACGAGATCAGGCAAGACATCGAAGATGCTTTATATCGTATGAAACCATGGCAGGCAGAAGATGGAAGCGCATACTTTGGGGGTTGGGCAAGGATGGCTCAGGTAGGCAGTGATCCAGGAATATTTTTTAAAGGCAGAAGGGATTTGCATGAAATCAATTACATGTTTTTAAATATAGTTAAGATATTTTTCCTGAAACTTTTTAATTGTGGTATATTTTAAGTTGTAAGCTTATGTATTGATGATAATTTAGATTTCAAATCAAGTTACTAAATTATGTTAACAGTTACAGTGCTAATGTTCATATGTATTTTTAAGTAAATTTGGGATTTTAAGTTTTTAAGCAGAACATTTTTTTTTTCAATTTCTGTGGTGGTTTGGAAAGATTTGATAGCATCACATATATTAGCAAAGTATCTACTGTAAATATCAAAATACACAAGTGAGTTTTGATTAGTTAATCTCTCATTTCCATTTTTCAATTTGCACACAGCCAATTTCAGCATTTTCAGTTGTAGAGGTAAGAAAAGTGTTATAATTTAAAGTGTTATACATATTTTATTTTATCATATAATGTAAATGTGAGCATATATTAAGTCTTGCTATTCTTTAAACTAATATTTTGAGGTATTTTTATTAGTTACTAGCTATGTAGCAATCAATGTACGTTGATATACCCAGTCGCCCAGCTAATTTTAACATTAAATTCACACTAATAATAAATTTCTAATTATGATTGTCATTCAAAACAGATAATTGAAATCTAATTAGTGTAATTATTTTTGTAGGTTTCAAAACCAAACATTGGTGAAAACCACCCTTCACAAGTAAAGGCTGATGTTACGTTGACCCTTAACCTCCGAAGCAATATCAAGGCAGAATGGGAAGGTACAAATTCAATATCTAGTCATTACATTTTTATATTAAAATTATTGGTTTTGCAAAATGTGTTGATAAAAGGCTGATTTATATCCTAACCAGTAAATTATTGTGTTTAATATATTCTTTTGATTGTCAGAAGGGATGAATATTGTACATACTTCACATTTTGTTCACTTTCAAACAATCAATTATAGTTGGCATAACCAAAGCATAAATGGCAGACAGATATACTACTGTTTACAAGACTAAATATCAATAATAATATAATTAAAGTAATGAGCAATATTACTTGAAGATATATGATTATTAAGAGTTATACTGGTGGTAAAATGTTCCAGAAAATAGGGTCAACAACAGAGATACTGCAGTGTGTGTGAATTGGGAAGTGAGAAAAGCAAGAGTAATGAACCGATTCGGTGATGGGCATCACATGACCTAACTTGGGTGTTGGATGTAAACAATGGACTGACACAGCAGGGTTTACATGGAGATTGCTATGACGGCCGTCTCTTGTTATTGCTGTAAAGATCATCATAATTGCCAGTAAACTATACCAAATTTATAAGAAAGTGAACTTGAAAATTTTGCCTTAATGGTTTGCTAATGTTCTAAAGGATGCTCGCGCCAAACATTGAGATTTTGTTAGGCCTAGGCCCCTGCATATCTACGGCCTGGTTAGGTATGCACGAGAGTCTTCGACCCGCGAACTACGATATGATTTTAAGGCCAGTTAAGGTTTACGAAGGATCACTTAAATTTCAAAACTTACAATGCAAGAGTACACTAGAATAATTAATAAATTGAAATAAATATCACCAAATCGGTCTATTCTGAATGATGAATGCGATTGTCATGTTGAGAATGATGAATGCTATAATACTGATGATAATAGTTTATGTGATGTAATGATGTATTATTATTTCATGAAATTGCATGTATGATGTTGTTTTCCAATTTTTATTGAAGGTTTACGGAAGCATGATGTAGCGTTCTTGATCACAGTGTGGCCAACCAAGAAGATTGGTACTCGCTTTGACTTCAAGGAAAATTTTGTTGAAAATGTTGGCTTGGTATCAGTAAGAGGGTGTGAGATAGAGGGCATGCTGGATAATGATGGAAAAGTCATTGAAGATGGTAAATAATTGTATTTTTAATTGGTTAATCCTATTGCCGATGTAATGTAGAGAGTAATGATTTTTTTTAATGACTTTTCATTCCCTCTGGATACCGGATTCTTTTGTAGTGCAAACCCTTGAATACCGGATTCTTTTGCAGTGTAACTAGGTTTTTTGCATTTTTTGAGTATACATTGTTCTGGTGGATTTTTGGGAACTTTCTGTAAATTATACAGAAAAATGTTTCTAAAAACAAAGAAAGCTTATAGAATAAGCTTTCATTTGATGTATAATTTATATTTTTAGGATTTTTTTTTTCATAATATAATATAATATATATAATATAATAGAAATGACAGAAAAATGCTACATATAAATCGTCAGCAAAAACCAAAAAAAAACATAAATTATAGCCAAAAAAAAAATAAAAACAAATATAAAACATTCCTATTCCACACAGTTATATAATTTATTTACCCAACCATCCATAAATATAAGCCTGTCTCTTATACACATCTAGATGTGTATAAGAGACAGATCTATACACTTTTGAAATAAGAACTAGTACAATTTTGTCCAGGTCGCTGTCTGAATCAAAAATCAGGTCAATTGCTTCCTCAGCTGTGTACACATCTTGTGCGGCCATTTCGGAAAATTTTCGAAATTAATAATGATTTCAAATTGATATTTCTAAACATTTTTATATAAGCACATGTGAGTTCTTCAAGTCGAAAATGGGAATTCTCGGTTTGAGGTCAATTTCGACTACAGTCGAAGACGGTATCTAGAGGGTTAACATTAGCTTTTGTGTTGTTGAATAATTTACAGGACCAGAGCCTAAACCAGAGCTGCATGGTGCTTGTAGGACGTGGCGTGTTTGGCTGGATGCCAACCAATATCAGAAGGACATGGCTGCCACAGCGAGTGGGGCAGCAGATATCTATGAATCATTTAACATCATGATGAGAAGAAAACCCAAAGAAAACAATTTCAAGGTAATTATACTTCTGTTCACATTTAGATTTATGTATGTTACACTCAAATGTAATGTGGTAGATCATCCGATGATGTCTAAGTGCATTTGTGTTTGTTGCAGGCTGTGTTAGAGACCATCCGTGACCTAATGAACACAGACTGGGTTGTTCCTGATTGGCTGCATGACATCATCTTAGGCTATGGTGATCCAGGAGCTGCTCATTATTCAAGGTAATCTACCTGCATGATACCAAAAATACCTGCAACCTACCTGAATTTTAAACTTAGATTTAGTATTAATATTCTAAGTAAATACATTTTAAATACTTATTTTTAACTGTTCTCAATCTTCAGACTCCCTAACCAAGTTGCAACATTAGATTGGAATGACACATTTTTGAATCTGGATCATGTGAAGGCTAGCTTTCCAGACAATGAAATCAACTCTACTGATCCAAGTGGCAGTCCTCCATTCAAGTAGGTCATTTGCATGCAGGTGGTTTTACATCACTTTGAAAGATAGAACGTAATACATGACATGCGAGCCATTAGTACCAGAATGTCTATACCCCATTATGCACAGTTCAGTTAGGTTGGGGTGTGTCCATTACTAAGGTCTTAGTTAAGTTTGGAGTCCTTATATTATGATGAATAGTTTGTTAGCTTTCCTAGAAATAATTGTATTGAATATAGAAAAAATGTAGGGTTATTGAAAATGCCAATAAAAGGCTACTCTCACTGGAAATTTTAGTATTGAAAGACAAAATGTTAAGCCATTAATGACAGTAACCAAAGTGAGGTTTAATGTTTTGGGCAGGTGAATGTGTCTGTGTATTACCTTCTTTCACATATTTTTAATTAATAATTTTTTTTATTTTGAACGATATTTAAAATCAATTTTACCGTCTGTATTCAAAGGTTGACATTTCCAATTAAGAATATTAGTAAGAAAAGGAAAAGAGATGAAGAAAAAAAGAAGGAAGAGAAAGAAGATAAGAGAATTAAAGTGGAGCCTCATGTTATTCTGAACCGTGGACCGTATCCTTACAATCAACCTAAGAAGTAAGTTTGTACTCATGCTTAGCTGATAGCACAGTTTCTGATTATGGAAACCTCTACAGTGATAATATGCTTTATACGGTTTACATGAGGTATTTTATTTTTACTACAGGAACTCAATTCCATTTACACCAACACAGACTGAAGCAATCAGAGCCGGAATGCAACCTGGCCTAACTATGGTAAGTTGAGCTGGTTTTTGTCCATTCATAAAAAATATTGATTAGTTATAAATGGTTTATAACTTAATCAGGTTCATGTTCTCCTTTTTATTACATTCTTTTATTATAAAATTCCTTTTTTTGATAGGTTGTTGGACCACCAGGAACAGGTAAAACTGATGTTGCTGTCCAGATTATCTCCAATATATATCATAACTTTCCGGATCAGCGTACTCTGATTGTAACCCATTCTAATCAGGCATTGAACCAGCTGTTCGAGAAAATCATGGCACTGGATATCGATGAGCGACATTTGCTTCGACTCGGTCACGGCGAGGAAGGGTTAGAGACCGAGAAAGACTTCAGCAGGTATTTTAAACCCGACTACAATTCTTGATATAAAATTGGTCAGATTATCTTGCCATTAGTTTAATTCATAAGTCCCACATGTTTATACGACAGCTTTGTCTGAGCCAGCATTTATGCTCACAATCTTAATACATGTTAAAAATGTAAACATCATGAGTTGTCCATTCTTGTGATTGGCTGTTTTCAGAGTCAACCTTTCACTTGTTAGTCTCTCTCTTTAGTGATGAATGTCTTTTTTCTGTAAGTATGGAAATAGTATGAGAATTTAATAAAATTTTAGAAATGGTTTTGATGTTGCCTTTATATATATCTACATGTCTATCACAAGAAAACATGGGTCTCTTAATTTAGCTTTCAATTATTCAAATAAATATTTTTATGAAGACCTTATACTATTACTATAATATTATTATATTATGTAGGTATGGACGTGTGAATTATGTACTAGGACAAAGGTTGGAACTACTTCAGGAAGTTGAACGGTTGCAGGAGAGTCTGTCAGTGCCTGGAGATGTAGCCTACACATGTGAAACGGCTGGACATTTCTTTCTCTACCAGGTAAATTTTTGTTTAACTCAAATTCCGTGCAAGTTTAATCTGTGCAAATTTACCAGTGAGTATTCCATTTGGCAACTGGTAGTTATCTAATGCATAAGCTTCATTTACATGTTGGTTGCAATATAGTGATAACCAATACATTATGCTTGGTTATTAGGTTGTTGCTCGTTGGGAAAAGTTCCTAAGCCAGATACGTAGCAAGCCTGGAGAATGTAGTGCGATACAACAGTATTTTCCATTTCACAAGTATTTTGCAAATGCCCCTCAACCTGTGTTTAAGGGAAACACCTACAGTGAAGATATGGATATTGCAGAAGTTAGTATGCCACTATGTTAATATTCTAAACCAAAGAAAGTATGGAATTTCATCTCAACATAGTTTTCACCACAAAGATAAATTTTAAAACTAAAATTTCTCTACAATGCCTTACTTACTGTCTACTCTATGGGAATTGAGCTTCTTATTTATTTATTTTATTTCATTTGTGTGTTATAATAAATGTATTAGCTACTCCTAAGTATATGCAGTAATAATGAATTTTAAAATCATTAATCTAAAATTTGTATTTGTATAAAAGAAATTCTCTAATGAACTTGCTTCTTGATAGTCATCTTTATTGAAATTGCTCATTGAGAAAATAATAGACATGCCTCATATATGTAACTTAATGGAATATTTTTATTGTCTTCCATCTTTTAGGGTTGCTACAGGCATATTAAGAAGATTTTCCAACAGCTTGAGGTAATGCAAAATTTTAAATGATAGCATCACTCTAATAATAGTTTTAGAGTTACCCATCTATATTTTGTGAATCAAACTCGCAATAATATCCAATCTTTCAGGAATACCGGGCTTTTGAGCTGCTACGAAGCGGCTTGGACAGGTCAAAGTATCTGCTCATCAAAGAGGCAAAGATCATAGCTATGACATGTACGCATGCTGCCCTCAAGAGGCGAGATCTTGTTGAAGTGGGTTTCAAGTATGACAACATTCTGATGGAAGAGGCTGCTCAGATTCTTGAAATTGAGACCTTCATCCCTCTCCTATTACAAGTAAGTAGCAAGCCACATTCTGTTTATTTTTATGTTTACTGTAATAAATCTATGGACCAAAGCTTGCTCACTTTTGATCAAATTATTTATCCAGTGGTAGGGACATCCTAATGACCCGCATACCCCCAAAAATATTAAATATTCTAATTACTTTCCCCAGAATCCTGAAGATGGTTTTAGTCGTTTGAAACGTTGGATCATGATAGGTGATCATCATCAGCTGCCTCCTGTCATTAAGAACATGGCGTTCCAGAAATACTCTAACATGGAGCAGTCACTGTTCACCAGACTTGTCCGCCTTGGTGTTCCTACAGTAGACCTTGATGCCCAGGGTAGAGCTAGGCCCAGGTAAATTTAGGATGTTTTAACCATTTCTTGGTGAGCCTACAGTACGGCAGAATTGGAAAGCAAGCATTGGAAATTGTGTTTGATATTTTGTTTTTATTACAGTTTGTGTGCGTTGTACAGTTGGCGCTACAAGAAGCTTGGTAATCTACCTCATGTACAGCTACAGGACCAATTCCAGAAGGCTAATGCAGGTCTTGTTTTTGATTATCAATTGATCAATGTAATGGACTTCAATGGAGTAGGCGAATCTGCGCCCAATCCTTACTTTTACCAGGTAACGTATTTAGTTTTAATTTTATTATTTATATTTTATTCAATTAATCGATCATTTATTTCCATTAAAATAGAGTTGCATGTAATATGCAAG
>NW_022711894.1:1613163-1623163 GCF_011630105.1 Anneissia japonica
TTGACCCTGGCGTGACCGAGATTGACATTTCCTCGTCGGCTGTCAACCAATCACAGTCGATGACGCCGTTGCGTTTAAAAGTTCTTGAATAAAAAACCCGCGAGTTCTTCATGTGTGTTCAATCAAGACGCAATCATTACTTTTCATAAAAGTTAATTCAAATGTTAATTAATAATAATGCGATTGATTTGGAGCGACCAGGAAACTGCTGACCTGGTAGATTTGTGGGGCCAACCCCAGCTGAGAGACCGGATAGAAAATAAAAAAACAAACAACAAAACGGGAATATTTGGCGTGCTTGCTGACAGATTAGCCAGTCTCGGACATGAGAAGAGAACGACGGCCCAAATTCAAACAAAAGCGAAGGCATTGCGAGCCCAATAAAAGCTGATTAAAATCAGTTGAAGAAGAGTGGTTCGGGCACGTCTGGTGTAAAATCTTTGATTGCGATCCACCCAATCACACGTGCGTATATTGAATCCCGTGAAACAGAGTTGGCCAAACTCTCTCTTTACGGCTCTGCTGTTTCGACTTTCATAATTTGGAGGTCAATCCAGCTAGTGTGACCGACCCAGAATTTCGAGCCTGGCTTGAAATCTCACCCGCGTTGAGTCAAGTCAGGCTTGAGACGCTAGTGTGACCGTAGCCTTTATTTTTATGTTTAAGATAATTAACGTTTACTGTAATAAATCTATGGACCAAAGCTTGCTCACTTTTGATTAAATTATTTATCCAGTGGTAGGGACATCCTAATGTCCCGCATACCCCAAAAATATTAAATATTCTAATTACTTTCCCCAGAATCCTGAAGATGGTTTTAGTCGTTTGAAACGTTGGATCATGATAGGTGATCATCATCAGCTGCCTCCTGTCATCAAGAACATGGCGTTCCAGAAATACTCTAACATGGAGCAGTCACTGTTCACCAGACTTGTCCGCCTTGGTGTTCCTACAGTAGACCTTGATGCCCAGGGTAGAGCTAGGCCCAGGTAAATTTAGGATGCTTTAACCATTTCTTGTTGAGCCTACAGTACGGCAGAATTGGAAAGCAAGCATTGGAAATTGTGTTTGATATTTTGTTTTTATTACAGTTTGTGTGCGTTGTACAGTTGGCGCTACAAGAAGCTTGGTAATCTACCTCATGTACAGCTACAGGACCAATTCCAGAAGGCTAATGCAGGTCTTGTTTTTGATTATCAATTGATCAATGTAATGGACTTCAATGGAGTGGGCGAATCTGCGCCCAATCCTTACTTTTACCAGGTAACATATTTAGTTTTAATTTTATTATTTATATTTTATTCAATTAATCGATCATTTATTTCCATTAAAATAGAGTTGCATGTAATATGCAAGTGAATAAGTATACACTTAAGTATAAGTATACACTTAAGTATAAGTATACACTTTTTTACTATCAGAGTGTTGATGATGCAATTTTCAAGAGGATGAGTACAGCCTCACCAATAATGATAACATAGATATGTGGAACTAGTATTTAAAAATTGCTTGTGCAACATTTATCATCTTAGTGCAATTTGAAAGTCTAGAATGATATTCAAATTCAAATAATGCCAAGTATTGATATAGCGCCAATTCAAAATGAATGACAAAAGACGCTGAGCGTTATTGCCCTTTGTCATTGGATAACATAAAATGGCAAACCAGCACTAAGTGCAACCTTCTCTGGGCTCTGGGGAGTATAACTAGTCGTGCGCTTGTATTCGGCACAGGAAACTAGTACGTTCAATGCTATAACATCTTACCAGGTACCCATTTATACTCCTGGGTAGAGAGAGACAAACGTAGATGAAGTGGATTGCCCAAGGACACAAGCGACTTGCACGGCGAGGGTTTTGAACCCCTGACCTCAAGGCTGAAAGTCCAAGCCACAACCGATGCGCCAATCACTTCTAAATACTAAAAATGTTATGCTAAAGATTTAATTGCGGTTGATTTTTTTAACCGTTTAGAATTTAGCTGAAGCTGAGTATGTGGTAGCGCTGTTCATGTACATGCGTCTCCAAGGTTATCCTGCTGACACGATTTCTATATTGACAACATACAATGGACAGAAGCATTTAATCCGTGATGTCATCAAGCAGCGCTGTGCTAGCAACCCACTCATTGGTGAGCCGAGTAAGGTACGCATATTAAGATCTAAAATAATGATAGTGACAATAATGACAACAATAAAAACAATAATAACTAAAGCAGTTCCTCCATAGCGTGCATACCTCCATCCTGTTCCTGAATACAGTACCAACAAGACGCAATGAAATAACAGATATGCTTGTCGTATTCAGGCACATTATTTTCTTGCGTGCCACAGTCTACCCTCAAGAATATAATGGAATTGCCCTGCCGTATTCAGGCACATTGTTTTCTTGCGTGCCACAGTCTACCCTCAAGAATATAATGGAACTGCCCTGCCGTATTCAGGCACATTGTTTTCTTGAGTGCTACCTGAATCCATGTTGTGATTCAGTTTTCTTTTATGCTTAAATATAAGAAATTGAATTTCTGTGACTTGACCTTGTTCCTTGACCTTTCCTTCCGAAAATTGAAGTGTGTCTTTTTGATTATTATGTACCATTCCACTAAATGTTATGATGATCCATTCATTAGTTTTTACATAACCTTGTTAACAGACAGGTAGAAAGACAGCCAGACAAACAGCAGTGAACACATTACCTCCTTGGTGGAGGTAACAATACAAACTACAATGATGCTGATGATGATAAATATAACATCCTGGATAACTATCATATTTAGAATAATAACAATCGTCATTGTACATTGAAATTTGATCTGGTTTCATATAATATTTAAATTGAAAAGTTATCTCTTGATAAACTAATAAAAATAGTAGACTTACTTGCTGCGTTTCAGCATCGGTTTAAAATTTCATACATTGGTTTTTTAACAGGTTACAACAGTAGATCGCTTTCAAGGTCAACAAAATGATTACATTCTACTTTCTCTTGTCCGAACCAAGACTGTTGGTCATTTACGGTAAGTTCCATAGGGAAATGTCCTCTAAGAGAATTCATTTTTTAAATTTAAACCATAGTAATAGTGGATGACCCTTTCAGCTAGGCTGGGTAGGTCAGGTGATATTCAGGAGCCTTCTTTATTAAGTTGTTTATAGTTTTGAGGAAAACTCCTGGTGTCTCTCATGATTGGAATCAAGGACTTTGAGATTGGAAAGCAGGCATCCAATAGTCTACAACTCATTACAACTACATTAATCTCATTTTGTTGTAATGCATTCATATTTACAGGGATGTCCGGCGTCTGGTTGTTGCTATGTCTCGAGCACGACTTGGTCTCTACATCTTTGCTAGAGCATCTCTCTTTCAAAATTGTTATGAGTTGCAACCAGTTTTTGATCAGGTATGAAAATGAAATCCTAATGTGCATTGCTCATCTAGTCTTTGTTGCTTAGAAATCATGTATGTATTTATTTTATTTGTTCTTTTATGGTTTAACTGCCTTAGTATTGTATAGTAAGTTATTGAAATGTTGAGTAATAAAATATTTCCATTGATCTAAATTTTCCTCTCACAGTTAATGTCACGACCTCTTAAACTGCAGCTTGTTCCAGGTGAAGGGTTCCCAACAACTAGAAAGGTAGGAAAAAATAGTGTTCTCAAAGAAATATATATCTTTGAGATATATTGTAATATTAACATAATATTTATTAGCAATATATAAGACTAGACCAATATTAATCATCAATGGAAACAGTTACACACAATGTACGTTTTTTGTACTTGCACAATCATATATAAGGAAAATGATGTGCTGTCTCCTGCATACAGATCTGATTTAATTGTAGGACATAATAAGCCAATTCATAGTTAGAAGTGCGCATGCTTGTATCCAAGGTCAATTGAGATAAACCTCTGTTGTGTGTCAGTTTATGTCAGTTGAAATTTATATGATCATGCACAGTTTTAACTACAAATTGGTTAAAGGACAATGTATCACATATTATATTTCATCTTTTTCATCTTGTATCTTGTATTGCAGCTGTCTGATCAAACTGGTTTGGATGTACTTCAGATTGAGGAGATGCCACACCTTGCTTCATTTGTCTTTGAGTATTATCAACGGAGAGTAAAACAACTGCAGTCATACCAGGTAAGAGCACAGCTTGTCCACCTGTACAGCTGCTGCATTTACATTCTGTGTCTTCTTGTTCATTTCTTCTAATGGAATCACCCATCTCACTTGCTTATGCAATGGGTTTTTCAAGTCAATCAACATGCCACACCAAACCTATTTTTTACTCGTTTGAAACTTTAAATATTTTCGATCTTATTGAATTGAACACTGCTGTTATTATGTATAAGGCACATAAGAAATTGCTTCCACCAATTATCCAGGAGTACTTTAGGCCACTCACGGAAATGCATAATTATGCTACCCGACAGCGAGAACATTTCAATTTTTGTATTAATTATAGGAGAACTACACTAAAATCAATGTGCTTGACAAATAAAGGGAGTAGTCTATGGAATAGTCTACCTAGCAGTATAAAAGATTCTAGGAATACTATTTTATTTTTTAAAATATACAAAAAGAATCTATTAGGTAAATATAATTTAGATTTATAGCGGAAATCTGTGTTTTGCTATAATTTAGAATGTTATTCTGTGTATTTTTATATACCGTATTGCCCAAAAAATGTCAGTTTCACTTTAACAACTATAAATTTACGTATGTGTGTGTGGGTGTATATATGTAGGCCCTATGTATGTATGTATGTACGTATGTGTATGCGTATGGGTGTATGGTATGTAAATGTTTATATATATATGTATGAGTATATGGGTATATCTATATAGGTATATATATATATGTATAACGATTTAACAGTTTATTTTATTATTAAAACTTAGCTGTTATTAGAAAGAAGACATTATAGTTATAGGAATTCAGGTTAACTTATTTTTTTACAAATTTTCTCTTATATTATTTTAGATTGTAGACACTGTACTTAATTTATTGCTTAATCATCTATAAATATAAAGAAACTAAAAGTAATTAAGATGTTGTTATTAATGAATACAAAATATAATTTACAGAAAATAAATAGAATTGTTTTAATAAATTTTAAACTTCTTTTATTTAAGTAAAATAGGCCTTTGAATTATTTTTTAACCTTATATGTAAAAGAAATATTTAATTATGTAATTTGGGATTTCCATTCACAAGCTATGCTTCAGGAATTTCCCATTTTCTTTGATCTTTAAAAATGTTGTACATTTATATTTTTCGTAAATTGTTATGCTCAAAGGAAATAAATATTTGTTTGTCATTGTCATTGTCATTGTCATTGTCATTGTCATAAACCTATGTTGTGTGTATGCTTATGTCAATTGACCTTGATATGGGCATGTGCAGTTCAAATTAGGAATTGGCTTATTTGACAGTTTAATAGAGCAACGTTAAATGTTAATATTTCAACTATATCACTCATCAGCAAAAGGAATTAAGGAAGCAGCTGAGGCTTTGATGGCTTGCAAGCGGGCACAATATGTGATTCCATTATTTTAAGATACATTTAGACTGCCCCTTGTGAATGAATATTAATATCAATGTTATTTTTCATTTTCTAGAAATATAAGAGCTTAGCAGCCCCTCCGAAAGGTCAACTCAAAGCTTCAGCAGACAAAGTAGAAGATAAGCCAGTCAGTCAAAGTAAAGAATCCGATAAAGATGAGAGTACCTCAGAAGAGGTTAGTAGTACCAGTAAACAGGAGGAGCAACAAACAGAAAAGCAACTGATGCCTGAACACCCAGGAGCTGATAGCAGTGATGATGAAGAGGAGGGGGTACAATGAGACTGCTGGAATTACTGCAATGATTCAATTCAATAAAAAACAATAGCAAAAAACAAAAACAATAACTTGTAATAATGTAATGTGATCAACCCTGCATTTCAACCTTGGTACTCTCGCCAACTATGATGTTATTGTACTTTTATTAATTGTAAGGATTTCATTATCGTTGAAAGAGTTATGAGAATACTGGTACACTAAACTAGTAGTTTTTATCGATTTCAAGTTCATGCTCTGTTAAGTCATGTCTGCACACACATCAGTACTGTATTCCAATAGATCTGCAAGTTATACTTTCTCTAGAAAATGACTGATATGTTTTACAGTTTACAGTGACCATCGGCTCAACATCACCTTCACAGCATTCTATGTTTTTATGTCTGCTTCAATATGATTTTGATAATAATAAACGGAAGCAAAGTAAAATAATAATATTAGTTATGCTATGATTAGTATTTACCATATTATGAAATTTGTTATAAACAAGACAGGAAGGAGGAGAGATGAAATGGAGCCATTAAACAGTAACTGATGAACAATGCACTAGGTCATTGCTAGGAAATTGAGGCATTTTACACCTTATGATGTATTGGTTACATCGTTGAAAGATATGCTTATTTAAAATAACACCTTCTTACAATGTATTGGTTACATCGTTGAAAGATATGCTTATTTAAAATAACACCTTCTTACAATGTATTGGTTACATCGTTGAAAGATATGCTTATTTAAAATATTTAAGTGAAACTGATTGCTTCAGGCTTAAATGTAAGAATAAACATTTTTTTTTATTAAATGGTATTTTGTAGGAATTCTAATATGTGTTTTGTTTAACTTCATTTTCACATCAAGGAAAAATTGTGTCTGATATTTAAGGTGGCTCTCTCATGTCCCATTGTATTTTTCTTCGTTGGCATTTTAGAAATAGATCATGCTGTGCTGGTTTAATATGAGCTCAATACACAGTTCTGTGCCGTATAGCGTGTATCGTCCATGTAGATTTAACCTTGTTCTGAACGAATCATCATGTAGGCTTACACCTCTTTCTAACTGGAACAATGTACTGTCAAATTTAGCCATTGACTGCAATAGCTTTGTGTTATTCTACAAGATCGTCTATCAATATGATATGAAAATATGACAAAGTTTGGCACATAATTTACATTGTATTCTAATTGAACTATTAGAAACATTATAAACATTTATAGAGTGGAAATATATTTTCAAAAATAATCAGTTTTAAACAAATCTGAACTTTTCATATGATAGTAACTTTGGTATTGAGAAACGCTAGCAATGAATATAGATGATAAATACATTTTTGAGGGTTTTGGGTCTAAACAATAAATGAATAATTTAGCTTTCTGACCAGTATGAACATCATGCTGTTACACAATAAACCTTTCCGGAGTGTCAATCAAACTTAACACCTGACTAATCAGAACAACGCTAGGAATACGCGCGCGTCTCACAAACACACGTGTTGTCCTACAAACGCACGTGTTCGCGTATGTTTTAACACTGTCATCCAAGGGGTCGGGCTTAGCGAAAAGGTCTATTATGTTACAAGTACAGTAACTAGAATAATTTACCGCTACAAAAAATAAGCAAACAAAATTTCTTTTTAAAATTTAATTGTGATTGTTATAAATAGACAAAATATTATAATTTCTGCTAATATAAAACATGCTAAATAAAACGCTAGCTTGTGATAATGTTCGAAATTTTCATTTCAAAGAATCTGGACGTAAATCTTGTATACGTGGACATACACTACGAGTTTGTAACAATTGCAAATCAACATAATACAATTATTTTGATAACCCGACAACTAACGTCTATCCTATGTCAATCTGTGTGCATCGAGAATAATCGCCTGTTCTGATAGGCTAATGTAAAAATTACTTATAACTATATTGTTCAAACTCTACAAGTTTATCTGTAATATACCGGTACTTCGTTTTCAAGGAGCGTATGTTGACAATATCGGGTACATAAGCAAAAATATTTTTAATAAAGCAATTTGAGTTTCAATGTATGTTTAATTTGAGCATCCGAACTACTGTATGTAGACCTTCACAAACATTTCATTACTAATCAATTTTTAGTAACGCGTCAGTGAAATTAGTATCCACGTAAATAATGCTCTCTAATGACTCAAGTTACTTGACCGTTTTTATATTTTTAATAAGACCGATTTCTTCAAATTTTAAATACATTTTCCCCTGAATTCGTGATGATTCGTTATCACGCATACACTTTTGCTAAATGCGTGACGAATTTAGGATCACGCATGTGTTTCTGCAAAATGTGTTTCATCCAAAATCACTTTAAAATGTGGGACGCTCGCACCATGCGAGACGGTTGGTAACTAAATAATAAATAATAATTATATAGTGCACAGGACCCAATTTTGTACTCTAGGCCTATGGTTTATAGTCCGAGAACACTTGTTCCACTCCAGAGCGTGTATTTGAATCAATGCAAACATAAAACAGAAACTTGCTCGATGCAGATGCTGCGAAGTTTAAGACTTCGCAAATTAGGCCCATATATTGGTCCACATGATCATCCGTCAGCAATATCATAGGCCTAAAAACAAATAATTTTTTTTCCTAATTTAAGTTCAACATAAGAAAATGCCTACAAAACAAAAACAAGTTGCATAACATAAATAATTCTGCAAGTAATGTAAAAGTACACGTGTCAAAGACCATTGTGGTCAGTAGGTCCTTTGTTTAATTAGGCCTATATGCCCATCTCATCTTGACTAATCTAAAATTACCTATTAAAAGAGCCGCTTTTTAATCAATTGTATCCGCTCAGTTCGCCCAAAACCTAATTTTATTTTTTTTTAATCGAACACTAGGTCTCGCCTAAAAACAAAGTGGTTTTTTTTTAAATCAATTGTATCCGCTCAAAATCTGATTTTATTATTATTTTTCTAATCGAACACTAGGTCTATCGCGCGAGCACAGAGCAGTTCATTGAGGCTGACACAGACTTGAAAATAGCGCATGCGGAAAATATGTTCTTTATGGATGATTATAAATAATTCATGACATTTTACCAAACTACTGATGTTGAAAATTCGCGCGAATAAATTCGCCTAGTGGAAAACCAGCTTAACATTACCAGCCTACCTGAAGAAGTGAATGGAGCATTCACGAAACGTAGCATGTGAGTAAAAATTACGACTCTTTATTGTGATCAACGAAAACGAAATATATTATGAATATTGATTTGGATCCAGATAAATTAGTTTCATGTTGCACATATGAAGCTTTCGTGCCATTGCACCTATGAAGCTTTCGTGCTTTTTAATGATTAAAGGTAATATCTGTGCACGCTGTCATTAATTAGGCCTATTATCGTACATCGTACATAATGTAGCATAACATTGGTATGATAATTGTACAGGTAAGTTACTAATGACGTACCATAATGCAGGTTCAGTTACCCTGATCACCTTTATGGCGATGTCCAGGACGAAAAAAGGAGCGTGGTCGGCCATCGCTCAAAATCTCTCGAAAGTATTCCTGAGGGGGCGAAGACCCTGAAAAATATTTAATCGATTTTGAAGTAGAAATTTCATATACTTTTTTTCCCCGAGGAATTGTTGTTTTTCTCCCCGACGTGGGGGAGGGGGTGGAGAAACTCTCCCCGACGGGGCGCCACCCCTGGTTCCCAATAAATAAGTTCATAAGTTGCGTCACACTGTTTTCAAAACTCGAGCATGCAAATATTAGGCAATATTTACGCCAATCTATTTGCAAGTTGACTATTTCATGCATCTATATCTATGTTAGTACAGTATACGGTATATGTAGGCGTCTGTAAATGTGATGTTACCTACGCAATGTTCGTCACATAGAAGTTAAATTTACGTTAATTTCAACTGGGAGGGACTGCTGGTGAACTTCCGTAGTCATTTCCGCCACGTTCTGAGTCCTGTAAGGGGGAAGCATCATCTTCGTCAGTTGCCTTCCCGACTGACCACATTATTAGCCTGAACGGTGCTTTTAGAATGTAAAAAATTAAATCCAATAGACCTTGAATGCAGGGGGCTAGACAGGGGCAGCAGCATTTCACTGTGGGAAACAAAAATATGGTTATTATTATCATATCACCCTGTAGCTACAAGCAATGCT
>NW_022711894.1:1625663-1640419 GCF_011630105.1 Anneissia japonica
CCATGGAGGTATAAAAATAGTGCATGCAATTTTTGCACAGGTAATTTTTCGATTTCCTGATTATATGTGCGAATGCATATCAAACATTGTACCTGTCTCTTATACACATCTATGCTTTGTGAATACGTGATATAAAAAATCTTCAAAGTTAAGTGTCAAAGGTTTGAAGGTAAGGATAACACTTCATTCGTTATTTGAGCCGAACGATGTGTTAATATGCTACTGTACTCCATAACGTTAACATATGGTTATGCAGCCGCGTGAATATATGCAAGCCATCCGTAATACCAGGGAGGATAACAACTCCCTGTAATACATTGTCCCAAGAGGCAATTATTATTAGGCCTAATTACGTGAACAATATCCTACGGAAATTTAGCATTGCAATTCGTTATTAATAGCATAAAACGTGTACCATTAAAATTATAGGCCTATAATTGACTGAACTAAAATATCGGAATGCCAAGATATTAATGTTACGTACCTGAGAGCGAGTCTCACCTGTTGCAATATTGGCTCTATTGTTCCACGTTCAAAGCATTATCCATAATCCATGATATTGAAATTGCGTACCTGTGCATATTAAAAGTACCAGTGTTTTTCTATTGTAGTGTAGTTAACCATTGTCTGGTAATTAAAGCCGATTATTGAGATCTTGTGAAATTTAATCTTTCAAGTGAGTAGACATGGTTAGATCTAGTGGTTGATATATGTATGCCTAAAGTCCAAGTTCGAGTCTAAGTGCAACTTAATTGTTATTGTTTAGGCAAAAAAAATATACTTGTTTCTATAGCGTCACCACCCGACCCTGATTATCTAGCCGCCTCTCATTTTTTCAAAATTTTTTTTATAAAAAAAGTGATGAAAAGCGACTAAAAAATGCCGATATTAATAGAGGAAAACGGTTTTTTTTTCATCTTCAGCACACAGGGAACAAGTAGAGTTCCTATCATAGGAACTCTAGTTCCATGTTAAGTGCGCCACCACCAACATTACAAAGTGTTTTTTTTTTCTGCAGAAAAAAACAATCGATTCCTTCCCCTCGCATGTATGTGCTGGTTGACAGAGAAATCGCAGATGATTTGATCGGTATACGGTAGTGTAGTAGGCGTACATGTTTTTATTTGGTTGTTTTAAGATAATAAACAATGTTTTAAATATAATAATAAAGTAATATGAAGACAAATAATAGATTACGACCTACGCTTCAATTGGCAGATGTTTTAGTACTACCATGCTGCTGCTACTTCTACCACGCTACTACTATGCTACTACTACTGTACTAACTAGGCCTAGCCTAGACCCTATTATTATGGCTAGGCCTACCTGGCCTAGCCTAGCACTGCAGCAGTTAGCCTACGGAACCACAATGCCTATTAAAATAAATATAGGGTCTGTGATTGTACAAACAAATATTTTATGTAAAATTTAGTGCCTGTTATGGCCTTTGTCAAAGATACATCAAAGACAATGTTTTTAAGTTTATTTTCTAAGTAGGCCTAGGCCTACATCACATTGATTAGATTTGGTTGCTGCAAATCGCTGGTAAAACGTCATTTGAGGCCTATATAAAGGTGATGTGATGACGATGAATTTTACTATATAGAGTGCCATTTCCGATCATCTACAGCTATTTCCTAAAATTTTCGAACCTCGTTCATGGTGGGCCTGAGTGGGTGTGGACTCACAAAATGTCCCCTTCACCTTTAGAAACAGATCTGCGCCTTTGCCAACACCTCCCCCACCCGTTCCCCCCCCCCTTGTTTGGTTCTTCGCAAATCGCATATCCACCCCATTGCTAAAGTCCTAGATTCGCCGCTGTATTTATTAGTTGTTTTTTGTAGTAGTCTTTCTTAGATCGATGAACCGATAGGCCTGAAGAACACACTTTTGTACATAAATTAAATACGACTCGAGCCAAAAACAGTGCTTTTAATTGTATTATTGAATGCTATAGGCTAAGCCTAGTTTGTCCGATCTGCAAACCTATGCCTAGGTAGGTGAGCATGCCTTTTGTAAGCCGGGTCCCAGTAGTATTTTACGTTTCTTCACAGAAGGGGGTTCATCCGAACCCCTTGAACCCTACCCCCTGGATCCGCCATTGAAGTCTCTCTTTGTTCATCATATTAATCATAACAGTTATGATTGACTGATTATGTGATTGTTTATGTCACAACTCTATAACCTAATAGTAGACAGTGAATCCTGTATGTATAATTTAATCCTGTCGTGCACCATAGGTCTGAATTCACAGAAATTAAGCCTACATAATTATGGAATAAAATGGACCGTAATACATACTTGCAATAATATTCACACCTGGACGATGTCTTAGAAGGTGGTCGACAGATTCACTTATATAATATACGGCTTCTTTAGCACTGACACGTTTTACAGAACCGACTTTCGACCAAATAGTTACATTGAGATCATACTTTTGTGCGTCATTGTGTTTTGCTTTTGTTTTTATAGAATCATATGTTGTTAAACGTTAAAATTATACTGCGATTTATGTCTCATAACCGTAAGTATCGATTGCTAACTGTTTAGTTTCGATTATGTGACATGTTTTGAATGATTGTCTTATACTATTAACCATGCCATAGAACATTAAACTTTTGTTATATATTTTATTCAGTAAAATATTTATTTATAAAGAAAAGGTAATTTTTCGTTATATGTCAGGAATGGTATGTAAACATAATAGTACGTAACTCATCGCTCTTCGAATTAGTCCAATGTTGGGATATCATTCGAAAAACTATTGGCCGTATTCGACTAGTCCACCTGCACAAAGCGGTAACATCCTACCATTTGAAGACGACCAGTCGAATAAAAAAACTTGTAAATACTCGACAAAACAAAATGGCTGCATAGACCGCTATACACGCTGCGTGGCCTAGTCAAGATTGCTTCAGCTTGTGACAGTATGGGTTTTCGTACAAAAAATATTTTCAGTTTTTGTGCCCCCCAGGGAGCAGTAGACACTGTTATCGCGCAACAGTTGATCTTTCTAATTCCGGTGGAGGTCATGTGTAGGTGGATATCTTATGTGTGGTTAGTACATATTAGTAAAAGGAACAGTTGTCCTGGTAACAGGATAAGTATATCACTGTCACTGTAATGTATCTACAGTAGGCCTATTACTGTAACAGGAATACCATGGTGTACGTAGTGTATACAATGAATAATTATACGAGAGCAACACCCACTTCTTTACTCTCATGATGTTAAACCATTAAATCATTAATAATTTCCCACATCATCGTTTCTATAAAATTAGGCAGTAGACATACGCTCCCGCTGGGAGCCTTTTTTGAATTCTGTTAGCCTACAATTATATTTTGACTTCATGTTGGTAAATATTATTATTTATATTTTCTGAAATTTAATCTAAGATTATATTAACGCAAATGTTGATACTAAACTCACCAATCGGCCATGTTTCTCTTTGGCCACGTGGATAACTTAACGCTGATTAACGCACTCTGGTTTACGTTAATTTTCGTCGTTAACGAAGTCTATTTTACGAACCAGTCGAATGAAAATAATACTCAACGAAAAAGCGTAGTCAACGAAACGAACCAGTCGAATACGCCCATTATTATGTTCAACTTCGTGCTGAACCAATTGGACGATGGAGGGCGTGATTTAAGTATATAAGTGCTTTAATTATATTCAAACAAAGTGTAGCCTATGTTATGAATCATCGCAATTATTTAGCATTCTAATTTAATTAGATCAGAATTCAATATAAATAAATGATTATACAATAATTTCTTACAGATGACGTAACGTAATGCAATACCGGTATTTTCTTTTGCTAAATATATTGATTTTAAAACGGCATTAATTATTAGCCTACATCATAGCATGCTTTCCGATTTGATTTTATGTAACGCCTAATTCATTTTATCTAAACATATTTCAAACTTGCACACAGAATCTGGTTCTAAAAAACGTTGTACATTTGCATCAACCGACATGTGTTTTTACATAAATATTGCACACTCTTATTAATGATGCCGGTCTATTTAACTTGGGTCTCTCCCAAACGCTTTATCATGCACAAATCTTGGCATCATAGCCTTCATTAATTCAAAAGGAGAACGCATCACTGTCGTATTGGGAATGCATGTCTATATTTGCTACTGAATCTTCAAATTCTGCCTCAATAACATCCAAATGCTCGTTATCAAATGAAATATTATTCCAAAGGCTTGTGTCGTCACTGTTGCTATCATCAGATGCTGCTTGATAGTGTTCGTTTGAATGTCCTATCGTTTTCTTTGAAACCGCCTTCGTATTGTCAGACGTCTGTTTATTTGATATAAATATAGTATTGTCGGATTGACATTGTTTTCCATCACATACTAGGTAAGAGATCGATTTCTTTGATAATGGGCTACAAACTGTTAAATCTACTTCAGAGTTTGTCGTGTTTGATAGATCTAGGTTTCTGCCAGCCACTGAAGAGCTGGTTCTGGGAATTTGCAAGACTCTACAAGACGCTGCTTTCTCTTTCTCCTCTGCTTCCTGTGTTTCTGATTCTTCCGATTGGTTGATTGATAAATGCATGGGTGATTTACATGGTTCTATTGTGATTGAATTTGAATTGTTTTCATTGTCACTAATTATATCTGAATCCTCTTCAGGTTTTGATTGTGCGCCTAAATCGTCAAATTGCTGAATTCTCTCATTAAATGTTTTTTCAAAGTCATCCAACATAGACAATTCAATTTCCTCATCGGTTAACTCCGTTGCAAATTTTTCATCATTGTCTTGATACAACGAGCTTCCATAACCATATTTAAATGCTGCCTCAAGAGGGGTTAAAGGGATCGGGGTAGTTGGTCCAGAATAGTCGCCAGCCACTTGTGGCTGTAGTTCATAACACCCACGATCATCATCTATGTTCGATTCTGAAACTGAAGCATTTAGCACAGAAACGTTCCAGGCTGATGATTCCTGACCATTCAGATACAAATGGTCACTATTAGCGCGTCTGATAACTCCATACCCCATGGTTCTTTCTGCCATGTACTGTCCAAATTCAATCATATCTTCCCGCGATAGGTACCGTTTGTGAACGTCCTTCCATTTGCCGTCCATATTTACGTCGTGAGTTAACACTGATTTTTGATAATGTTTTCCTATTGTAACGTAATCCTCTTGTACATCCCTTCCCTTATTTTCGTAACAGCTAAACTCATGTTTATTCCCGTTGAAGTAGTACTTTCTGGATCTGGAGAGTTTTCCCCCGTGTTTAAGATATAGATAGCAACACGTAATAATTGCTGAAGTTACAATAACTGTTATTATTGCTGTAACAGCCACTAGTAAAACATATTCCGAGTTATCAAGAGCCTGACTAGTAACCTGTAATTCTATTGTTTTGATATTTTCTCCTAGCGCATTAGTCGCAGTACAACTGTAATCTCCACTCTGGGCTTGCGCTATTTCTGATATCAGAATAACACCTTCTTTAGTTTTAATCCTCTTGGTTTGGACGTTTTTACTTATTTCACTTAATGTACCCTGCCACGTTATATTCGGTTCTGGTGTTCCATTAGCCATGCATATAAGTGTCAGTGGATAGCCTGACCCTGCCGCTGTTACATCAGAAACAAACTCCACAATTGGGGGCTCACAAATCATTTTATTTTCTGGAACATCTAATGCATCTTGTAGGTAAACTTTACTAGGTGAATGGCAGATCATCAGTGGTTTTTCTAACATTGGCAATTTATCTTTTCCAGAAAACATTTTGAGAAAGTCTTTCAGGAAACAGTCACAACTCCATGGATTTTTGCGCAACCGTATGTTGCGGATGTTGAGCAATTCTTGAAATATCTCACGGTTTAAAGTCGTTAAACAATTATTCTCTAAATTTAAAAACTCCAAACGCTTCATACCTCCAAATGAATTTATACCTATTTCTAGTAAGCACATTTCAGATAAATCCAATTCGACTAAATCTGTCATGTTTTCAAAGCAGTAATCGCCAAGGAACGTCATACTGTTATTTGATGCATTTAGCGTCCTTAGATGATTCCCCAATTTGATTTCTGGAACTGCTTCCATGAGATTAGACTTTAGATCTAGATAATCCAATCTAGGAAAAATGGCTAGCGTTTTAGATGGTATAGATTGTATTTTATTAAATGACAAATCAATGATCCGAGTGTTTTCCCACGCACATTGCACGTGACTTGTTGTGTTTTCAATCATGTTATGGTCCAGCCAAAGCTCTTCAAGGCTAATAAGACAGTTAATTAAGATTTCCTCAAAATGTATTATCATATTATTGGAAAGAAAAATGCTTTTTACATCTACAAGGTGTTGGAATGCATTTAGCTCTAGCGTACGTATATCGTTTTCACTAAGATCCAACGTAATGAGTGATGACAAACCTTGAAAGCTATCACTTTCTATACGATAAAGTTTGTTATTACGAATGCTCAGTTCTAAAAGATTGTTCAAATTGACAAAGGGCTGACCACTTAGTGAGTGAATGTTGTTGTCTGCAAGGTTTAGACTCCTTAAATTTTCTAGCCCTTCAAACATATCTTGTGAAACCTCTTCAATAAAGTTTTCACTCAGGTCAAGTTTCAAGAGACTCTTCATTGTAGAAAATATGCTCGCAGGTAAACCTTTAATGGAATTTCCACGAAAGTCTAATTCCACCACTCTAGTCAAATCTTCAAAGGTTACCCCTTCAACATTATCAATAAAGTTGTATGAAATATTCAATACTGCGAGTTTTTGAAGCCCAATGAATATAAATTTTGGAAGGTAGTCTATTCGGTTGTGTGCCAGGTTGAGTCGTTCTAGACTGCTCAATTCTTTGAAACTTTCTGACATGAGAATTTTGATTTCATTTTGGCTGAGATCCAGTAATTTTAATGTTCCTGCGACATTAATAAACGCACTGTTTTCAATAGAAATTAATCTGTTATATGATATATTCAATTCTTTTAATGCTCTTAGATTTCGTACACTATTCTCAGTAAGGACTGTAATATTATTACAACTTAACAAAAGCGTCGTAACATTTGGCAAGTTAAATATGTTATACAATTCTCGTTCGGATATTTCGTTATTGGTTAAATTCAGAATTTTAAGATTGGGAAAGTCATGTATTTCGACTAGTGATATGTTGTTATCTTGTAAGTAAAGTTTACTGAGATTGTCTGTCTGGCAAAAACTATTTCTGAAGACCGCCTTTAGTTGGTTTCTTTCCAGGTGGACGTCAGTAAGTTTGGTGTTGTTATGGAAAATGCAATTGGGCAAGTTTATAAATTCGTTGCCACCAAGATAAACTACACGTAGATCACCAACATTCGCGAAAGATGTATTCTGCAATGTCGAAATTCGATTATCACTGAAGTCCAGAATTTTTATTGATCGGCATGAAAGAACTGTATGTGTAACGCGCGTTAAGAGATTACTGCTAAAATTAACGAATTGTAAACGCGTCATATGTTCAAATGCAATTTCATTTGCATCCTGTATGAAATTAATTTCAAGTCCAAGAACTATCAAATTTTTAGCATTTTGTAGCCTCAAATTGGCTGCGGTAGACAATAAATTGGAGCCTAGTTGAAGCTCTTCAATTGAGTCGGGGAACCGAACTCCTTGAAAAGAAAATTCAGTTAATTTATTTTGTCTCAAATCAAGAAGCTTTAAGTGATACAATTTAGCAAACGCGTCATCAGTCAGTATCGATAATTCATTTTGACGTAGATACAGTCTTTCCAAATGAGTACTGTTTGACAACATGTTAGAAAACGTACGTATCCGGTTTCTGTTAATATTGATAGTTCGAATGTTCGTACAGTTTTTAACCATTCCATAAGGAAGAACATGCAACTTGTTTTCACTCAGATCGATAGTTTCGAGGCGACTTAAACCCACAAATGCTCCCTCATTAATTGATATAATTTTATTATATGAAATATCAATTAAAATAAGATTCTCCAAATCGGAGAATTGTCCATAAACTATAGTGCTTATCAAGTTTCTCTTCAACAATATATTACTAGTGTCCTTTGGAAATTCTACCGGAATAAAGCGCAGTGAATGTTGTTGGCAATCAACAGAGGTAACTTCGTTAGATTCAGAAATATTGTGTTCACAGGAGCAAAACAGTGGACACGATGAAGCCGTAACAATTTGGGGGACAGTCGTCACAAGAAATAGAAAAGTTAATAAGAACTGGTTTGTCTTGGTTGCCGAGAGCTGCTTCATGGCTTACAGGTAGTATCGTGTAACACATCCATAAACACAAGACTTAGTAGGTAAATTTAATATTAATTTATACCGTGTCCACGGCAGGTGCTACTAATTCCTCATCTGAAGGTTCGTTCGATGTACAGTATTACTTTAGAATTCTGAAATTAAATAAAACACAGTTTAATAAAATAAATTTAAAAAATACAAAGGGAATACGTTCTGAGAAAGAAGGACCACTAATACGTAGAATATCAATGACATTTTGGTAGGTACTGTAACAATTAATTATTCATTCTATCACTCATTATGGTGGTTTGAGAAAACATAATAATTCGATTGTGATTGAACTTAAGACTCTAATGTAATGACCGTTTATTAATTATGTCAGGTTGAAAGCCGTTGTGTGCCGTTCTAAAACAAGACCATAGATGTATTGTATAACTGTTTAAATATTAAATGATAATTACTATACCTTCATGGAAAATAACGCTCACAAAAAATGATGCATGATCAAGTAATATTAGGCTTATCTAGTAGGTTTTTGTTACGAATTCTTTTCAAAATATAATCACAGTATGATTCCTCACGTACACTCGTCCTACGCATGGCGAAAAACGCGAACAAGTTCCGTCCTACCCATGGTGAACACTAAGCCCACATCACCGAATAACAAGTAGCAGATTGATTAATAAAAACGAAAAAGGTGACAAAGAATAATTATACGGTAATGGGTCGAGAATGTATTTGGATTGGAACATTATAATTTAGTACTATGAACCAAGTGCGAGCGTTTTGCTCCGTAGCTTGAAACTTTGGTCTGCAATTATACCTTCAATTAATTTAGTCTCTCATGCATCAAGTGCCTTTGATAATCAGTTACAGGCATTACAGTATTTCTTCCCCACACACAATAACATTATTGTAACGTAGTGTTAACTTGAGTATACAGATAATCTAATAATATAACTGGACATTGTAGAACTTTACCCTAGTCAGTTGGACTTAGCCTTTCTCACACTGAATCTATGATTGTCAGTTTTGAGCCTAAGCTCTGAAGTTTGTGATACATCTTAATAAGCAGTTTTTTTGGTAAACAAGTTACTAAATCATAGAGAAAGAATTTCTCTATGATCCAATTAGAAACTCTAAAAGTATGGGGTGACTTACTTGAGACACACCCCCATTACCTAAAGTATAATAGGCAAACACCCCCATATCACGGATTCAGTAGTCAGTAGTTAGTAGTTAGATTCAATTTAGTAGTTAGGAGTACACAGAAGAAAAGTACAGAGCTGAGCTGACTCCACTTAAAAAGGGTTCTCTAACATCTGAAACCTGGAGTTTAGCTGATTGTAACCACGTACAGTTTGTGTGAAAAGTTTGCAGTGTACTAAATTATGGAATCGTTTATGTACATAGTTCGGGTGCTTAAATTAAACATACTTTGAAACTCAAATTATACGTGGCTTTAATAAAAAAAAATATTTTATGTACCCGGTAATGTTTGTCAACAAAGACTCCATGAATAGGCTTTAAAATGCTCAGATCGTCGAAACGAACCCCCACCCCCGCCCCCTCCAGGCAACTGGTGCAGTCTTCACGCATTTAAAATCTCTCGGGTTGGTATAATAGTACTATTAAACTAATAACTAAAAATTCTGTGAACAACATAACACGGAAACCAGGGAAAGCAGAGGGCGATATTTTCGGGATTTCAGTTGGAAAAACGAGATAGGCCTATATAATATGTGCTGATGGGATAGTTCATCAGAGAATTGACTAGATTATAAAAAAATGTATTGAATAGTGCTAATAACGAGTAATAAGTTTAAAAGGAAGGGTGTATTCCGGTTCAATAATAATTGAACCAAAGGATATGAGGAACAAATACCTAAAAAGGGGTGGAAATGTGGAAATTACTTGTCAGCTACGATGCAGACTTATGGGACCCTACACATACGTAAAACACTATGGCAATAAACGTAATTGCACCTTTTTACTAAAACTGTTTTTCGTTTGGTCTACCATTGAAGGATTATTATGTTAATTAATGCATTGAAATATATTTGAAAATAAATAATTAGTCGATGTAACCATGGAATACCTCCATGATGTAACACGTTGTAAATGTTACAGGGGAATTTTCGAATGTATTACTTATTGGTGAATCAGATATGTTACTGTCACTACACGTAATGCATATTAAGTTCAAGCCTAGTGCTTTGAGATCTAAAGTTCTAGGCAGTTTTCTTCAAAATGCCACTCTTTATCCTAGCCCCGAATATATATTGTTTGTCCCACGCTACATACCTGTAAGGCGACTCGTCAATTTTACCTTCAACTGATTGCGAACCTTCCCTCGTGAACATAAAAGAGCGAAATGGCAGATGTTTAGTCAACCAAATTTATAGTATAATCTAACATTATTTTAGTTCAAGGAGGAGATTTGTAAATGGCAAATTCACCGTCAGAGTTCTTTTTGTTATCCAATTCTAATTGCTAGTTTCAATAGCTTAGCAAAGCTTCTCTTTTGTTTCGTTCCGCATTGCTGGATCTCTTGTGTCTACGGCTGAAGGGTTCTACACTACCATACTTAAACCTCTCATATTTCAAGTGTTAATAGTGTAGGTTGACCCAAAATAGTTCTTTTAATTTTTTTTTCTCACGAAAAGAGAAGTTTTTATTTATTGTATACTGATTACACAACTTCCAGTATCAATACCTTGTAAGCTAAACAAAAAATACAACAATTGCCTTATACATATACCAATAAGCAAGTACTATATTTTAACAGATTCATATAGCCTCTGTGGCTTTAGGAATCCTCATGAAAACGCTTCACAATGATACCAATGTACCATTTAAAATAACAAAACACGAGATAACAAATTATACACGAGATAACAAATTATTATTATTATATTATTATCCACAATAAGATGCATGTACAATCCAAGGATCAGGCCTAACACATTGTCATAAAATAATTATTTTTAATTGAATTATATTTGTAAATAATCAGAGGAGAAATATTATGTTTATTTTATTGTGGAAGTGTGTTATTTTAATGTCGTATTTGCTGTCAGGGGCGGACTCATAAGAGTTTATATATCAGTAACGTTGAACTTATTTATTTTTCATGTTTGTTTATAAATGTTCGAATAGGCTTTTCGTTAAATTTAGCATTAATATGGCATGTGTTTTGCCTTACCTAGGCTATTATACTGAACACTCAGTACGTCCCTAAATACTAGCGAAAATTCGGATCGAACCCACGACCACCAAGTATCTAGCCTTATGTCTTAACCACTAGACCACCAAGCTTGGCCATATATAATTTTATATTTTATATATTAAGACTAGATAACAATAAACATCAAAGGGAAAAATAAAGACGGTCAAAATGAAAAACAATTAATTGCCAAAATACTTAATTGATTTGCATGTTTCCAAAAATATAACAAATAATGTAGTTTAAATAATCAGTATATTATTGGTTTGTCCCGGAGAGTTTAATAAATTGGGATTTTGCTACAATGAAAACTATTGTTAAGATGATAGACCTAATAATCAAAGCGTTGGGTATTGGTATATACATGGAGGAATAAAATATTTTATTCCTCCATGGTATATAGCACCTCGCTGGTTAATATTGCCTGATTGAGATAATGCCTCTAGATGACGTAACATTGTTGTTGGTAAAATTGCGTGTGAACTATTCTATAAAATATGTTTTTAGGTCTAATCGGAATATTAAAGCTAAAGCACCAAACACATTCTTTGCTCAGTGAACGAAAGAAGACTATCACTTTTAATAATCGCTTGCTTTATATCACAAAACAATTAAATTGAAAGCTAACACACGAAGCGTATCAGAATGAAGGCAAATAAAGAGGGTTAATAAAGGTATAAAATAACCCACAATTCACAGAGACATTGTGCTGAATTGCATATGGGCTGGCTTTGTAACTACTTTATTTATTTATTTGTCTGTCTACAGCAGGCATAGGGAGAGGCTAGCTTCATGCCATTAGTAGCACACGCTTCTCGGATAAAGACGTAAAACAGGAGGTCCAGTCTACATACACGGCTTGTGTGTGCATTTGGATAACCCCTTGACCTATTTGAAGAGAGGGGTTACCCCGATGCTCTGGTAAATTTACGGATAGATTAACGGAATTACGTTGTTTCATGCCTTCCTTGTAGAATAATGTCGATGGTTTCATGAATCGTGTCAAGCTATACAACAATCTAAAATATGTCATAAGATATAGATAGAATCCCCACAATGGCGTGCATTTCAAGGGAGTATGTGCTATTATACTTTCATATAGGGAGCAATTACGGTAGTTGTTATGTATAATAAAACGCCTATCTAGATTTATCTTTCAAATGTGGCGGAGCAAGGACTTATAAATTTAGGAACCTACATAAGTCCTTGTACGGCGCTGTTTCACATGTTGGCGAGTAAACATACCGGTACAACATAATGCAGTATATACGGTACAATATACAAAAATCAAAACGATTCTTTTTTGTTAAAGAAACTATTTGCAATTATAAATAAAACATGAGGGAAGATGTGAATTCGATGTCTGCGAGTAATAAACATCAACCATTACTTAGCAACCATTAGACCAACTTAGCAACTATTTATTATAGCAAATATGGACATACAAAATCAGGACATGGAGCAGTAGGCCTATGACGTCTGTCAATTTCATTTCGACACAATGGTTTGAAATTTGGATTATTTATACAGCAAATGAATATTAAGAAATAAAATAAATTTCAACTAGGCCTACAGTACGTGCTAAATAAAGGAATCTCCATAGGGATTGAGGTACCATTGATGGAAGCATGGGATAGAGGATGAAGCTAAAATAATGATGCCTGGCAAGAAGTAGGCCTATTACAAGGGGAAATTGATCCAGTATGGATCCGCCGGGGTGGGGTGTGCGCAAAGAGCGCACCTACGATAACCTTGAGTCTGAGGGAAGGGTTTGGGAGGGGTCCCCCGATTGACTGAGGACCGGGGCCGCCAAGGGCCCTCGTCGGGGTTACCACTTATCAAAACGATTTTAGACGCTTTGATAAAGCAATACATTTTGTATTGTCAGCATTTCCCTATACAGTACGGTATTTACTTGCATGACAGTGTAATATGATGCACTGGGCAATGAAAAATGAAAGATGGTAGGCCTATTTGTCGATGTACAGTATTTACATTTTAAATTTTACTGAAAGGCAGTTTAATAAAGAAAGCAATTTGAAGCAAATACATTTTATAACTTTTGTCGGCGTCATTCTATAACATTTCTTTTTTGTTTTGCACAGTCGATTGTAAAGCAATGGGTTTATTTATTTATTTTTTTTTTTAACGACTCTTTAAACAACATGATAACATTTTGGAAACTCATCACATTCGAAAATATAAATATATATGACAATATTTAATATCCTGGATTTATAAAGTGTGAATTACGTAAGCTCTTACGGAAGAAAGAAAACTGATAGGACCTAGAATAGGCTAAAATATAGGCCTACCGTTAATCAAACAAAACATAAAAAATCAAAAAAAAATTAAACAATTCTTAAAAAATGGTCCTTAAGTCTGGTTATTAAGCATCTATCTGCCTTATAATAGGCCTAAACTATGCCAACATGGGCATTTAAAATGATAAAATAAAAAGAATTTTTATACTTTTTTAAGGGTTTGATCACTAGTATATTAAAGTGATAAAAACTTTACTACTAATACAAACGGTAGGCCTACAGGATACAGTGTATGATATTTGCATGGTATTCGATCTGCTAATTGAAAAAAGACAAACTGGGTCGGAGATATAAGGTGTGTTCGAATTGAGCAGAAAATAGTGCCTATTCGCCCCCTGCTGGATCCGCCCCTGGGTACTTTTGCATTATGAGAGGTCCTGAAAATAATGGTAGGAGATTGGTAGTACAGAAGAATGTTTGAGTTTCCGGAGAAAAAAAATAGTTTGATTAAGGATGGATTTGGGACCACACCACGGCTCGTGTTCACTCTCGAGTGCTTGAGTTTTACGCGTTGCGTTTCCCGCTAACCGACTATCAACGTTTATTTAATGCATATTTTGCTTTCCATAATATAATAACCTTTGACCTTGTGAAAAGGCAGCGGGAACGCAGAGCATGGGCGTAGAAGTTTGGAAGTTCGCTAATTAATGATAATTAAGTTGTGTAAGTTTGAATTAATTTGAATTATGCATATTATTGAAGAAGTATTAGGTATCAGTCAGAAGCCGAGACCTAGGCCTGTGGCTGCTCGATTAAACTGATAACCTTGATAATAGGTCTAATTAGAGGCCTACCTAACCAGCCTGTGTGCTTATATACTTCACAGTATATATGAAAATATATGAGACAAATTTTGAACGTTCAAGAAAAATCTGCGAGGTGAAACAGTTGTCCAGCCGCGGGATGTCCTGCTGCTGTCTAGGCATGGAGGCTTTGTGGGATTATATATATTATGAGACAAATTT
>NW_022711894.1:1641569-1644066 GCF_011630105.1 Anneissia japonica
ACTATTTAAAATTAAAACGGAACAGTAGAGAAAATCCTATCAGAATGACAAAATAAACCAAGTATCCACTGGAAAGAATCCCAATATCTGCAGACGGATCCGTTTCGGCCTTCCAGGCCTCATCAGTGCAGCTGGGGTATAGACCCAAACGAAACGTTTGACCAGCCAGTCCCACGACCACTAAAGATTACAGAGCCAAACCAAGGCAATATATATATATATACAGCCCAGGTGTGAGATTGCATCTTTAGATCTCCGATCTTGTTCACAAATTCGCGGACTAGTGCTGTCTCGTAAGAATTTAGTAGGACGCGTAAAGAATGACAAAATATTCTCTGTATCTACTGGAACCGAGCCACATAGCTTGTATTCCACTATTTGCATTCACAACATTTAAATAATAAATGTAAAAGAGGATTGTATTTAACATGTATTATGTTTTTATATTTATTAATATACAGTAAGACCTCAGAGTATTCAACATGGAGTCAGCGGGCCGTTTAGTCGAGGGAGTCTATCATACCTGGTCAACAACAGATGATCTTTTAGAAGGAACTCGAAAGATGGTAATCAGAGAAGATGATTTATGGATCGTCACATTACCGAAAGCTGGTACGAACCCAAATGTTTTGGGCAAGATCTTTGATTGATAATATCGGTAACTGATTATTAGACCTATCATGGAGGAATAATTAAGAGTTTCGTACGCATTTCTTACAGCATTATTGTTTTTTTTTATCTTCGATATGACCTATAGTTTTGCATATTAAAACAGCCAATACGATTTCTTCAAATGTCACTTAAGAACGCTAATATTTGATTTTTACTTTAAAACACTAAAACTAATTGTCATTAATACGTTTAAACATATCACTTCCATTATCTATATAAGTAAGGGATTTGTAATACAATTTTTTTCTACATAAATGTGGCTGAAATAAAAATTTTAGTTTGTGACCACTAGAGGGCGCTGTTAATTAAATTTTTGCAGAATTGTTGATGTTTATACACCTAATTTATTCGTCATTAATACTTATATTACTGTGACTACTTCAAACTATATAAATGAAGAACTAAGATGGATTTAAAGTATTTTAAATTAAAAATGTCTAAAAATAGAAATTTACCATTTGTGGCCGATAGAGGGCGCCGTTGACGTGCGTTCCTACTTTAAAATATTGGCTAGTTCATGTGTGCCAAGTTTCAAGCTTTTATCGCATCGATTGAGCTAAATTTAACCTAAACTGCTGGACTACAATAGGCATAGGCCTACATAAAGTAATTATGTATGCCTATTAGTATTATAGTCATAATTATATTAATAAATGGGTAATATAATAATTATAACATATAACAATATAGGGCCTCTGAAACTTTACTTACCACTTGTTAATTCCTTTTTTCAGGAACGACATGGACACAAGAAGTGATTTCACTATTATTGAATGACTGCAATGCAGAGTTGGCTGATGTAAAACCGATAAGTCAACGATTTCTATTCGTAGATTTTGAAAAGAATTCTATTCCACCGTACAAAATTGCAGCAGAGCTTGCGTCACCAAGACTTATGAAAACCCATTTTCAATCACATCAGATGCCAGAGGAATTACTTACAAAACGTTCAAAGTTATGTACTGATGTTGATAGGTGAAGGTTAAATACTGTATTAATTCGAATAACGTCGGGGACGTTCAAGGTGTTAAGGGGCCGGGGAGATTATGGGGAGTAACAATATTTTTGTTTTTGGGATGGGATATAGACCTATGTCTATCTATGATGACTTCATTAGCATTGATATAATATGTGATCTAATGCATTGTGCCATATTTCTCCCTCTGAACGCAGACCTACATTTTAGTGACTTGATATACATAATTGTTTTATGGTCTACACTTATGAATGCTTTATATATGTTATAAACAGATTGTGTACGTTGGACGGAACCCGAAGGACAATGCTGTGTCGCTGTTCCACTTCCATAGAGCGGTAGATGATCTGCAGCAATTCGAGGACTGGAACGAGTTTTACGATGCATTTGTAGCGGGTCATGGTTAGTTTTTGTGTCTATGACACCATGGAGGTATAAAATGACACTATGTTGTCGTCAGGCAGTTAAAGATGGCTGAAAGGGTAAATCTGGTAGAGGTGCATTATGGGTCATGTGTTGTATTAAGTACTGTATTACTGCTGTCTCTTATACACATCTAGATGTGTATAAGAGACAGGACACATAACTATCAAAAAAGCATTTTTTGATAGTTATGTGTCCACATGGATAAACCTTTATAATCCGGTCCACGGATAGACCTTTATAATCCGGTCTAATTATACATATCATTTACAACTTATCTTAGTCACTGCTATATTTTTTATCCCCTATTGCTAGATTTTAAAGCTTTTTTAATCATACGTGTTATCGCTGAGGAAGAGCACAGGCGTGCTCGAAATATTCGAAATAAAAAATTATCTTATGTCTATTATGTCAACGTATATATAT
>NW_022711894.1:1644515-1646612 GCF_011630105.1 Anneissia japonica
TGGCCATTATAGTCAAAATGAAACGCCAACAATTTTCTCATTATCTTTTATCGGGAATCTACTTAATACCGGTATCCAGGACAGCTTACTAAGCTTTAACTATATTATGATCAACAAATCACAACTTTTTTCGCATTAAGCACAATTTTCTTCACTTTTTATTGCTATTAATATTATTATCAATTATTACTATCGTCGTCTTCATCATTGTTATTATTATTACTATTAGTAGTAGTATTATTAAACAAAAATTTAAAGAAACTTGCAAAAGGATAAAAACGAAATTGAACCACAGTATCACATTTCTATCTTAAAAGACCTGGTCTGAGGTTTATGGATTTAAGATTTTTCTAAATCACGCTTAGGCCTATGTGTTCTATTAGGCCTATGTATAACGTGTACTGATGCATATTTACATGTTATAGAAGTATTCATTGAGTGATCCCAGGAAAGAATTTGTATTGGCTCAAGAATAAGCTTTAAAATGTTAACACTGTGTACAAAGGGGGGGGGGGCTCCCCCCCCCCACCTTTGTACACAGTGTAAATTGTAAAAGCCATAGTCACCAAAATGGACTTTGATTTCGCCCTGGCCCACTGTGCGGCGTCGCGTCGTCCTCTGCTCACAAAGAAGCGGATTTGTTACGTCGTAATAAAGTGCCCGGCTTTAAACACAGATGCGGTAGGCCATGTCGGGGACAGTCCCTCGTTGAATATTAAACATTAAATATTCTCATGACGACCTAACTGTTGCATCTTAGAGAAAACAATGTGATTTATACTCACAATCTTTACTCAAAGTAAGCTCAACTTACTTAAACTAGTGATAGCATTATAGTGGTTTTTATCAAACCAATGTTGCAACAGATGGTGACATAATCGTCGCATACTGTATGTCTGCTACTGGTCCTAAAATCTATAATTGATTGTTTATTATACTTGCCAGAGACTTGTGACCCCTTGAACATAGCCTATATATATTTTTGGAATATATACTGTGAAACAAATTGTATGCGAAAAGTATTGTTGGAATACAAATGCAAATCACCTGCTATTCACCACTTTAAAGCTGAAATTTAATTTTTAACTAACTTGGATGTTTAAGTTACTTAACAGTTTGTTTTACGGTCTAATTGTCTCCTGGTTGGCAGAGTACTAATCGAAATAGATCGATAAATAATCAAAATATTACAACAGATCGTATCAGAACTAAATTTTTCTCCATAGAGTAACTAAGGAATATCAATAGTACGGTAACTACCCTGTTGTATATCAACCTTGAAATACACGATGCAAATTCATTAGCGCGTATAAACGATATTAATTTTCATAAATTTGTATCAATGATTACTATAGTTCAGTTATACTGTCCATAAGTCCTGATGCCAACATAAACATACTGTAGTCGTGTAAAACTGTTTATTGTTTTATCAAAAAATGTAATATTTTAGGCTAATTAATGTTCTTTTTATTAAAGTGAAAAACAATGAAAAAAATACAAAACCGAAAATGAAGTATAAAGCTTGCAACATTTATTATCCGTCTTTCTTTGATGTACTGCACTCGCCTTTTATTACCCATGTAGAGCATAGCACTCGCAGAGCCTTTTAATACCCATGTAGAGCATAGCACTTGCACAGCCTTTTAATACCCATGTAGAGCATAGGCATAATTCTGTGTGTAGCCTTACTTATTATATACACAGTAACACTTGGTATAAGAGAGGGGCAGTGAGTTTATCTGTATTCAAATAAAACTCAGTAAATCCAATATAATAAGACTAGAACAAATTAATTGTTCTCTTGTATCACATCTAATTACATTTAAAAGTATTAAAACATTAAATAAATAATTATAGATCAATAATACAAGGGAGGTGTATACTGACACTATTAACTAACTTGCCATTTAATTTGATATCAATTATTTATATGCAATAAATACATTCTTACCATCTTTACACTCTCTTCCTATATAGCAAGACTAGAAAACATAATTGTTCTCTTGTATCACATCTAATTAAATTAAAAAGTATTAAACATTGAATAAATAATTATAGATCAATAATACAAGAGAGGTGTATACTGACACTATGAAC
>NW_022711894.1:1646858-1663767 GCF_011630105.1 Anneissia japonica
TCAATATTATTTTCAACTGTAGTCACAAAATCAATATAATTCTACATCAGCTAAAGAGCATGCAGGCGAGTATGCAATAATCAATTAATAATTAACTATACTTTATGTAATGGCTTTGGCTTCTACTAATACAATTTCTCTAGCATGTCAACATAATTGTTTAATTTCTGTTTTAAATTGTAAGCGAAAAACAGAAACATTGAAGGATGTATTTTCACCAATTTACTATTGAAACTTATTATTTAAACAAAAATTGAGGAATCTAAAGGAAAAACTAAATTTCTAGTAAATTAAAAAAAAAAAACGTGATAAAGATGAGCCAAGCCAATTTTTTTAAAAGGATTTCAATTATAAGCTCAAGCAATTCATCATAGATAACTTTTTTTTTACATTTCATAAATTAAGATTACATAAAATGTAACATTTATTGTATATTATTTGTTTTATAACACCATTTATTTTTATCCTAAAGTGGCAGGAGATACTAAGAGTATTATTAACACAGTAAAAAGCACAATGGTAATATTAATCACTTTCATAGTAATACCAGCCATTTATAGTGGAAAATACCAAGGCCTCTATATACTTGACATTACACTTGGATCCCTGAGGAATACTCAATTATGTTGCAGCTGGTGTTCAGGACAATGCACTCAATGATATCGGGTTTAATTAGCCAATGTTAGTACTAGTGGGCGGTAATCTCCCCCATAGACCGTTGGCAGATAGAACCAAGTCTTCTCTGAAAGGTCCACTGCACACATCTGGCTCATGTGCACTTTAAAGAACCCATTGCAAGATTGAGGAATTACCCCGATGCTATTGTTCGTTTCAGCCCTGCTTTTTATGGTCTTGATACTGCATCTAAGGGGACGGGGGGGGGGGGGTCTAAATGAAAATTTCCTTGGTATAATCATTTCTCTTTAAATTAATATAAAAAGTAAATAAGCTTTATCGTATTATGTGCTAGGACTCAATAAATAATACAGAGCTCCCTCTACCAAAAGACCCCTCCATTTAAAGACCACCTCCAATTAAAGGCCATGGGGGGAAAAAAGGACAAAACAACATTTTCAGAATAGATAAGTCAGTAGTGCTAATTTCAACACATAACACTGATATTTAATTTGATTGATATAATTTTGAATCCCAACACGATGGCATTTGTGTGTTATGAAGAACATGATTTTAAAAATCTAAAATTTGTATGTTGTGCATATGAGACGACCCGCTGTTTTCGATCCTATTTTGATATTTCAAGCCTCGTCTTATGCGCGAGTTTATACGGTACTCCCCTACCTCCTACCCATGCCACACTTCATACAAAAATTAATCAAATCCAACACACTTATACATTATATCAAAACAAACCTAAAAAAAAGACATTTTTTAATCTGGAAAGGATGGAGTTTAAAATTTAAAAGATACAATTAATCTGCAATGCATTTAAATAAACTAAATACTGTATAAAATACTGTACTATGTTTCTTTATCTATATGCCTGCCTACAGTACATTTTGCAAACAGAAAGAGGGATGTCTGATCAGAAACTAATTATATACAGTGCCCCCAATCTATAAATTTAGCGAAAGAAGAACAAATGATCACTTGTAAGCTTATCAAGATCAACACCATACCATTATAAATAAACTCACATGATCAGTAATGGTAACACTGTGTCGGAATATACAGTAGGTGGTAGAACAACGTAAGATAAAGGTAGTAGACCACCTAAACAAGTTGTGTAGGCAGGTATGTAGATTTCAATTGTCCTACAATATACAAATTGCAATCAGGCTCAATACAAACATTTACATATTAATCTAATACATACAATTATAAGATTCAGATATATAATTTATACAACCAAAAATACTTAATCAAATTAATAATTATTAACCATTCTGATATTGAGTCCAATTCATTATACCAATATCTGTGTAAATGCCTTTGTAAACTGTTGACAGGGTCTAAGTTGTACATTGTCCATAAGCAGATACACACACTGGGAACCAGTTGGTTGGAATAGGATGTTAACCTTCAAATTCTGGACATGATAGATCCAATCCCCTAGGAAGAATGAAACAAAATTAAATGTTTTAATAAAATAAGGGGAAAAAAACATTTTCCATTACACCACGAAAATCCTACACCTTTGTAAGGAATGATATGTTTGTTGTTGTTGTGTTTCTGGCAATAAAGAATAAGAATAAGGATAATCAGTGTCCACATATCTAGGCATAAACATATTTTTTTTAAATAGCATACATGTGTTTTTATGTGTGCTAAGCTAAAGGTCTGTCAAGATTATAACATTTTCTTGGAAAAACTTGTTATATGGCCATATAGTCTTGTATGTGTCTATATTATAATAATAATAATAATAATAATAATAATAATAATAATAATAATAATAATAATGGTTGTGCATTATGAAAAGACTCTGCTCTTTATATTATCACTACCCTAGTCATTGGATTAAACACAGATGGAACACAAAATCAAGCCCCCTGAGGGAGTATATTACGATGCTGCAGCAGCTAATCAGCACATTTTGCATTTTAACCCCACCAGGTACCCACTTTTACTCTTGGGTGTAGAAGCAATCCAGATAAAGTGCCTTGCTTAATGACTCAAGCAAAATGCACAGTGAGGGATTGAAACCCTGACTTTGAAGTTGGAAAACCAAACCATTCCCATTGGTCATATGATGTGATGTCATCATGACCATATTTAGGCATGTCACATGTTTTTGTCAAATAGAAATTGATAGTGTGGACAGTACTTTGAATATTTAACCATGGTCTTCGTATTTAAATCCAAGTGCAAAAAGAGATATGAATTAGCCATGGTTAAGTTTATACTGTTATTCATCTTGCTTAACAATAATCCAGTACAAACACAGCTTAAAAGGCAAAAAACAAGAATTCAAGAAGCTACTGACCAATACATTCTGATAACATATAATAAATACAAATGATGACAATTTCAACAACAACAACAATAATAATAAAATCATAACCATATTGGAGATCTCATTCATCAGTTTTGTAAGTGTATTTTGAACGAATAAACATTTTTATCAGTTTTAATTGTTATTCATATTAACTTCAAATTTTAAAGCTAATCAAAATAATATCAAGCTATATATCAATACAACTTCAAACTTTTTAATCAAAACAAATTCAATATCTTATTGTATATATATATTTATCATCGTATGTCACTAATTGTGCAATCACAATCTTGTATTATGTTGGTGTTTTTTATACTGTATTTTATACACCAACAGTATTGTTAAGCTTGTCCTAAATTAATCTTCAGGAGACACCCCCAACTAAGGGAATACTTACTGTACCACTTTTTGTGTGTGTGTGTGTGTGTGTGAATAAAAGCTTGTAACAAAGTGCTATATAATTGGAAGTCATTGTTTCTGTGCACTGTACTGTAGATGCTTACATCGTGATGCGTGATCGTATACAGTTGCCTAAGTCAAATCCAAAATGACATTGAAAAATAGTTTGACTTAGATAAAATTTGACTTACAGATTGTTATTTAATGGAAAGCACAACAATTTGGCATGTAAAATAAAATCAACTTAGAAATTATTCGGGTTAGGCAAAGTTGACTTAGGCAAGATTAACTGTAGTTAGGTAAAACTTTTGAATGTTAAATCTGCAATCATTTTTTGTATACTGAAGCTCTGCCATTATAAACATTATCAATCATCATATATATAAGGCACCATACAGTATAAAATAATAGCTTAACATTTAAAAGCCAAGGTGTAAGCCTAAAGAGTGTTGTCATGTGGCCAATGTATGGCCAATCCCCTTCAGTTCCCTTAAAGTGTTTCAAACGGAATCAATTTGTCTTCATATAATATGATAGGAGGGACCGTCATTTCAGAGAAACAAGAGCTTGTATAGGCCTGTAAATTATATAAGATTGAGCTTCACAGTAGTACATTTCAAATAAATTTTTTCGCAATTATTTGGAAATTTGGCAAGATAGCACCGCGTCAAGGCAAAACATCACTCCCATAAACCTCTAAACATTCATAGTCTGATATCTGTCTATAAGTTAATGAGATATCTTACGATTTCTGTAATGTTTAGTGTAACTTTACCTAAAACTTCATTATTTAAATTTCAGTGTGTAGTGGGGTCACCTTTGAGTCTGAAATTGATATTGCTTTAAAAGTGTTGACATGGGACTCAAAATAGAGTATTTGTACGTCAAAAACCAGAAATTGCATTGTTTAAATTTCCTGAGTTTTGGGTGGCTTAGTACAACAGTATCATCTCAAATAGAGAAAGATACAGTGCCTGAATCAACAGCCTAATGAGAAACATTATGGATTTCTAAAAATACTGACGACTCAGAATACTACACACCTAGAATACTGCATGCCTAGAACACTGCACGCCCAGAATACTACCTGTACATGCCCAGAATACTGCATGCCCAGAATACTGCATGCCCAGAATACTGCATGCCCAGAATACTGCATGCCTAGAATACTGCATGCCTAGAATACTGCACGCCCAGAATACTACCTGTACATGCCCAGAATACTGCATGCCCAGAATACTGCATGCCCAGAATACTACACACCTAGAATACTGCACGCCTAGAACACTGCACGCCCAGAATACTACCTGTACATGCCCAGAATACTGCATGCCCAGAATACGGCATGCCCAGAATACTGCATGCCTAGAATACTGCATGCCTAGAATACTACCTGTACATGCCCAGAATACTGCAAGCCTAGAACACTGCATGCCCAAAATACTGCATGCCTAGAATAATACAGGCCTAGAATACTGCAAGCCTAGAACACTGCACGCCCAGAATATTACCTGTACATGCCCAGTACTGCATGCCTAGAAAATGCATGCCCAGAATACTCCATGCCCAGAATACTGCATGCCTAAAACACTGCATGCCCAGAATACTACATGCCTTGAATACCACATGCCCAGAATACTGCATGCCTAGGAATACTACTGTATAATGACAAGGAACATACAATATAGGAATATGCCACATATTCTAAACTCAAGGGTTATAAATGGAAGAGCCATGAGATGTTCATAGCAGATGATATATAATACTTATTATTATTATTATTACTATCATATTATTATCTTCATAATTATTAAAATTTAATATTGTACTTAATATAGAATATACTGTGTAATTTATTGTAAATTGCCAAAAATAGCATCTCAAAAACAATAGAGTCATCATTCTGAAGATGAGGTAGTTTGTGTAATGAACATCAAAATTGTTACTAGGTCAGTTTAAGTTTTGGCTTGTTAAAATTCACATCGTATCTACAAACTATGAATATTTTCAACTAAAGTATAATTATTATTATTATTTTTGCTGTTGTAATTGTTGATGCTGTTGATGTTAAAGATAGACTCACCAGCGATACATAACTTTTATCTTAAGTTTCAATTGGTTCATGAGTGACATACCTGCAGTAAAATATGACAATGTCAACAGTGTGTAAAGTTCTAGGACTGACTCATCAAAACATGCTTAGAGAATAAAAGAACTCTTGAAAATATTTTACAAACACAATGTTAAGGGAATATATTCAATTAAAGTAATATGAATACTGTATTATACTTTACTTGCTCTCTATTTCTTAATCTGCCCCTCAGCTGGCCCATAATTTTTGTAAGAGGAATGTAGTCCTGGACTAAACATTTTATATTATATATTCTGGGCCCCCTTAGTTTGGGGATTTAGCTGCTTCACACCACTGATTCACTGGTGTAAGTAGTAATGAAATATTTCTCAGTTCCTCTGGGTGGATTATTCATAGTTGTTACACATAGTGTTAAGTACAAAGCCATTGCAATATTTGCTTTTAGACAGGTGATGGATGAGTAAATGTTAGGATGATGACCATGGTAAATGAAAAAGAGTATGAAAAACCCTTCACCAACAAAAAGCGGTCAAAAGCTGCCTAAAATAAAAATGATCTACTGTATCAGCCACGGGGTGCTGCTTGGCAAAGGTGCTATTAATTAATCAGGGCCAGGCATCTTATAAAAATGAAAACACTCACAATTGTTACAGGTTGTATTAATGGGAGTATAGAGTCGTAAGTGACATAGAGTCTGAAATATTGTAAACAATTTAAAAAAACACTACCAATGTGGTACCACATATACATATAAATTTGCATGTTACAGATGATCTGCACATAAGATGAACATGATTTAAAAATAAGAATTTGTATGTGTTGCGTGTATAAGACAACCCCCTGTTCTTCGATTGTAATTAAGCTTGCCTTATGGGTGAGAATATACAGTAGGTAATCAATTTTGATGGGTTGCACAATCGCTTCAGATAGTGAAAAAAAAAAATGTTGATGATCTACTTAAATAAGGATTTCTATACAAATGTATCAAAACTAAAAATGGACAATTTTGTTAGCGCATGAGAGTGATAGATGATAGCAGACTTCCATGGTATAAGAATTGATTGTTGACTTCTGTGACATGTGTCATTATGAATTCAGAAGAATAGCATTGTCAAACAGCAATGAAGGACCCAAGGTCCATCAATAGCATTTTTGGCACTAAATTACAGAATTTTTGGATGTCTGTAAATTTATAAAAACTATTTTTTTGCAATTTGTCATTTAATGCAATGTATTTGATAACAATGGTTCTTCAAATTGAGCATAATCAATGTACAGTTAACTTGCCTTAGTCAAATTCAAAATGGCACTAAAAATGACTCAACTTAGTTAAAATTTGACTTACAGATCATTAATTATGGAAAACATAACAATTTGACATGTAAAATATTATTGACTTAGAATTATTACAGTTACAAAAAGTCAACTTAAACAAGTTTAACTGTATTAAAGCAATTTTTACTTTTTTACAATTTTATGTTCGGAGTACAATGTCAAAGTGACATCAATCTTGAGATTGGAAACAGTATACAACTAAGTATACAACCCTCCTCCAAGTCACACATTAAGCACATAAACCTGTATTTTATATATTTAACAACATGAACACATCCTAGTACATAGTATTTATGGGTAATCGTTAGGCGTTCTCAGCATTAGGCTGCGGATGGCCTATTCAGGGATATGAGCCCAGGATCCTTCTGACCCGGAGGGCGAGTACCTGTCAGGGTCCCACCCTGGGTTACGTTAAGTTAGTTATTTAAGCAATAAAACAAATAATTAAAAAAAATAATAATAAATAAATAAAAACATAAAATAATATAAAAATAAAACAGAATTCATTTGTGAAACATAATGGGATATCATTGAAGTGAATGCCAGCAGCAGTGATTCTGTCAATAGATCCAGTCAATGACGGCCATGCTACGTAACAGCAGGGAACAGTGATTTCACTGTTCCCTGGTAACAGTAACAGCAGACAGAACTACATGCACATTTTGACCTAGTACCTAGGGATGAATTCCTGGGCCTACGGAAGGGAAACAAAAATCCACTTGGTAAAATGCCTTTCCCACCCAGACACAAGTATTGATAATGTGTGGGATTCAAACCTCAAAAATTTATCTTAACAATTAAAACATGCCCCAGCTCTCCAACAGGTCAAGTTATGTACTGTATATGCACCATTACAACAGGACATTCGACTACCTATTTATATTTTCAATTTTTTCTTAAATATCACCTTTATATTCAAAACAAATAATAATAACAAGGAATTATGAGAAAAACAGTGGACAAAAAAAGTACAACCAGCAGAAACATATAAAAACAACATCCTCATTGAGAGGGGAAATTATCAATAATTAAGTGAAAGGTCAACAGACAGTAGAGACCAATAGTGAGGTTAGGTGCAGATGGAGTAAATGTTTCACAATATTTTAACCTAAAGTCTCAAATGAATGATGTCTCAAAAGGGCGAACATGAGAAGCCTAGAGCAATAAGCTAATACTTGCAACATGAACACTTGCATTGTGTCTCAAACAAAGTCAAAGCTTACAGAGTGGCATTTGGAGAAGAGTACTGGTATTAGAGCAATGCTGATGATTTGCATGACTTCATTGAGATAATGTCTCAAATTAATATGAGAATGGCTTTATGAGAGGCTATTGAGCAATGCACAACTTGTACAACTTCATGAAGCTCATGTCTGAAATGGCAACTATGAGAGTGGCTTTATGAGAAGCATACTAGAGTAATGAGTTGCTAAGGCCCTATAAAAAATATTATTAGTTTATCACCCTATCTGGGCAGGAAAAGTGATGAAGGATGGAGGCTTTTTTTTTTAAATTTTTTATTTTGCTAGAGCCAAATATTACCCTTGAGTTGTTTGCTGGTGCATTGATATTCAAAGTAAAACATGATTTAGATAATGCAAACAATATCTACTAACTATTTAATAAAATAAATGACAAAAATAAATAAATAAAATTATATATAAAAAAAAAAAAATTTTTCCAGTACCATAGAAGGCATGCGTGCGAGAGTGATAAACTAATAATTTTTTTTATTGGGCCTAATCAGTACATATGTTCAGACTTACAGGTACCAACTTATACTCCTTATGTGGATAGAAAGAGCTAGTAAAGTTCTTTTCCCAAAAACAAGAGTAAAATGCCAGCTACCAAAACCACATTACGAAAATACTAGCATCACCTTTATTAAAATATTGAAGGAAAAAATCTAAAAACAAACCTCTTTCCATGCTTGATATGAATAAGCAAGAACAAGGCACCAAACATTACACATGTTGAACCAGTCACAATGTAGGCAATACCAAGGAAGTTGTTTTTTCCTCCGAGCCATGATGTCGTTGTCAATACAAAGCTTTTCTTTCCCTCAAACTTGCTGACAAGGTAATCTTTGAAACTGAGTTAAGTTTTAAAACAAATAATCAGTACATATGTTCAGACTTACAGGTACCAACTTATACTCCTTATGTGGATAGAAAGAGCTAGTAAAGTTCTTTTCCCAAAAATGCCAGCTACCAAAACCACATTACGAAAATACTAGCATCACCTTTATTAAAATATTGAAGGAAAAAATCTAAAAACAAACCTCTTTCCATGCTTGATATGAATAAGCAAGAACAAGGCACCAAACATTACACATGTTGAACCAGTCACAATGTAGGCAATACCAAGGAAGTTGTTTTTTCCTCCGAGCCATGATGTCGTTGTCAATACAAAGCTTTTCTTTCCCTCAAACTTGCTGACAAGGTAATCTTTGAAACTGAGTTAAGTTTTAAAACAAAATTAAAAGCTAAAAACACCAGTGGATAAACAAAACTAGAATATGAATATGAAGGACTCCATGGCCTAGCTCAAAACAATTACTACCATTTTTAAAACTATATAAAAAATAATATGTTTTAGAAATTATTATACAACATAACATGATGTGTAATTAAGTGAACACAATTTGAAGAAGTATTGAAAAGTAAATGTGTAAAAATTGGTTAGCAATCGTTAAGGATACTGTAGTTGATGGTAAGGGTGTATCTGCCTTTTGGAAGTTGCTTGTCAAAAACTGATGTAGCATCATGAACAATACGACCATTCAGCTTGCGGAACGTTGGCAAAGCAGCAGTTCTCATCCAAACAATGAAATCCTCATTTTTCAGTTGATTATCAATCTCTGAGATGTTTGTTTTCCAATTTGGAGGCTTAACAGTACCTTCAAAATCTGAGATAAATATAAATATGTGGTGATTAATTTTTAAATAATTATAACATGAGGATGATTTTTTTCCTTTGAAACTCAACAGTTTTGTTACATGATTTTTCACCGTGGCTAGATATACGGAACCGTATCGGAACTTCCGAATGCTAAAGGTACGGTAAATGATATTACGTCATGATTAGCCAATGAAATGACTGACTCGATTCGACGTCGTGATCATGAGAAACGTGGCGCGAACAGTTACGATCAAATTTATGTCATAAAACTTCAGGCCCATTTCATGTATTTCGATTGGGGCTTATCACAATGTTTGGGTTAAAAATCTTTTCTGTTATTCTTGCGTATTTTATGGTCTACCATAGAGAATGGTCTACTGAGGCTAGGCTTAGGCCTAGGGCCTAGCCCGAATACCCACCTAGGGGCATACTTATAGGCGTACTACTAGGGTAGGCTTAGGAGGTTTCAGGGGTAGCTAAGGCCTAGGCCTGGCTTCTACTATTAAAATAGTTTATTCTCGCTTGATGTCGCCAAATCTAGCAAAACTGCTATCCTTTTCATTTGCTATAGGGCCTCAGGCTACAGAATATTAATCACAGCTTATCAACAACACCCACGAACGAACGAATCTTCGATCGTTGCTAAAACAAACACTTGTTACTCTTGCAGCAGCAGTACACTGAATGACGTCACGCATGTATCGGCGTTTCTATTGGCTAATCATGACGTAATATCATTTACCGTACCTTTAGCAATCGGAAGTTCCGATACGGTATCGTATCTCTAGCCACGGCGATGATTTTTTTCTGTATAGTATAGTTTTTTTTGGTTTTTTTTGTTTTTTTTTGGACAGGTGAAGTTAACGTATATAATATAATGTATAATTAAGAGTATTCATATGACCATATTATTATATTGCTGTTGTATTATTTATATAATCTATAGGTAAATGTAATGTACTATGTATTTTGAATTAACTGATGATAGTTGGTCATAATATTAATGATACTGTATAACACAACAAATGTAATGATATACTCAAGGGGTAACCCTTAATTGACATACAGTCTTGGTAATACAGTAGCTGTTTGAACCTTGAACCAAAACCCAACCTTGTTTAAACAAAATATTGAGCATTCAGAATACAACATGTGTGTCATAAACAAATTTACTGCATTAGTCACCAACACAAATGGAGTCCAACGAAGTGACAAGGTGATTTTTGGTTTCTACTTTGTAATATTTAGTTAAAGTCATGGAGTGTGTGTACAGAACATCCTGTTCAGTTTATGCTTGTCATTATTTTAGGCTTGTCATGCTTTCTGTACAATACTTTCTAATTCAATTGTGATATCATCATTTTTATTTCCACATAATTGTCCTACCCCTGAGTAAATACTAATCTGATATAGTGTTCCGGTTTGGCTGCGGCTCATGTGCAAAATTTCAAGCAAATTTATTATTTACACTGCAAAGAATATTTCTTTGATAGGCCCAACCGGACACACACAACTAAACCTAACATATCAGTGATTAAATTTGCTTTTCAAAAAATAAATAGCCTAGACTTAGGCTAGTCCTGAAAAGGCCTATGGCTATTAGATAACATGGTGAACATAAACACCAATAATGTTTACACTATATTATCTCGTTAACGAATGTCTACCAAGATGCTGGCCTACTTAATCAACACAAGTTCATCAAAAACAAACAAGTATTTATTCATCATATCAAAGAGTACAATATAGTACAGTACTACAATTTAAACTGTCAGCGTGCATACTAGCACAGCTAATGTATTGGTCATATCAATTTAAAAATATACACTATACATAAAACAGAGTGACTTAAAAGCAATTCAAGCATGAATGGAAACAAACAAGGGTCACTCCTATTTACAAAGAGGGTGACAAAGCCGATCCAAACAATTACAGACCTATATCCATCCTACCACTAGTAACTAAGATCATTGAATGTGCTGTACACCAACAATTATATGATTATTTGACAAGAGTTAATATTATGAATGAATCCCAATCTGGCTTTAGGAAAAACCATTCAACAAATACTACCCTGATGTGTCAGATTATATTCTCAATAATTTAAATGTAGGCAAAGCAACTTCAGCCATCTTTATAGATTTGAAAAAGGCCTTTGACACAATTGATCACAAACTCCTCATATCAAAACTTAATGATTGTGGAATTCAGGAATCTGCCCTAAATTGGTTCATTTCTTATCTTAATAATAGGTTTCAATTTGTTCAAATTAATTCAACCATTTCTGATCCAATGAAAATTAACATTGGTATTCCCCAAGGGTCCATTTTAGGCCCATTGTTATTTATTATCTATGTTAATTCCCTACCAAATGTATGCAGACGATACTACCATTTTATGCAATTCTTCCGATCCCACTCCCCTAAAATTTTACAGTTTAGTAAGGCATGCCTGAATTGTACTTTCGGTGCTCGAGATTTGATTTTTCCCCGATGACCTTGATAGAAATTCCCGTAATGCCGTAACACGCAAATTTATTACAGAAATGAAGCTACTGTTATAATGAACCAACGCAATTTTATATATATGGGAAAATATGATTTTGATGAATATTTAAAAGCCCATAAAATGGTATTTGGAAAATTAGCCCTACGTTTGGCTCCAGCTAGATGCATATCAAGACCATAAAAGCAGCAAGGAAAAAGGATTTCTGAAATGGGAGGCATCTTATACGCCCGACAAACAAAAGTTGTCCAAAAATCTTCTTAAACTTGAAAATGGGGTGGGGGAGTGTTGTGTAATATGCAGATTGCTTTATATGCGAGAAAATACGGTATCTTATTTGCCTGTGAATCTAACAAAAATAATAATACAAGAATTAAAATAATAATTTTATATTTATTATAATCGAAATTAAAATTATTTCTATGTTTCCTTATCACTCCAAATCTGTTCATAAAAAGATTGAGTATGACTACTTTCGATTCATCCACAAGTTGCAACAAAAGTGAACCTATCCACGTATAAACAACTTTTAAAATACTGTCAAATCCTTTGTTTGACATTATGGAACAGATTTTTAAAAGATCATGTGAATGAAAACATAGAACTGACAGGCTCAATAAACCCCTCAGGAATACACTTTGCCTCTGTAGTAGAGATAAAAAAAAAAAAAGAAACTTGTACTGATGACGAACCTGTTTCCTCTATGAAACTCTCTCTCGAGGTACTTGATGGTGTCTCGGGCCCCCTGCTGTGTCTTCTTGCTTGAATCTAGAGTATCAATCACTGAAAAGGGGAAAAAATACATTGCCTTCAGACAAATAATATCATTTAAGACGCCAAACCTGAAATGAAAGTGTTCTAAGGGGAATCTAGTTGTGTTTTTTTCACTGTTAATTCCAATCTGATTGGGTGACTGATTGATCTATAGTTGATTGATTGATTTATTGATTTTGACAGTTAAAATAAAAGGGGATAATTTTAGACTTTCTAGAGAAATTCTAGAAACTGACTACCAGCAAATTCAATAATATTTGTAGTTCTTCAGGCATAAGGCTACCCTCTTGAACACAAAATTGTGACAATTTTGGTGCTGGGCTTATTGTAAAAATATGCTGCTTTCATTCATACGATAAGCTGTTCCAGTAGACAGAAAGATAAACATATTTTTCATATCAAATGACAGTAATCTATTTTAGATGTATTATAAAACAAATTTTGAATGTCTTTTTTTTTTTCTTTCAGTTGTTGAAAGACGGACTGTAGCATTCAACTAGGCTCAATCGTTGACTGTAAAGACGGGTATTCACTGCGCACGACAGCGACGCGACGACAAACGCATGCAATGGCGCAGAAACCAACAGATCGCTTTAATGAGGATCCATTCAGACTGCCACCGACAATCAGCAGACGGCGTTAACGTCGTCTATTGCTCGCCAGAAGCAGAAGTGGATTCGTCGTACGACATAGTGAGCAGCCGGATTTAGAGTATATCGTTTATCTTATATCGTTTATCTTATATCTGTCTCTTATACACATCTAGATGTGTATAAGAGACAGTTATAATCCTCTGTCAAGTTGAAAGGAATCTTACATATGCAAGTATTTCCAAGCTCTGTCACATTGGTAAAAAACACAGGACAAGTCTCTCCATTGTCTTGCTCACAGTCGGTGTAATTTAAGATTTTCTCCTTCACCTACAATTAAAAACATTCCAGTGGACAACATTGATTTCTGTATATTTATACAGGTCTGAAATGCAACAATATACTTACAATGCTAATTTTCTGAAGCATCTTTACAGGACCTTCAATATATAAAATGTTCCTGTTACTTTTCCATAACATGTTTCAAAGGTAAGTTGGATAATGTTAAGCAGAGTTATTACACATGTTGTGTTAAAGAGAGATTGGAAAGTGATGTAAAATAGTGATTACCTGCATTGAGTTTTTCTTACATTGAAGTTGGGTTGTTTAATTAAAATAGATGTAAACTCACATTGTTTGACGTAACAAGAAATCCAACACCAAGAGGTATGAAGATAATTCCCACAATGAAGAATGCTGGTAACACTGTCCCAGCTGTTAAAATTGGCTGCCATGCAGGTAACCTCTGCTGTTTGAAAGCAGTATCTGTATTGAAGACAAAAAAGTAAATAATATAATCTTTCTGAATTAATAGCAAAGTACAACATATGTATTGTTATAAAAGATTGTTGAAGTTATAGCCCTAGTACTGAACTGCCTAATAATAGTAAATATGCCTACTCAATGCACTTAAAAAAAACACATTTCTCTGAAAGAACTGATGATGTTATGCTCTTCAAAAGAAAAAAAAAACAAAGACAAAGCATTTATCCATTAAGATAGTTCATTATACACAGCAAAACTAACATTCTGACATACCATGAAGGAATAAACCTCAATGGAAATACACTGTACCAAGTAGTGCTTAAGATACAAGAGCAAGCGAATGGATGTCGGTTCGAGAAGATGCAATTAGTGGAAACTATATTCAAGGGTGAAATTATACAAAACAAATGATGAGACCATTGTTTGTTTCCCGACACGATAGCATGCATTTCGATACTTGGATTATACTATCTTATTCCAGATTAATCAGTGGACATTTCGGTTCTTGTTTGTATTTTAGATTGATTGAAATTGTTTTTTGGGGGTTTTAATCTGGATCTGGACAATTAATCGGTAACTTTTTTTGGAGCATCACACCAATTGGGTCAGAGTTGCAATCTCTCAGGTTGCCAGGAAAGTGAAAAATGATAGGAATATAATATTTAATACCAAATGCACTGTGTAACTAAGGTTTTCAATGGTTTTTGATAATTAAATAATAATTCCATGTTTTCAATTACATTCCTGCCAAATCTGACCACCACCGCTAACAAGCACTTATCAAGTTATAAATTGCGCACATTTAATTATTCTGAATTCATGGTTCTGTTCCATCTGGGGTTTTGTAAAAATGAAAATTATAGTTATGATTATTTATAATGTAACTGTAATTGAATTTCAACTGTATTGTGATTTGAGGGAGGTGATTTGACAGTGGATATAAGAAAATTAAAACATAATTAATTTTCCGATATTCTTATTGTAAATCCATTGTGGATGAGATTCTCAGGTGCAGAAAAATGATATTATAGAAAATAACAAACTATCTGAAAAAAAAAGCTGCTACGTTTAGAAAACTTGAATCCAAAGAACTATAAAAATAGGAAATAGGAAATTCACATAAGTTAATAATCGCAAAACTGAATCCTTTTTTTCATCCAAATGGCATCTGCTTAAACTGGCATCCGCTCAAACTAGCATTCGCTTAAAGAGACATCCGCTCGTATTGACTGGTTTCGGCGCTTGAGAATCTTGACCGCAATGGATTTACAATAAAAATATCAGGAAATTAAATGTGTTTCGTTTGTCGTATATACACTTTGTTTATCTTATATAGAGTAAGATTAACTTTGGACCACAATGGAAAGAAGTTTGCCTTTTCAGTACTTTTTTGTGTTTTTATCCTTGAATATTATTTTTGTATTCAGAATAAAGAAATAAAAATATAAATACAAAAAGCTTACAAATTATAAATAAATAACAACAGTATTAACTATGTTTATTAATTATTATTATTAAATTATTCATTTCTTCTTGTATGTTATTTACACTGTACAGTATGCCTGGCCTACATTGAATTTTAATTGACATTTAAAAATAAAAGATAAAACATGTTGTTTGCCTTACCCCCAGTATTTTTATTAATTTTACTGTCAGTAAACCTACCTAAGGCTTATGTAGGCCTAGACTAGGCCCTAGTAGTAGTAGTAGTAGGCCTAGGCCCTACTGCAGGCCTAGCCCTAGGCCTCTCTATCTAAAAAGTAGAGAGCAAAGGAGGCCTAAGCTAGGCATACGCCTTCTGCTCCTCCTAGCATTAGGCTAGTACTAGGCCCTAGTAGTAGTAGTAGTTAGCAGGCCTAGCCTACATAGAAACAGTGAATGAATGGACCCAGTGATTTGCTTACCGCCTGGCTTTTTAGTCTTCCTCTCTTCTTCATCTCCAATCCCTTGATGAGCTGTAGAGTTAGGCGTTGGAGACTTTGTTTTTGTTGGTTCCATGTTTTCGTTCACAATTACGTCCTCCTTAGCGGAGTTTGCTGCCATCTTCAAATCGATCCAATATCGACGATGACGGCGACACACTGTACCAACTGTACACAGCAAATGTTGTACGTCGGCGGCTTTTCTCTTCCGGTTTATAAGGTTTTCTCTCTCAGCTCTGCTGACGGTGGTTGTTGAATATTCATAAGGAAGCCAGCTTAACCGCGCCCTAGTTTATGTGAATTTTAATACGGCCATAATTATTGCTTTTTGACCAGGGGTAGCGCCAGTGGGGTGCGGGGGGGGGGGGGGGAGAAGGTGAAGTAGGGGCTCGATGATCAGTTGAGGGGTGCTAATTTGCAAAATAAGGTGATTTCATGTGTTTTTTAACCACTTGACCATGATTTCCAGGGAGGGGGAAACTGGGGGAACGGGAAACTGGGGGAAGAGTAAATTTTGGAGGGGCATGCTCCCCACTGCACACCCCACTAGATACGCCACTGCATTTAAGATTGTCAGCAATGGTGGATCCCGGAATTCAGAATTGAGGGGACCCGGGGATGTACTTTCACTGATGGAGAATCTATACCACCTCAGCCCCACTATGGTTGA
>NW_022711894.1:1664195-1670156 GCF_011630105.1 Anneissia japonica
TACTGTATAGAAAAAAGATCTAGACCAGATTGCCGAGCCCACTTTGCCGTAGACGATCCAGTTCGTCGCCGGCCAAGTGCAACATTGAGAATGTAGAAGTCACTCCAACGCGATGCGATTATTGTGTATTACATAAATAGCGGCTTATTGTAGTTTAATGATTCTTTTTGTCTTATTCTGGTCAGTTTTTAGGGCTTAGTAGCGGTGCAAATTGTACAGATTGGCTATCAAAATAACGTTACTTGCATAGGCAAATTATTATTTTTGGTCCCGAACGATCTCGTTGCGGCGTTGGGCGATGGGAAGGTCAGTGGCGTAGAAAAGTATTTTTAATTGGGGGGGGATAATGTGTGCGCTTGTGCGGACAGGGGATGTGTCCCCCTCTGAATCTGGAACATTGTTTTTGCAAAATAAATTGGTGCAATTTGATGACTACTTTTAGTGAAATTTTGATCAAAATGAAAATAAAATTTACCATTAACAATATGGCATATCTGTATCTGTGAGATGTTCAAAGCGCTTCCTTGTTGAATGCCATGAGAGAGGTCATTGATGTGAAGCAAAAAGAGAAGTGGAAGAATAAGTAAATATTTTATAGTATTTTATTGACTTTCTTCATTTTTACACTTTTATAATAAATACATTCGCTCATGAACGATAAACCTCTTAGTGCCTATTTTGTTTTGTTGTTATTACCACTGGTATTAACATGGTTTTGTAAAGTATTAAACATAATAAAAATAATGAGTATTTATATGCGCTATTCACATAACTGCTTAAAAAAAATGGCCAAACTTTTTTACGAAAAAGTTCCTCCTTGCTATTTTAATCAATAAATTCCTCATCAACCAATATAACCTTAAAAATTCTTGGAATTGACATAAAATTACTGATGTCGTACACACCCTTCAGTGTGAAAATGTGGCATCTAACATCTAAGGAAAGAAGAGCTAAGTTTAGATTTGTACCGGTACCGGATAAAATAATTAATACATTATGCTAATTTTCAACTTTGTAAGCGCATAGACATTGCAAATGATTTCTGTGAGTCTTTTGAAATGTTTAAAGCTCCATTTTATCCCATACAGTCAAAAAATTGAAGGGGGGGGATGATACAATGGACCATCCCTTGTCAAATATTGGGGATATATCCCCCATCCCCCCAGGATCTACGCCTATGGGAAGGGTTGGCAATTCAATGCTTAATCTCAATTTATTTCTAATTTTAACCGATAGCCATGCCTTCAGGTCCCCCGCAGCATTGTTGTTTTCCAGTATTTTACTTTTTAATTTTCCTTATTAATTCGAATAAACGCCCGGGGCTTTTATTGTTGAGAAAGGTTCTGAGGAGGGTTGGGGGTGGCGTTTATTAGCCTCCCCAAAGGAGCAAAGTTCTGGGGAGGCTATTGTTTTTGCCTATGTTCTTCTTCATGTTGTCTCGTTGTCTCTGTGGTTGTTGGCCACTTGTTTGTTACCACGATAACTAAATTTAACAGAATGTAAGATGGTAATAAGAAGACGGAGCCTACTGTTTTTGGAACGTGTGTGAATATGCTAATTGTATAATTAATATTCCACTAATAAGGTAATCTAGGCTCGTTAACAAAACTGAAGTTTGGCAAGTCCAAGCCTATTGTTTTTGGTATGTGTGTGGATATGTTAATTGCTCATTTGCATAATTAATATTCAATAATCAGGTACAGTAAATAAGGCTAGTTACCATGACAACTAAAGTTTCATAAGTCTGATTTAAAACTTATATTGTCAGAGAGTTGTAGTAGAGTGCTGGGTAGTAGTAAAATGAAAGGAAAATCTCTGTGTATTATATACAGCAATGTGCACTGCGTTACATTTTTTATGGACATTTGTAGTAAACAGACAAGACAACAAACATAAACAACAAAATATTCCTAAATTCTATAATTATGTTCTAAAATCAACTGCTCTAGAAACAAAATTAGTTTTAACAACGATTAGGCAATATAGATGCTGGAGATGATATAGAGAATTTTAAAACTATTGTCTGAGAAACTGATTGTATGAGATTTAATGTTAAGATCAAAGTTATTTAATCAAAGAAATGGAATTATGCAATTAACTGTAGCAGAAGGCATTACCCTCAGTTTCTTATATACTTGTTAGTCCAAAACAAGACAATATTCACAGCGGAAGATTCGAACCCTACACATCAGTATTTAGCCAAGCGCTCCTCATATGTTTCAGTCACAGCTCCATGATTCTTCCCTTTGTTTGGACCTTGAGTCTGTGGAACCTGTCCTTTGCTTCCTTTTTTTTTATCTGTTTGTGAGTTGCAATAAATTGAATAAAGAAAAAAATTATCATGCAATCCGACTCTGAAGATTGAATACCACCCTGATAGATTTATGGCTCATTATCAATGTAACTGGCTAAATGTAAAGCTAATGTTGAACTGAAGACAGTCTTGTATAAAAGTTAATGGCATGCATTGTATGATATCTTGGGGACAAAAATTAGAATATTATAATATTATTTTACGATATTCTAATTATTCCTCTTTTAAATTATAAATATTGGAATCACAATAGAATGAATACAATGTGTAAAATAATTTAATACCATCTGTGGTAAAATTCGGAAAACAAAACACTGAATTGCTCATTCAAAAGCATCAAATAAGTTATTGATTTTCAACAGCACATTGATTTACATATACAGTACTACTTTATCCCACCAAAGTTTATCACCAGTATCATATTTGGGTGTAATACCATATTTAGGTGTAATATGACATCATCATGCCCTTATATGGGCATATCACATATATTTGTCAAATAAAATGTAGTGTGGAAAGAACTTCGGTTCTAAAAAAAAAAAAATATCAGTACTGGGAAAGGAAATTATATGTTCATTTTAAATTTCTTAAGTATAAATAAGCAATTCAAATATTGAATTATATTTTCAAGTTTATTAACACTGAAAGTAGTTGACTCGATATAAGGTAGGGCCTACACATACAGCACAATTCTGGGGACTTTAATAGCAAACACAAGATTGGGTAGGGCCTAAGCATACACACTTTACATTTCCAGTGGTATCATAACGAAAAAGGTGATTATAAGGTTTTCATTCACTTTTTTCTAGAGGAGCTACTTTCATACACACTTTAAAAATGATTCTAACCAAAGTAATAATTATACTAACAATATTAGTTAGTACCATACACATACCATAGCATTCATAGAATTAAATTTTTTTTTAATTTGAATCAGCATCAGGTATTAATGCCTCAGTATCTTTGCTCAATTAGTATGCAAAATATCAAAATTAAATCACTTTAGGCTTACAGTGATAAAGTTGCTTAACTTTTCAAATGCAATCAAATATTCTGAAATTTAAAACATAATTGTTTATCTTGATAGAATACATGAACATTTCATACATACAGTATATTCTGAAGATAAAATAAATATATACAGCAAGGCAACCATCTATTTGAAGCACATGCATTTAGCACAAGCACCATGACGGAGCAACTGGAAGTTCAGTTACCATCTTTATCTGACAGCAAACGCACATAAATTTAATTACTTTCAACGGTTCAATTAAACAATACTTAGTTGGGTATGCCTACTGTAGTCATAGATTTAGATATCAGTTATATTAGTATTACTGTAGTTATATTTGTAAAAGCAAATGCGATTATTCAGCCAATGCTATGAAGGAAACCAGTCATATAGATTGGATTTCCAACTATGACCACCGTCTGGTGGCAATGAATGCGACTAGTACTTTCAAGTGTTCAAAACATCCAAAACTTACAGGCTATTGTTTACTTTTGGATTCATAAATTAAATTTCATGAATCTAAATCTTTAAACCACAAAATTAATCTGTTCTAAATGCAATTTCGTCCCCAATGATAATAATAGTAGTTGTACATGTATAGAGCATTTGGACAGTGGCAAAAGAGAAAGTATCTGGGATGGAGGAAATAGAACAAGGCACAACAAATTGCTGCTGATAGAACAAACCAACTTGAGAACTGTCACTGCAGCCTTATGGGCCACAAGGCCAAAGAGGATAGAAAGTTAAGGTATAGCGTACCATACTAAAAAGCCGCTATGCACTTGGTGATTGAGCTCTTTGAGTTTGATATTTTGATAGTGGAAATAGAAAAAAAAATGTAGCCCTATGAAACTACAACTACTCCTTAAACTAAAGCACAGTTGGCCATTGGCTGTGAGGAGTTTATCCTGCTCTCAACACCAGATACACTAATAGGGGTATCTTTGTTTTATTTTTTTCTTTTAAATTGTTTTTTTTTTGTCCGAAATACTACTAAGTGTTCTTGCACTAAAGAAGGATAGTCTTATCCTGCATTGTATACATAAAGGTTGTTAATGAAGTGTACTTTACTATCAATTTTAGGTTCTCATAATCATGGTGTTGTCTTTCTTGTGGGGAAGGTCATTAGGATGATCTACTAGCAGACAGTCACCTTCTATCAGCGCTGTCTACTTTCTTCTTCTAGTGGGCCATTGTGGTATTTCCTTGATCAATGACTACAACCACCTCTTTATCATGCACAAAATTATACTTTTCTGTTATTTAATTCTTTCTTTTACTGTTTAAAATACATATTTTGTACCATGTTGTGTGAATAACATTAGTATCAAATTTTACTTGTACAATTGAACATGGAATTTACCATGGGAGAAATTATGAATATACAGACAACATGGTACAAAATATGTATTTTAAACAGTAAAAGAAAGAATTAAATAACAGAAAAGTACAATTTTGTGCATGATAAAGCGGTGGTTGTAGTCATTGATCAAGGAAATACCACAATGGCCCACTAGAAGAAGAAAGTAGACAGCGCTGATAGAAGGTGACTGTCTGCTAGTAGATCATCCTAATGACCTTCCCCACAAGAAAGACAACACCATGATTATGAGAACCTAAAATTGATAGTAAAGTACACTTCATTAACAACCTTTATGTATACAATGCAGGATAAGACTATCCTTCTTTAGTGCAAGAACACTTAGTAGTATTTCGGACAAAAAAAAAACAATTTAAAAGAAAAAAATAAAACAAAGATACCCCTATTAGTGTATCTGGTGTTGAGAGCAGGATAAACTCCTCACAGCCAATGGCCAACTGTGCTTTAGTTTAAGGAGTAGTTGTAGTTTCATAGGGCTACATTTTTTTTTCTATTTCCACTATCAAAATATCAAACTCAAAGAGCTCAATCACCAAGTGCATAGCGGCTTTTTAGTATGGTACGCTATACCTTAACTTTCTATCCTCTTCGGCCTTGTGGCCCATAAGGCTGCAGTGACAGTTCTCAAGCTGTCTCTTATTCACATCTAGATGTGTATAAGAGACAGGTTATGCAGAGATCGCCAACACAATTATATCAAAATAACTGTTGTTTATTCATTCTTATGTTTGGAATGGTTTCTGCAAAAATAACTAACAAACTAATAGTAAGTTGCAAATATCATTCTCAAAATCTTAAAAGGATTTCATGTGGTTCTTAAACAAACAAATGTTAATGAGTTTATTATTCTTTTTTTGTAGGTGGCACATATGACTAAAAGTGGTATGGATTTTGCTGATACCACTTTTTTGGGTCCATTGATGCTATTCTTAAACCAATACTTGGGATTACCAATTTCTAATGAAAGTCTGGTTCTCTGGGCAGCTATGGTAAGCATTCCAATTAAAAATCATATTGATCGTATTGACATCTAGATTGAGCCCCATCTCTGAGCACATCATCTACACCTGTCTCTTATACACATCTAGATGTGTATAAGAGACAGACAATAGACAACCTTATTTTTATCCAATAAATTTATTGCTGCGAAGCAGCCAATTCATATTCTTGACAGCAATTTGACCTCTGAAAGGTCATTGTTTGTCAAAAAACAAGGGCCTAAGACGACTGAAAAGCGGAGTTTCCTTCTTTCGT
>NW_022711894.1:1670297-1680456 GCF_011630105.1 Anneissia japonica
GTGTCCAGAGTTGGAGCTCAATCTAGATAAGGTGCAGACAGATTGAGCTCAATCTAGATGTTGTGCCCAGAGCTGGAGCTCAGTGTAGATGTTGTGCCCCGAGGTTGAGCTTAATGTAAATGTTGTGCCAAGAGGTTGAGATCAGTGTAGATGATGTGCTCAGAGATGGGGCTCAATCTAGATGTCAATACGATCAATATGATTTTTAATTGGAATGCTTACCATAGCTGCCCAGAGAACCAGACTTTCATTAGAAATTGGTAATCCCAAGTATTGGTTTAAGAATAGCATCAATGGACCCAAAAAAGTGGTATCAGCAAAATCCATACCACTTTTAGTCATATGTGCCACCTACAAAAAAAGAATAATAAACTCATTAACATTTGTTTGTTTAAGAACCACATGAAATCCTTTTAAGATTTTGAGAATGATATTTGCAACTTACTATTAGTTTGTTAGTTATTTTTGCAGAAACCATTCCAAACATAAGAATGAATAAACAACAGTTATTTTGATATAATTGTGTTGGCGATCTCTGCATAACCATCACTGCAAGCAACACAACAGCAGTAAAATGCATCATAGGGGATAAAACACTTGTACCCTGTAAGAAAACAGACATGTTGTGAATAAAAATATTCAAAGCTACGTACTAGAAATTGCAAGTGAAGTGCTGCAAAGTACAACTGCATATAAATGTTCTTCGAACAAAATTATTTATGCGAGTCAAGTGAAAATAATGAATAATAAAAATATAACAAATAATATGAGACACGACCCATTGTCTATATTAGAACACTTCTCATTGGGTGATAAAGTCGTAATTTTTCATTTTTGTCAAAAAGTGCCCCATTTTTTATGGGGCAAGTTTCCAAGGGCCGGTTTTCTAGGGGCGAGTTGACTGCCAAAGAGTGTTGCTAAAGTGCAAGCCAGCGTGTTATTTGATCACAAGTGCGAGACATCACAAGTGTGAGCCAGCGAGCCATGACGTCACGACAATAGATACGAGACGTTAACGAGTTGTGCGAGGTATCGGCTGAGATTTGTGGAGTACAATTCAAAAAACAACTATAGGTCTAATAATAAATTATTGTGATGTTAAATAGACAATGTTAGCTATCAAGAAGTGACGTTGTTTTTCATTGGGACCTTCGTCCCTTCAAGGCTAGGCCTATACCATCCTAGCTAGTCTCAGCCTAGAGTAGGATTTTTTATTTGGTGAAATGATTTAGTATGGGGAGTTTTCAAGGCAGCAAATCTTCTAGGGGCGAGTATGTAGAGGCGAGTTGACTGCCAACGCACCACACAACGTAAGCATGATCGAATTCGAGACAACTCGCCACCAAGTCAACTTGGCCACACTTTCGCGGCCCCCTAGTATAATACATTTTTAAATATTGTTTTAAAATGTAATAATTAGCATGTTGACATAAATAAGTTTAACTGGGTTCGTAAATACTAGGCTATAGGCCTCAAAATACTGTGCCAAGACTTGGGCCAAGTTGACATTTATACCGCCCATGGTTATAGTAAAAACGCTGAATAGTAATACTCAAGCGTCTCGAGCTGACGTAGAAACATAGTAAAAACGAGCGTTGGTACCGTGTATGCCAGTCTACAACAAGCGTTGCTTAAATGTAATAATTAGCACGCTGAAATAGGCTAGTAAATAAGTTTAACTGGGTTCGTAAATAATATTGGCCTCAAAATATTGTGGCTGAGACATGGGCCGATTAAACGTAGAAATAGGAAACCTAGAAATATAGTAAAAACGCTGAATAGTAATACTCGAGCGTTGCGACATGCAGACGTTGGTACGTGTAGGTTAGTCTACAAACATCGCCTAAAGTAATTGATTTTACCCGGCAGAACGAAAGAAGGAAACTCCGCTTTTCAGTCGTCTTAGGCCCTTGTTTTTTGACAAACAATGACCTTTCAGAGGTCAAATTGCTGTCAAGAATATGAAAGAGCTGCTTCGCAGCAATAAATTTATTGGATAAAAATAAGGTTGTCTATTGTAGTCTAATGTGATTCAATTGTAGCAAATGTCAGGATTTGTTCTACAAAAACAAAAAATTGTTGGCAAGTCACAGACTTGTATTTACTATTTACGGTAAATCTCATAAAAAGACTTTGTTATAAGGTACTATATTGTACAGTAGGTCCTAAACGATTAACTGGGTGGATTATAGTTGTAATACAGAGCGTAAAACATTCATATTTCATTTTAATATTTAACAAATTTAACAAAATTTAATACATTTCATTAAATAACTCACAGCTACTGTTGACCCGTTGCGGCCGGACCCTCCACCACCAAAGATCACTTCAAATGATTTTTGAAAAGATAGTAATGACATGAATGTAGAAAATATAAGCAGCAGAAAGCTGATTCTGTATCCATGTATCTGAAAAATGATTAATGACATATTAGAAATGTTTCAGAATTGGTAATTCTGATCTATATAAAATTATATCAGAAATAATTTTCAATATTTATATATAATATTTGTTGGTGAAAAAATAGACACAATTTATTAATTTTTCTACTTTTTTTTTTAAATTAAAAAATTCAAAATTAGTTTCCGAATCAGCTTCACACCAGTGATTTCTCTAAACTTTCTATGTGGCATGATAACAGTTGAGTTTCTAAAAACAACAATTACACACATTTTATCAGTACCACATTTATGTCTCAACTTACTAGCACAAAATGATATTCTATTAGATGTTTGAGTTAGAAAATAAGACACTTTTTAAAGTTTGAGATATCAAAATATTAGGAAGTATTGTCAGGTTCTTATAAATCTTATATAGTAGCAGCAAGTAGAAAATAAATTATCTTACTTGGTAGGACCACATTGCTGGTCCAAAAAAGCTTGTAATAATTAGACAGAAAATAATGGATACTTGTGTTTCAGTCACATCAAACCTTGTAAAACATTGGAGAAAAAGAAATGAGAATTTCATGAACAATAATCAGAATGTCTCAGCATTTCGATGGCAGACATCACCAATGAGATTATAAGCACTGTAAAACATTTGATAAGAGATAAATCCTGAAAGTTTAACAACATTATCCTATTTTTTTAGGAAAGTACTTTTTTTTATTCTTTAGTACATTTATTTTCTGGTGAAATACAGTATGTTCTGAAAAAGAACAAGTGTATTTTACTTTGTTTTGTTAATTAAAATATTACCAGGCTTTAACTCTTTCACTACGTAATTTCCTATTCCATATTTCCCATATCTGGACGGAATAAAATGCAGGAAATTTGGGGAAAATAGGAGATATATAGAAAAAGCGTTATAAGTTTTTAATTGGCTTTCAAAAATATACAAAAGTATATATATTCTTTATCTTTGAGACCTTCTCTGTCTAATTATAAGAAAGTTGTCACTGTCACTGTCGTTGGTGCCAGTGTTATGCACACTTTCACTATCATCACTATCATGAGGTCAAATGTCATGCAGATTGTTGTTCAATATCAAATGTCATGCAGATTGTTGTTCAATATAATATATGCAAACGTCATGGGGATATCCCCGGGATATCCTCATTTGTTTACAGTGACGTCAACAAGCCGCTGTCAGCGGCTTTCCGCTCAAACTGCATATTTCATCTGCGCCGCTGTGAGCGGCTCGCCGTAGCGAAAGAGTTAATTTCTTTGTTACTTTATCAGTTGTAGACATTGTCTCTATGGCATTCAATAATGCAATATATCGTTTAATAAAAGTTTTTGAATCAAAATGAACTAAATTTCACTTTGTATAGCTTAATTAGCCATTAAGACTTTTACCAATCAAACACAAAATCAGGAAAACGTTTGGGACATTGGTAGCACTGACTACAGTAATTCAATGATGAGAAATGTTAGGAAATGTAACAGTAGCACTACAGTATTTTAATGGTAGTTACAAGTGGTTTGATTTCATAATTATGTTCCTTGTATAAGTTCATATCCAAATTTGAGGAGAGCCCACTGATGACAATGGAAATGAGTTTCTCATATTGAATATTATTAACATGATATCAATGTTAAAAGTTTATAATTTTAAGAGAAAAGAAGAAAGAACCTTACATGTTCTACAAAAATGATTTGATTGGATTGAATTTATTCGGTGTAAACACCAAGGATAACCCACGAAAGTCTAGATAAGACTTATTTCCAGTGGGGTCCTTCTGGTGGTGATTGGGTTGTACATTGGGAGACAATCCCCTACTCTTTTCCGAATAGTGCACTGCGTTCTTTACTGTGCACACGGACCAATAATGCACACAGGACCAATGGTTTAAACTTCTCTTTCGAAAGATGGTGTGCTAGAGTAACTTGCATTTCAGCCTTCAGCTGAAACACAAAGAGACCAGCGATAGGAATTGAATCAGGGAACTAGAGATCTCCACGGTTTAGCGCACACACAGTGGCTACCACCAGTTTAGCCAACTGAGCTAAGCTGCTCTCTGATGGGAACCCAGAAATCTATTTGGAACATACTGTTACTATTGTAGTAGCCATCTCCTTCAGCAAACACATGGCTGTCACTGACTGGTTCCGTCAACAAAAATCAATGCTGGTGTTTACTTGAGATCAAAGATTTACGATTATGCTACACGAATGTATTTCAGTTATCTTTTTATTTTATTTTATATTTTTCATTTTTTTAAATTTTGTTTTTGCAACAAATATATATCTTTATTTGTTTGTAACAAATGTTTATCTTTATTATTTCAACATTCAGATGTGCATATCTTTGTTACTTGCTAACTTACTTTCCAAATCGCAGTGTCCCAGAAACATATGTTTGCCAATGAGCTGTGTAAAATAATGCCAGTCCAACAAAACACAAAAAGAAACACTCGAACGGATGAACACCAAGCTGCAACGTTACTGAAGTTGAAATACTTACAAAGACTAGTGTAACAAAAAACAAAAAAAAGTGCAATTATTAAGAAAATTTTTAGGAATGAAAACCATGTTATGTTAAGTGAGGTCAAGCTAATGCCTCAGAGGCACCATTTTTGCTGGCCAGCATGTAATTGTTCATGAAAACAACTATCAGAATTTCAGACAAATGATTGCTAGCAAAAGTTAAATTTAAAGTGTACATAAATTTGTTGTTCTTTCAGACTTTGTATCCAGTCCGTTCACTTTGATTTGCATATTAAGAATAAAGGTATATTGTATTGTATACAGTAGTGTAGTTAATAAAGGGCATAGATTCTTCCTTCCCTATAAATAAGCATAAAAATAACATAACTTAAAATAAATAACTATAAATAATGTAGAAAAGATCAAATAATGCAATATTTCAGGTAAACTACAGTAAGCAGCCAATTCAAAATGCCAAAACTTGTACTTTGTTCAATGTTCAAAGAGCAGCATACAGTATGTGTAACTTGATTTTGAATGTTGTAAAATCATGATGATATATTGTGTTATTGTATACATAGGAAATGAGAGAGGAAAAAATAACTCAATTGGCCAGACAGGTTTGCCAAAAAGTGAACAAAATCACTGTCTAGTGGCTCTCCAATGGCAATGAGAACATTAATTAGCATCTGTCAAGAGAATGTAAAATATTGTTTGAAGGATTGCATGGTAAAGGAATAATATGTATATCTATGCTTGCGGTACACCATAAAGATGGTTCTGAAAAGAACTGTTGTTGGTTGAGAATGTCTCAATGTTTAGATTAGATTTGCTTCAAGAGAATATAATATATATAATAATATATATAATAATATATCTGTCTCTTATACACATCTAGATGTGTATAAGAGACAGGTAATAATAATATATTTAATAATAACAGAAATACAAGAATTGTAGCATAAAAAAGGTTAAAATGTTCTAAAAATGGAGTAGTGAAAATGGAGATGTGCAATTTTATACAGTACATTCTATCTTGTTTCTCAAAACTATGATGATCTACAAGTAGCAGGCTAATACAATCCACTTTTTGCATCTGATCAGTTTTGTGATCTGTAAGAGGTACTCACTTTGTTATTGTTTTGAACGCTTGAGTTAATACACTATGGCAGATTGGCGACTCTTTCTGCTGAATGTGTCTGATTGTAAATGACACCATTATTGCTGTTTCTGTATTTTTTTACGTGAAATTTCTTTTAACAAATCACTAACACATGTTTTAATATTACATCCGAGACATTTGAACATTGGACATCAAAAAGCATGAAAGATATCGATGGTAAAGCTTGGACATAATATTAGAAGAAATGTTCACGGAAGCATAGTGGGTATGGTTAGTAGATGTCCTGCTGTGCACACAGACCTGGGCCTAGAAACCAAAAGCCCTTAAAACATATTAATAACCCACCCTAACTGAAGTGATTTGATTGGGTGCAGCGGCAGTGTATGCCTGACGGATTTGTCCTAAGACACTAATTTGTCTTGGTGATCAAAATAAACGATTCTATTTAATCATTTATGCTAGTCATAAACATTGTTACAATATAATACTGTATATGATATACAGTAGTTATAATCATAAGAATACTACATTGGGAAGTATTCGTGGTTCATTATTGTAGGATTGTGGATTGTGCAGAACTATACAAAACCCCAGACCTTGTCTGACCTAGCATTGCACAAATTATACAATTTCAAGCTTAAAATCAACTTTTTCTTTAATGTACAGCTATAAAATATTAAATAAAAGTCAGCTATATAGTACACAACAAACTTTCGAATTAGTTTTTAAAAATGATATTCTCAAATAGATTACTTAACAAACAATATCTGATCATGATTTAAAGAAAATTTACAGTACAGCTTTGCTATTTCGTATCCAATGTTTTGATTTAATACCGCATACAGATGACGTCACTACCCCTAAGTAACCAAGTGCAAAAGATAGATTGTTAACTGATTGATTTTAACTTTACCTGCTGATACAGCATCACAGCCATGATCAAAGAGTTCACCTAGCGGGGTACTACTGTTGGTTCTCCTTGCTTGCTTTCCATCCAAAGCATCTAGCGTTTGGTATATGAACAGACAAATACCGCAAAAGAAATATGCCCACCTTGGTGCCTTGAGAGATACGACACATAAAAAAACAAGAAATTAAACTAAATCAAGGACAGATCTATAATTCCAAATGAAATGGTTAACAAACCTTTTTTTGGAGCAGTTTTCTTTTTTTGCATCCTACTGAGAAAAAAGAGTATATAACTTACCGAGATATGAGTTATCTAATACTGTATATTTATTAATCAACTCTGACCCAAAAAATCAACTCAGCCCCAAAATCATATTGCTCGTGTTCATTTAATTTATTTTATGTCATTCAAAAGATGAAAATAACAAAATCAGTTCAGATGGGATTCCCAAAATTGAAATAAACACACCAGACTGTAAAACAAGGCCTGCCCGGTGTATATCGTCTGTGCAAAAATTTGACCTAGAAAGGGCTGATTTCCTGACAAACTTTGACGAAAATTAGGCTTTGACCTACAGTAATCTTAATATATAACCAATGTATTGTGCAGTAGTTACGATTCTGCCCACCTACAGTATTTTTCTAGCGATTTTTCATGCGAATTTGAGCTAGCAAAGTTTTGAGGTATCATCCGCGCAACAGATCGAATTAGTCACCAAAACAAAGCTGCTGTAGTAGGCATGCAAACTGCTACAGTAGGTGGTTGTTTATTCACACAATATTAATCCTTCGCAGGAATAAATCTTGATATTTTTTAAACTCTTCAAACTTGTTCATTTGTATATTATCGTAATGTAACTTTATCAGAAAGCCTTGGTAAATACTCCTAATAAACATTAGAATTTTGAAATGGAGTGAAAAAACAAATGGAAAACATGAACGTTTTTGCATAGCATCGTCATGTTAACAGGCGTCTAGCCCTAGATTAGAGATTCATACAAACAACATTCTTCTGACTCATTGGTCATCGTAGTCAAAAGAAACATCTTGTTCTACAATTCAGCAATTTAAGTTTGTCGAGTACTTTAAATATTTCATACAGAAATTGCAACAAAATGACTTGGTGACAGCATTTAAGCAGAATGCATACCACTAAATCAACAATGATGCCTTTAGTCAGTGCTGGATGTGTCGAGTTGCCCAAGCGATAGAACTAGGAACCCTAGAAGGCCTCTCAAAACTCCTTATATTTTTAGTCTGAATAGAAATTTATATCAAATCAACCTTTAAATTCATGAATCTATAAAATTTAAAATGTATACATTGTTGTAAAAAGTATCTTCTATGCCAACTTCATAAGATTTTAGACAATTTAATATACTGTATACCACTTTCAACTCTTCTCAATGCATTGCCATCATTAGCATAGATTTTTGGGCATGTTTCAACTTTAATACCCACTCGGCGAAATCGTGATGTTATCTTTATTGACTAATGCGAATTTAAAAACTTTTTTTTCATTCATAATTGCAAAACAATTCAAGTAGAATAAGATGTACTGTAGGCCTAGGCCCTATTCCGAAAGTATACAATAGAAGAGAAATCTGACAAATCTGAGAAAACAAAGCATGAATGAAAAAGAATACATTCACAAAATAGACATGACATGACATGAGACCGAGTTGGCTTAGGGACTAGGCCTGTCTGTAGTAGTATTTATTTATTTAATTTTTATTTATTATAAATTCGGCATGTTATACAGAATAACATGGAATACAAAACATGGAATACAAAAAGACAGAATAACGGCATGCCCGGAGAGAATAATAATGGGCTGAAGCCCGACACCAGGGTGAATTCTCTCTAAACCGCTAACCTGTTAAAGAACAATGAAAAACAAGTATTAATAGAAATTTTTTTACATTTTATAAAAATTTTTTTTAAAAATTCATTTACAAAAAATATTGAAAAGATATGGAAGAAAATCTGCAGACTACAATTAAGGCAGAAGATAATTCTGCCTCATTACAATCCACTTATCACGCAATAGGCTAGTACTGATTAGTAGTGTAGGGGGCTAGGGCCTCTAGGCTTAGGCCGCCTTAGAATAGGCCTGAATAGTTTGACAAGGGCTTAGGCTTAGCCTACTCTAGTTTCCCTAAAACTGGGCTACCTATCTAAGCCAGCTAGGCCTAGGCCTTTGGTTAGGCTGTAAGTAGTAGTGGGCCCAGTAGGCATAGGCCTAGGTCCGGACCTATCCAAAATCACGTTTAACAGTGTTTGGAAGTCAAGTCATCAGAATATATCTGCTCACCTCTTCCTTTGCAGTAGGACAATATAACATCAATATAACTGCGCTGATAATATTTAATATTAGGCCTGACAGTGTCATTGTATTCGGAGCTATCGAGCGAGGGACCTTCTCGATAAGCCATTTCCAAAACGGCTGCATGACGGCTTCCGTGATAGAACTTCCATGCGAGCTGTATTTATGCTCACCCAATCGCTTCAGTTGGCTAGAATCCAGTATTGCTGTTGTTAGAAGAGACATCACACCCTTTAGTTGTTGAAGAAATTGAAATAAATTAAATGTAAACAAGAAAGTTTGTTAAACAACACCTCTCCCAAAACACCCAACCAACCGGTTGTTTTGCTCATCAGCAATTCGTATGCTCCCCTCTACGTCGTCGTCGTCGCTCTTCTTATGATCAATAAACCGGAAGTAAAATAAAAGTTTTGTTTAGTAGATATGAATATTAAGCAGTAATTATGAAAATTCATTATCTTCATCTTAAAATCATCTGAAATCATTGTAATTGTGGAAAACATTTTAAATTTGAGATTTAAGAATATATTGTCATTATTGCCAAGCCCCACAAATTTAAATTATTAAAGAAAAAGAGAGAATTGTATAGTTATTAAATTAATACGCAGTGTCTATGCTTAGTTACACAAAACAACAGCGTAAACATGCATGTTGGACAACTCATGCTTGTGGGTCAAGCATGTATTCCTTGCCCTGTTCTGATTGTTTGATCGACACATTGGAAAGGTCCATTGAAAATTGCAATCAAATGACTTATACACAAGATGCTGATTTTCCTTCATATAAACAAAACAACAAAACAAAAGCTACAAGTAAAATTAAAATTCTTAAAAAAACAAAGAGACAATAGTAATGAAAAATCCAAATGCAATTAAAATAATATTACACTAAAGTTTAAAATCTTAACTAAAATGAAATATGTATATATAT
>NW_022711894.1:1682724-1685576 GCF_011630105.1 Anneissia japonica
TTATTATTATTATTATTATTATTATTATTATTATTATTATTATTATTATTATCATCATCATTATCATCATATTCACCACAATTGTAATTGCAGTCATCATTTAATAAATCGAATACAATAACACATTGAAATAAATAGTTATTCTTGCCTTATTATTGAAATGGATGATGCCGGTGGGGGGGATTAAGGACTTGGCAGCGATTTGTTTTCGCACTGAGTACATTCTACCACTTGGATTAAGTTATAACCTGAAGGAAATGATCAGTGGCGTATCTAGAAGTCTTGAAGGTAGGGGACTGATGGGGGGGGGGGCGCGAAGGTGAATTGGGGACTCGATGATCAGTTGATGGGCGCTACCGTACTTCGCAAAATAAGGTGATTTTTAACTACTTGACCGTGATTTTTTTTGGGGGGGAGGGGCGACCCCACCCTCCCCTAGATACGCCACTGGAGAGGATGAGAGACTATCTACCTTAATACAAACAATCATGTTCTAAAACAAAAAAAAAAACACTTTTAAAGCCATTTAAAACAGTAATTCAACAGATTTTTTTTAATATGTAAAATTTCTTTAAGAAATATTTTAGAAATCGAAAAAAGGGGTTAAAAAGATAAAAGATAAAAAGGTTAAAAATTTTAAAAATACACAGAAACGAGATAATGATTTAAGAACGGTAAATAATAAAGTAAAAAAAAAAGTTCACAGTTAATAATCTAAACTCCGGTAGCAGTACAAGCGCAGTTAACGCCCCCTCAACTGATGATCGTCCCCCACCCCATTAACACCCCACAACCCCTTCAAGACTTCAAGATACGCCACTGGCTGGAATAAATTAAATCAGTGTGAGACCCGGCAGGCCCCCCACCCCCCATTGTACAAAATGGAGATATAAAGAAAATTATATTAAAATTTTAAGTCTGAGAGTGCAATTTCCGGCATGCCCCTTTATTTTGATTTCCTGGATCCACCACTGCAAATGACACCACTAGGAGCGTCTCTTTTCTCTCAATCTGGTTATCAGTACGAAAGTTGGGATGATGGGTGTGGATTCTCTCCCATTTCAGGGGTGGCGCCACTAGGATTTGCCCGACGGGGGAAGGGCGAGGTCCCAGACTGGGGGGGGGGCGATGTGCCGACGAGGGTCAGATTTCCCCGACGAAAGCAAAGTAGGCGTGGTCGAGCTTCGATTAAAAGGTCTCGAAAGTGGTCCATGGGGACGAAGCCCCCGAAAATTTGGACAATTTAAAAGGCTTATTTAATCGATTTTAGCGTCTACTAATATGTAGAAAATACATACAATTTTTTTTCTCCCCGACGAATTGTGCTTTTTCTCCCCGACAGAGGGGGGGGGGCACCATCACTCCGCTGGCGCCACCCCTGTCCCATTCCCTGTCGATGACGACGGTAGAAGACCTTGGACCCTATCGTCGGTGATCTTTGCCGCCTCTGCTAACATTGCATTATTCATGTTGAGTTGGAGAAGATCCCTTATTATACAGAAAAAAAGGTCAATATTGAGATTAGCGACGAAAATACTACTTGAAGGTGCTGCTAAGCAGTCACGGGCTAAATACACATTCATTCTTTATCATCGTGCTCACCGCACAATCACGAATCGGTGAATGAACGTGAACTCTCGTTTCATTTTCCAACGAACTCAGACCAGGGAGCTGATCCTACGGAGGTACGTGGACGTGGGCTGACATAGTGCAGGACCGAGTAACAACAGCAACCAAGTTGTATCATATCACAGGTGTGTCAGCATAGCAACATGACGGCGGTTGACCTAAACGGAGTGTGGAAATTGGACAGGAGCGAGAATTTCGAAGAATTTTTAAATAAAATGGGAGTCAGTTGGATGAAGAGAAAACTTATAAACACCTTCGGAAATAATATTTCGGTAACGATAAATCAATCAGGGGAGGATTTCGTGATTACGACCAAGACACCAAAGGATTCCAATGAATCGAAATTCAAGGTTGGCCAACCATTTAAAGGCACTAATAAACTGACCGGGAAAGCTTTCGAGATGATGGCTGAATTCGAAGCCGGTAAATTAGTCGTGGCACCGGTTAGTGGTAAAGATAACCCGACGATAACCAGGGAGATTGATGTTGTGAATGATGAAATGGTACAAACCATGGACATGGATGGTGTAGTCACAAAGAGATACTTCAAGAGGGAGTAAGAAAGGACACTGTATTCGTAACATATCTGTAGGCCTAATTCGTAGTGGCAGGGAGTCCTTGATAGTGGGAAGAGATTTTGGATTCTAGTACTATTGGCAGGGATCACGTGACTCGGGAAAAGTACACAAAACAAATCAAATAATTATTTTTTGAATCTCTTATGGATATAATAGGCCTATACATGCCTACGCCTACTCGGACTGCTTGGGGTAAAACACTCTGTTTCGTTAAGGTTTATTAGGAGGCCTATAAAAAGCACGAGGCAGCAGTACATGTCATGGCAAAATAGTCTGTCTTTATACATTATCAGAGTATGGAATAGTATAGAATAGCTATTCTATACTGATATTATAATGGATACAATGATACAAAATCTTAACAGTAATGGTGGATCAGACTGAATGACGTAGTTTGTGTCACGCTGATTGGTGAATACAGTATATTGGACTATGCATCAGTGGAGATGAAATGCTGAATGTAGGTTTCGAATTGTCTGAATTATAATCAGGCTGTCGTGTGAACTTTAATCATTCCAAATAAATACAATATTGAAATTGTGACACCTAATTCGTTCTGTTGCTTGCTGATTATTCTTTCGTTATTTATCTTGTCTCATTCAAAACATATATAGGGTGAAAACATCCTATTAAGGCAAACAAACG
>NW_022711894.1:1685741-1706027 GCF_011630105.1 Anneissia japonica
TCCCCCTCCCATACCCAACCCCGGCTCAGGCCTTCGGCTATAGTTACACCCATAAATACTCAGTCCCCCCAGTCGGACATCTTAGCCCCCTCCCCCATAAATTTTAACCTAGAGCCGCCACTGGACCAAAGATCTAAGGAATATCCTAACCGAAACAAATGGAAACAACCGAAGAGACAAAAAGAAAGCAGAAGGGACCATGAAGTGCACCGTTCTCCAGCAGTTTTAGGCCCTGTCTCTTATACACATCTAGATGTGTATAAGAGACAGATTGGACTATGCATCAGTGGAGATGAAATGCTGAATGTAGGTTTCGAATTGTCTGAATTATAATCAGGCTGTCGTGTGAACTTTAATCATTCCAAATAAATACAATATTGAAATTGTGACACCTAATTCGTTCTGTTGCTTGCTGATTATTCTTTCGTTATTTATCTTGTCTCATTCAAAACATATATAGGGTGAAAACATCCTATTAAGGCAAACAAACGCAGCCCGACGCGATTCATGGTCGGGGACTCTACGACGTGACTGCCCCCCCCCCCACCCCGACGCAAACCATCGCGTCTGCGTTTAACTCACACAGACCCGTCGCGAAAACAAATCGCGTCGAGCTGCGCCCTACGACGATGTCTGAGTTGGCATATAGGCAACGGCGGCCGAACGTTTTTGAAAGGGGATGGGGGAATTTCATAAGGTTCAGTATTCGACGAAGCGAGCATCTAGGTGGGGGAGGGGCGCCAAGGGCCCCCGGTGGGGTCCAGGGGCCAAAGTTCCCTGGAAGCTACGGATTGACGAAGTTTGGTAAATTTTAGGCCCCATAAAAAAATTCTTAGTTTATCACCCTATCAAAGAATAAAAACTGATGAGGGAGGGAGGCTTTTATTTTTGCTAACCCCAACCCCATTTTAACAATGTCCGCAAGTAAATCAATGGTTAGGGGAAAATATATACGAAGTTATAAGAATGGAATTAAATTTAGATTTTAAAAAAAATTTTTTTGTTGTACCTGTAAACATAATATATTTGCAAGAAATTCTGAGCTTTTCAAGTGAAAAAAAGATTGAATAACGATCGTTCGAAGGTCCTATGTTGATTGAAAAAAAAATCAGAATTTCCCTAAAAGTGATGAGGGAAGGCCAGGGGTGATAATAAAAAAAGTTTTTATGGGGCCTTATTAGTTATTTTAAAGGCATCAATCTACTGTATATATATATGTATATGAAAATTGTTGTAATTCCCCGTGGCGGATGCTGGGGGTACTTTCACGTGATGGAGGAGGATCTATACTACAAGAAAATTTGTGATTATGGCGCCTCTAGATGGCCGGAAATTGCACTTCCAGACATACAATTTGAATATAATTTTCTTCTTATCTCCATCAAAAAAAGAACAATTTAGGGGGTAGGAAGAAGCGGGCCGGCTGATCCCCTTGAATCCGCCACTCGGTACTTTTGCAGATGGAGGATCTATAACCACCTCACACCCACCATGATGAGGTAAGAAAATATGTGACTATGGCACCTCTAGATGGCCCGGAAATTCCACTCTCAGATTTAAAATTTGAATATAATTTTCTCTTTTTAAATAATAATCTCCATTTTCAAAAAAAAAAATTTAAAAAAAATTGAACAATTTAGCCCCCGCACCTTGAATCCGCCACTGATTTCCGAACAAAGTCAAAGTCGAAATTGCTTCCACGATCCAGGGGCGGATCCAGAAATGTCCAAATGGGGGGGCCGGAAGGGGGGGGGGCGAAAGTTGGGTCAATTGAGACAACACTGTCGTAGGGCTGTCTCTTATACACATCTAGATGTGTATAAGAGACAGCCTTCAAAAAAAAAAAAAAAAAAAAAATTGAACAATTTAGCCCCCGCACCTTGAATCCGCCACTGATTTCCGAACAAAGTCAAAGTCGAAATTGCTTCCACGATCTCAATGAATTATTTATCATGAAAAGGGTGGCCTTGATATGGCTATTCACCGCCGAAACCTTCACTTTTTCCCCGATGGATAAAAATTACCCTTCATTAGCCTTATAGTAGCCAGGAAATGATACTCCAACTACTATGTGCGGGTCCAGTAAGTCGAAATAGAGGGAACGCAGGGAGGGTTTTGCTAACTATAGGCTCCCCCTTGAATCTGCCTCTGTTCAATATAGCACTTGACATGGCGTATCGATTTGTTTCACAAATGGCTAATTCCTAATTTCAAGAGAAAGATTTTATTATTCGAAAGATTTTTTTATTCAATACAGTTTTTACAACCTAAAACATATTAACTACAGTGTAATGTAAATTCTCTAATTAACCTTCAGAGAACTTTACCTTAAAAAAGGGGCCTAATTAAGTATCTTATATTACGCTAGTTTGAAGGTTTACTGTAAACAATCAGTTACACTTTCATCTTCATGGTTAGCATAAATACAGCGTTGCTCCATAAGAGTACCTACCTCCATCGTATGCCTCAATACAGAAGTCACGAATTCGGGCGATTCTATTGTATTGTCTTCATGCTCGAGGGTTGGTTACAACTAAACATGGTTTCAAGGAAACTTTACAAACGCGCGTATAAATGCGTCATCAATATTTGGTTTCTCTACTCAAAAATGGAACTTTTAATGTTCGCTAGAAAAAAAAAATAAAATAAAAAGTAATAATTGATAAGGCGCAATTACACAAGGTCTCTAAGCACCAGAAATATGCCTAATAATAATGATGGTGATAACAATAATAATAATAATAATAATAATAATAATAATAATAATAATAATAATAATAATAATAATAATAATAATAATAATAATAATAATAATAATTGTCGGCTTATATAGCGCATATCGTAGAGACCTCCGTGCGTTTACATTATTACCCCCGGTTACTGGATCAAGCACATATGGAACACACACAGGCCGTACGCAGGATTTTTATTGGGTGGATGCGAATTTTTGAGATTGGATCAAAATTGGAGGGGGGGGGGTATTGGGACAGTCCCACACAATTGTTTTAATGGTCCACATTTTAAAAACGGTCCAAATTATGCAATTTCATGCATAAAATGAGTCCACTTTATGAAAAATGGGTACAGATCTCTATTATTTAGCCTAAAATGGGTAAAGTTTTAAGAAAATGAGTACAGATTTTTTATATTTGGGTAAAATGGGTCAAAATTTCAGAAACTTGGACCACATTATTTGAAATTACGTGTAAAGTGGGTCCACCCTGATATTGTCCTGCAATGTTTGAAAATCTTGGCTACGACATTGATTGAGAGTTGATAACACCATACACAGCCCCACCATGGTTGGGGCTGACGTAGGAAAATTCATGATTATGGCACCTCTAGATGGCCGGAGATGGCACTCTCAGACTTAAATTTGAATAAATTTCTTTTCTTTTTACAAATAATTTTGACAAATTAGCGGTGGTGGTAATTTTTTAATTTTCTACCCTCGAAAATGTGGACCTTTGGTAATTTGTGGGGGTGCGTGCGCATCCGACGCACCCCCTCCCCCACCTGCGTACGGGCCTGACACACTCAGGCTCCATGGAGGAATTCCTTAATGTTGCAGCTGTAGCGCAGGATGACGTGTTTGAACCTACCAGGTACCCACTTGTACTCCTGGGTGGAGAGACACAACCGTAGATAAAGTGCCTTGCCCAAGGGCACAAGCGACTTCCAGAGTTTCGAATCCTCGAGGTTAATTGAGAGGAGTCCAAGCCACAACCGATGCGCCAATCTCTTTTACGGAGGTAAAAATGTTGTCACTGGTGCTGGGAACCAGTGGCGTAACTAAGTTGTGGGGGGGGGGCCTTGACGCAAATTGACTGCATGTCAACTAAGAATTGTACCACCGATGGGTTAGAGGAGCAGTGGTATCTCCGATTATTTTTGTTTATACTATTTGACAATAAATCTTCAGAATTTTTTTTTTTAAATTGTAATTTTTAGATGACCATAAGTATTTCTACTTCTCATGAACAAAAGAAAAGGCAACTTTCATATTTTTTGAATTGGTGATTAACCATTAAACAATCAACAATTCTTGTATAGTTTTATATAAGCCTACTTAAGCTAAATAAAATGAAATGGACGTATGTATGACCATGATAATGTAATACACATATCCGATAAACATAGCAGCCACACACTTTTTAATATATATTGGTCACTTAGAAACACTTTATTTAGCGATTTTTTTTAGTAACATAGGAACAGACATTTTCAATTAAAGATGACAAAACAGGATGGAAAAACCAAATTATATTCACACACTAAATTTTACGGGACTGTTTATCTTGATTTCATTAGTGGCGTATCCAGAATTTAAAGAAGGGGATGCTGATTAAGTGAGAGTGCACACCACGTCAGCCACTATAGTTGGCGGTGAGGTGACGAACATCTTCAGTATTTTCTACCTCTGAATGCCCCGAAATGAAAATTAATCATTCTTTTTACTTTTTGACAATTGAGTTTAAAAAAAAAACCCGAATTAATTAAATGGGTGCCCGAATGGCTGACACTGACAATTCCAAAAACTACGGTACCATATTCACCTAGGCCTCAAAATGGTTGGGGATGAGGTGAGAAAATTTCAAGGATTTTAAGCTTATTGATTCCTCAAAAACAGCACTTGAACTTGAATAGTAAAAAAATCTATGATATCCACCTGAGCCCCACATTAGTACTAGGGGGTAGATGAGTACTTTTAAGAATTTGAGACTTTTAAAGGCCTATAGATGCCCGAAAATGGCACTTAAACGTTACGAAACTACCATACATCTCGGCCCACCCACATTGTTGAGGTAAGACAATCGTAAGAATTTGAGACTTTTAGATGCCGGAAATGGCACTTTATTAGAAAAAAATCTACGAAACTTACAATCCAACACAGGGATGGTTGAGACTGAGGTGAGAAAATGTTAATACTTAAAATTTTTGTCAATTATTTATTAACACTTTGTTCAACCTCTGAAGAGGATGCATACGCCACTTTTCATAATTTCGATACTAGGCTACAAACACTTGCATCACGCTATTATATTGCGATATCTCTATGTTCCATTATAAACAAATCATTAATGAATGGATGGTTCCAAACGATTGGAAAGTCTCACTGACTAAAAAGGTATAAAGGCAACAAACAACGCCCTAACAATTATAGACCATACTCAGTGGAATTCTATGTCCAAAATCAAATTATCATATCTCAATGAATATGACCTTATAAATATTAAATATATTAATATGACGGTGAAATAATAGCCACATGCTTTATTTTTTATATTATATAGCAAAGTGTTTTGACACAATAAATCATAAAAAATTTGAAAAATATGGACACCCCCTCCAGATCCACCAATTGAGAACCTATAGTTCAAGTTCTTACGCCCCAACACAACCACCCCCACCCCCTCTAGCTCCTTATCTAAATCTGCCACTGATTTTCATCTCTTATCTAAATGATTCTTTTTTTTGGTTGCTGCCGGGGGTTTGGAGGGTGGGAGTGTCTTCTCTTCCACTCTTGGGATCCGCCACTGCATGGTGTTAAATTGACAGTCATGGTGTTAAATTGACAGTAAGTTACAAGTCCAACAACCACAATATTATACCAATAGAAAATTTCCAGTTTTTATTGAATATTTAAAAAATAATTTCTCTCCCACAACTGAACTATGGAGAAAATTATGAAAATATATAAACAAAAATATATCTGGACAATCATACAACGTATGTGCAGCCTTGGTGTTGAGTTCACACTCTAACCCAATCAGATGTACTGATAAAAAGTCAAATAGATCATTCAATTAAATTCAAATCAATATAAATTTTTCAATATAAATCATACAACGTATGTGCAGCCTTGGTAATGAGTTCTCACTCTGTGTACAGATAGAAACCCAAGTAGATCATGCAGTGTATGTCGGGGGTGCCGCCAGCGGGGGGGGGGGGGAGAGGGCCCCTGGGGGAGAGGGCTCCCCTCGGGGAGAGCTGCCCAGTCGGGGAGAAAAATCACAATTCGTCGGGAAGAAAAAAAAGCCAATCAGATGTACCGATAAAAACTCAAGTAGACCATACAACGTAGTTACCATTCGATTAGCAAAAATATTTCTTTTTTTTGACAAATAATTTTACTTTTTTCAGTCGGTTACAGACATTAGAAAACTAGTGGATATAGGTCTATGCCTACAGTAACCGATAGGTTGTTAATGTAAAATAAAGGTACAGTATAAAATTCAGTAAAAAATGTCAACAAAATTAGTATACTGTATATAAAAAATATATTGAGAACTTTTCTTTAAAAACCAGTTTTCAGCATAAATATTATAAACTGAAATTTTTTAATAAACTCAACAGAGTGCTTGCTTTTCTTGCTTTCTAATTCTAAACACAAAACTATATCTCACACACATCTTTCAGACCAAGGTGATAGGTGAGAATGTTTATTTCAGAAAAGCATTCAATAACAACATTGGCGATTCAACAGGGACCAACCCACACCCCGCCCACCCCCCTATTTTTTCAAGATTATAAAAAAATGTGGGGAGAAAGAAAATTTAAGTCGAATTAGTTTGAGAGTGTCATTTTTGCCCATCTATACGGTGTCATAATCAAGCATCTCTTACCTCACCCTCCAACCATGTTGAGGGTGAGCTGGCCTGGGCCTCTATCTGTCAAAATCCCTCTCTGAGCCCCCCTCTATTTCTAACTCCTGGATCTGCCACTGAATAATTAATAAGTACAGTAAACAACAACAGTAGCAGAATCTGAATGAGAGTTGATAATTGACTTTGTTGACTACATAGTAAATATAAGTTACAAAGTCCATGTTATTTGCTTCTTGTAGCTTTCAATATTGACGCTGACTTTAAAATGTAATGTTTATTAAATAATAATACTACAACTATTATTATTAAAACCAAAATAAATGGACTGTAAATAACAGCAGTACAGTAAACCAAATTTTTTTACACTTTGGTATTCAGTATATTTTTGAATATTATACAATTCAGAGACACTTGAATGGAAAACAATAAATATTTTTATGAATTGCATTGAGTCACATCTTTGTGGTAAAGAATAATATTGTGAAGAAAAAAGGCAACATCCTATGGTCACTCTTGATTAAATTTGTTCTGTGAACCATCATTTGTTGCTTTATTTCTCACAAGTAATTCATTAACCACTATATTTGCACAACCGGTAATAGAGGTAGAGCTGCCACAAATATCCTGATAATTGCCTTTAAGGGTAGAAGTTGAATCTACATTTACACTAGTGTTCAGAATTTCATTGTGTTTTTCGAGAGACTGATGTGAAACAGTGCATTCTGTAGTCTGACTTTGGTTCTGGTTATTAGAGCGAGATGGCAAAACTCCCAAATGCATATATGTCTTATACTCCTCACCACTTAGAATTATATTTGCTGCTGTATTCTGCAGACGTCGGCTTGTTGTATTTTCTGAAAGAGTTGTGGCATTAGTAGCAACAACAGGACTTGGAGAAGGTAATACCAAAGATGGTGCAGTTTTAACACTTGACAGATTAGATGGATTATTAGTCACAGCAGGTGGCTTTTGAGTCATCAATGTTGATCCCAAGGCAGAACCATTCAACTGTGGCTTATTTACCATAGAAATTGCAGCTTTAGGTGTCGGGGTCTTTAAAGATAAAGGAGTGCTTTGATTGCTCAAGAGACTTGAAGAAAGAATGTTTTTTTTAACTGGTGCTTTCTGTTGGACTAAATTCAATGCTCGTAAAGTTCCATCTGCCATTTTGACAAGGCAGATCTTTCCTTGATTTGTTGCAACAATCTGTTGATGAACAACTTTAGTATTGGCAACAGTGGTTGGTAACTTGAAAGCATTTGGTGAAATGCTGGACTGACTTTTGGTGAACATAACAGCATTCTCTGTGCTGGGTGTAGCATCACCACTACCAGGACTTCCAGATGTTTTTAAAACAATCAAATTTCTTTGGGCAGTGTTTTGAGGGTTGGCATTAACTTGTTGGTTAATCAATGTGGCATTACTGTGCTTCAATTTTGACTGCTGTTGAAGCTTCTGCAAATAATCCAAGGAGACTACAACCTCCTGGTTGGCTTTGTTCATGTTTGAAGTGCTTGTTGCATGATTTTGTATCTTAAGTAGATTACCATCACCTATTGTTTTCACCCCGGATGATGGAATCGATGTGCATATTGCATTAGGTATGAATACAGCTCCTTTTGATTCATTTGGAAGCTGTTGGACCTTCTTCACAAGTTCCACATAACCAGCGGAATTACTGTTAGGTTTTTTCTGGAGTAGCTTGGCTGCTTGGCTGATTAACTCTGAACTAAGGAGGGGCCGTACATTGGTCTTTAATCCTGAAGGTTGTGTCATGTTTGCCACAGTAGAAACCTTAGTAATGTGTTTAACATTTGATTGAGAGACTTCAACCTGTGATGTACTAAGTGTTGGTGCTTTGGAAGTAGCCTGTTGCAGTAAGATAAGCTGTTGCAACCACTGCTGTGCTAACATATTTTCTTTTTTTTTCTTTGCTTCATTAACCTTGTTTTCTTTAATCTGTGCTTCTGTTAGTTGCAACTTCTCTTTTGATGGAGTACATATCCTCTCTGCTGGTGTGACTTGACCACTAGTACTATGAAGTATATTTAGACTCGTACCGACAGATGGGCTGCTTGATGTGCTGCACAATGTTGGAATGTTTTTAACAGCTGACAGTTTTGACATCAGGATTTCTTTCTGAGCACCTTCGCCAGGTTCTCTGGACATAGTTGGTAAATCTTGAGTTTGCCTTGCTTTTTTTTGACTGTCTATTGTTGTTTGTAACAAAAACACAGGTGGCTGTCCAAATGTAGGTTGTTTTGACACAGATGGCACCCCAAATGCTTCTGGTGGAATACTCAATAGACCTGATTTTGGAATAGGTAATTTTTTAGTACCTCCAATTGCATCATGATTTATTTCCTGAGATGAGAGTGTTGTTTTTAGTTTCTGGTCCCTTTGACCTGATAATTTATGTGTCTGTTGAAGTAAATATTTCAACACTACCTCTTTTTGCCTCTGAGGATCATTCTGAATCTCCTTCCAAACTGCATCATCAACAACTATTGTACATTCTGGCAGAGCTGCTAATTGTGTTTTAACAAGATTTTTCTCTGATTGAGTCTTCTCTGGAATGCTCATTGTTGAATTCATGGAATGATTTCCTTGTGGTTGATCGCATGCAGCAGCAATTTGTTGCTGCAAAGTTTGATGAATATTATTTAAGGTGACAGATGTCAGTGATCTTTGACTTGCTGCAAGATTTCCAACAGGGAATGAACCTAGTATTGGATTTTCAGGATTATATGTCGTAATGTTAACTGGACTCAAACATTTCTTTTTTGCTTCAGTATGATCCTCATTACCACCTAGTTTGGCTTTTTTTTTAGCTTCAATTAACTTCCTTTTTTTGGATATTTTTTGCGCTCTAGTACTAATACCTAAAAATGGTTCAATGGTCTCCATTGCTTCTTCCTCATCAACTGGTTTCTCTTCTTGCTCCTCTTCATTTTTATTTTCTTCCTCTTTGTCATCTGATTCGCTGCTGTCTGAATCAGATGTAGAAGATGATCCTGATGATGATTCACACTCCCAACTATCGCTCTCCTAAAAAAAATTAGAAGAAAAACTTAAAGGTACCGAACACAAGCAAATCACTGAATAAAGGAAAAATGTCAGTCATGGTCAAAATATAGCTTTCTTGTTCTTGGAAAAATGTGGGAAAACACCCTTACTTTTTTTGTTTGTGACTTACTGTATATACAGTAGCACAAAACATCATTTGATTCCACCAATTTTTCTCTGTGGAGAAACAATGTGTCCATTTTTCTTGCAGTGCTATGCTGAATAGATTTTGTTAGTCCACTTTTTTGCCGCACATGCCCACTGCTTTGTCAGTACATATGCAAGTAAATATTGGTATCATTAAATATCTTGGGTAGTTGTTTTTGTTATTTTTAAATAATAATAATAATAAATTTTTTTTTTATTAGTCCTCATTCAAATTGGAAATCGAAAATCAGAAATTTGGGCTGGGCCATGGGTACCTGCGACAGCCGCAGTGCAGAGCCACCCAACATAACTACAGCATATAACGGACATTGTCCATAAGCCGCCTAACTCTCAATTATGAGGGCTATTCTAGGATTCGAGCGATCATACTCAAATTGAAACTCAACATTGGCTGGGTTTGGACCGGGGTCTTCAGCAAAAGAAGCAGTCAACAGCAGCTGAGATCACTACACATAAGGTGGTCTTGAAGACTGAAGTATTAAAGCCCAGTATTTGTTTCTCTTCACCAAGGAGTATGGTTAGCTGGTAGGATATGAATATGTTAATGGGAATACTCTTGTCTAGAGTAGCAATACTCCCTGAAAATGAAGGAGATACATACTGTATGGTGCATGGCAGTTGATGTCCAATGTAAAATACCCAAGAGTAATATTCAAAGTGCTGGTAAAATCTAGGAAATATGGCAGTATATTATACAGTATAAGAATTCACTATTATTTATGAACTTACATCTTGGCTATCTTGGAAGTTATTAAATTCCTTCCGGAGACGTTCTTTAACTCTAACAACAGCATTACAGAGTTTTGATTCATGGGGGGCCAATTCCATCAGTAAACGGGTGAGAGTTTCATGAAGTTCGACTTCAGATTCTGTGCGTGCTGGAGGTTTGATGATCTGCAAGATAATCATTTCCTTGTATTACTTGACAGTTATATTATAAAGTATCTACTAAATATCAAAACCACTAAGGAGAATAGAAGTTCTGTTGTTCATCATTTTAAATGTCCAGGTTGTAATAGTAGGGAGCCTTCGATTGCACGATGACAGTAGGACGTAGAACGTAATGACGTCGCTAGAAGTCATCTGCACATGCAAGAACGTTAAGGTCACCTCGTCGAGTAGATTCTGGAACGCAATTTGGCCAAATCTATGTATGCAGAGAACGTAGAACGCCAGGTAGGACAGTCACGCATGAGTAATTCCGATCTAGCGTCACGTCGTCACACAAATCAAAAACTCCCTATTGATTATATTGGTAAGACAGATAGATGCAGTATTAATAACTGGACGATATGATAGTGTTATATTTGATCATGTACAAAATTGTGAGGCATTCCATGTTTTAGGCTTACTGTAATGCTTCTGTAATGCAAGTAATAAATTAGGTTTAATATTTTATAATGCAGTACTAACATTATTGACATTTCCCCAAAACTGGTTTATCCTATTGTTTAAAGAAGCGTTTGCTATACGTAGCCTACAGTACACCTACTGGCGTGTACTGTATATAATACTTGGAGTATGTATTATACATATTATTTGAGGTAATGATGTTTTATATGTGCATTTTGGTGCAGTGGAAATGGTTTGGTTTCCCTACCTCGAGGTCGGGGTTTCAATCCTTTGCTGTGCATTTCGCTTTTGTCCTTGAGCAAAGCACTTTATCTACACTACTTCAGACTACCCAGCTATATCAATAGATAATAGTAAATTGCTGCGAGTAACCGGCAGTGAACCAGCATCCCACCCAGGGGGAAGTACAGTATTACTCTCTCATCCGCTATACAAACTGGGGATAAGCTCCATGTACAAGTTAAAAAATGCAGTTCACTCTTCGGAAGAGAAGGGGATTGTCTCCCAGTGTACTGCCCAATTCACCACCAGAAGGATCCCACTGGAAATCTTAGGACTTTCGTGGGTTATCCTTGGTGTGTATCACACCAGAGAAATCCAACCCAATCCAATCCATATATTTTTTTTTAACTATTTAATGCTATAAACTAAATTTTTGATAGATTTGATATTTTTATTAATCTTATTTTTTATTGAGTTATTAAATGCATTGTTTCTTTTCATTGTACATAAATTACCGATTGATGATTCATATATTATTAATTGTATAGTACTCTATCTTTTTATATTTCTGTATAGCTTTGTGTTTTTTTTACACGAGAGCCCCATGGTCATCAGCATACCACTGCTTTGGGTCACCCCTGTAAATAAATTTGAATATAAAAGACTATGATTGAATGTATCTAAACTACTAATATCTCAGTTCAATGGATACCGACAGGAATAAAACCATATTTTTTTTAGATTATACAAGTACAGTATAAAAATATTTATTCAACTAAAATTGTGTACTGTCTTATACATCTTTTACACTGCAAGCAAAATTCCGGAGGTAACCCGGGATTTTCCAATACCCGGGTTAAAACCTCCCGAGTTGTGGTTAGTGTAAACGTCAAAAGTCCTACTCGGGTTGCCAAACATTCTGGGAGGGACGTGCGGGACGCATTCAGCGTAGGACAACCCGGGTGCATTCCGGAGTCGCCAGTGTAAACAGCACCGAATTTGATTCCGGAATTAGGCCTTACCTGGTGCCTACCGCAGCTGTGGTCAGGTAGGCCTAAACTTTGCCTACAACGGGCCTAGACACTTGTCAAATTAAATCCTCTACGCTCCGATATAGACTTGATATCAAAACTGTTGATTTAATTCGCATAATTTAAAAACAATCTGCAGGTACATTGCTTTAATAATTGACAATAACTGTGGCTTCGTGACGATGAGGAACTCGAGCGAAGTGATGATCACCATCGCAACAAAAACTGAGGGCGGTATTTGAACCCGAGTTCGTTGCCAGTGTAAAATGGGAGCAACTCGGGATCAACCCGGACTTTTTCGTTCGATGTAAATGGGAAATGCACCCTGGATTACTCCGGAAGTAACCCGGGTCGATTTGCCTTTGGCAGTGTAAAAGGGGTATTAGTAAATTCAAATCAAATACATATACTGTACAGTAGACATTTTCAAAAACACATTATCAAGTATTCCCAGAGATTAAAACAAGCAATTTATAACGTTGCAAAAGTGTGCAAGAAATTCACATGATACAATATTGCACATTATAAAGTCAATAAAACTTCAAAACAACTCTTTCATCCAATAACCCTTATCCTGTATCGTCCAAAACTGAAGACAGGAATGCCTACACAGTTGTTGCTATATTACATACCTTTTTTCTTCTACCCTTGGTGACCTCAACTGGTTCACGCTCTGCAAATTCTTCCACTAAAGACTTAAGTGAATCAATACTGTCACAAACTAACGTAAAAGCTGCTCTATCTGGTTCCACATTAGGCAATATCAGCTTTGGTTTCACATGTTCTTCTTTAGAATTTGACTCTATGTTTTCTAAGCAATTTTCATCTTTTTCATTTTCTCTGCTCTTGACCTTCTCCTCCCTCATCCAGTCCACCATTCTTGATTCCTTATTAATTTTTCCCTCCTTTTCATGTCCTTTTTCTATCACACCAGAATCCTTATCATTATCTTCGTCTTTGAATTTCATATCAAATTTACTGGACTCATTCGCTGGTGTTTTAGGTTCTTTCAGATTTGTATTTGATACAAGATTTTCTGTTTTTATATCGATTTGTCCATTAAGTTTTTGATTTTCCATCATTTTTCTTATTGCAGGTTTGTCATCATATTTAAGATCTTCTGTTAAAGAGCCTGATGGTTGTACTGAGTTTGAATTATTATGATTTTTGTCCTCATTGTTTATATTAGATTTCGATTCTACCTGGTCAGCAGGAATATCTGTTGATTCTTCTCTTGAACTGAGATCAGACACCTCTAACTTACATCCCATTTTAACACAATTTTCCTGTTCAATGTTCTCTTTATTTTTTATATGATCGTCTTCTGAACTGAGTTTCAAATTATCACTTTGGGATTTTGAATTGGACAGGTTATTTAAGTGATTACAATTGGAGACTGTACTTTGAACACTGACAGTACTTAATTCCTGGGAAGACTTGCTGGTTCTGGTACTTCTTCTCCCACCACGAACTAAACTGTTTATTGTTGGGGTCAATTTCTGAAAAGTTTTTTTTAAATAAAAAAATTATTAACATTAAACCAAAATATACAAAAATATAATTTAAAAATTAATATGACAACAGTTTCAAAGTTAAAACAAGTCCAGTAGAAATGTAACTTGGGTGCTTATGATGCTAGCTTTCTAATCCTGTTGTCCTGGGTTAAAATCCTTCCACAGCAGAATTTTTTTCCCAAGCTTCATAAAGAGAGTTTATAGATCACCACTTCCATTTTGTAAGTTGCAAGTCACTCACTGTAGGATGAGAATGGAATTTTAAAAATACAGGTTTGCTAAAAAAAATAAATAAATAAGAAAGCTATACCTGTCGTAGATTACTTGGCCTTTTTCTTGGTTCTGGAGTTAGTTCAACATCTTTATCCTTGTCTTTGTTCTGTTTTCCATTTGAGGTGAAGCATTCTTCACTTTCACTATCCATCTTAAATAATAATTTCCTAAATATTACTGATTATTTATAAACATGTTTTACTAAAGCACAATAAATATTTAATAATATAACAATAAAAAAAAATAATATTAATAATAAATGAAAACAATAATGACACATGCAAAATGCACAGCAAGATGTTTAAACCCCAAACCTTACAGCTGACAGCCAAAATTGCAAATAGTGTGCTTCACAGCTTTAACACCAGATACACTGTATGATCTCATAGCCACCTATAATCTGCTGACATGTGACCTTTCCAATCACAGCTGTCACATGGCAATGTAAAGGCTAACAATTATCTTGTAGAATGAAGCTGTCATAATAAATAGATAGACAACTCAAATGAATACCAGCTCTATACAATTTAATATTATTACTTAAAATGAAATGTTCACATCATCATAATCAACCATTGTTAGAAAACAGAATTTGGTAGTTTTCTTACCTTGACTGGTTCGTCTGGCTCGTCAACTTCAATATACCTGAGTTCTGGCTCTGGAAAAGGCGCTTGTTTATATATCCTGAGATCGTAGCCACAGAATTGTGGAAAATGTACATAAGTATTGCCATCTGAATCCTCTCCAAGCACGATTGCACGTTGATCCATAATTGGTTGTAGATCTAAACATTGTCTTAAAGGGAACTGCATCTCCTATATAAAAAAAAAACACTTCAAATTATTTTAACTATATTGCTTGTACAACCGTTGAATCCAACGACGCTCTCTGTGAGTGTAATGCATTGAACGACGTTTGTACAACCGTCGAATCCAACGACGCTCTCTGTGAGTGTAATGCATTGAACGACGTTTGTACAACCGTCGAATCCAACGACGCTCTCTGTGAGTGTAATGCATTGAACGACGTTTGTACAACCGTCGAATCCAACGACGCTCTCTGTGAGTGTAATGCATTGAACGACGTTTGTACAACCGTCGAATCCAACGACGCTCTCTGTGAGTGTAATGCATTGAACGACGTTTGTACAACCGTCGAATCCAACGACGCTCTCTGTGAGTGTAATGCATTGAACGACGTTTGTACAACCGTCGAATCCAACGACGCTCTCTGTGAGTGTAATGCATTGAACGACGTTTGTACAACCGTCGAATCCAACGACGCTCTCTGTGAGTGTAATGCATTGAACGACGTTTGTACAACCGTCGAATCCAACGACGCTCTCTGTGAGTGTAATGCATTGAACGACGTTTGTACAACCGTCGAATCCAACGACGCTCTCTGTGAGTGTAATGCATTGAACGACGTTTGTACAACCGTCGAATCCAACGACGCTCTCTGTGAGTGTAATGCATTGAACGACGTTTGTACAACCGTCGAATCCAACGACGCTCTCTGTGAGTGTAATGCATTGAACGACGTTTGTACAACCGTCGAATCCAACGACGCTCTCTGTGAGTGTAATGCATTGAACGACGTTTGTACAACCGTCGAATCCAACGACGCTCTCTGTGAGTGCTATGCATTGAACAACGGTTGTACAACTGTCGAATCCAACGACGCTCTCTGTGAGTGCAATGTATTGACTTACCCACTGTGTGTCCTGCCAGCTCTCGACAACCTGGTACCACTTTTGCACTTTTTCTTTTAGCTTTCTTTGCCAGACTTTATAGGGCATTGCCATCCCCATGTTCTTACTTATTTCCCTATCATAAATATTGGTAGAAAGATGTAAGTTGAATATAAATTGTGCACTAAAATAGTGTCTCTCCAATCAAGAACTCTTAACTATACCAGGATAGGAAGCTTGCTGATCTCGCACTGCAGAACTGATATTGAGTTTGGTGTCTTTAGGTTAAGTTCTGCACATGCTCAGAAGTACACAAGGAAAGTATGATGGGATAAATCGTATCTCTCCTGTGTTAAACAAGGTGGGTCTTAAAAATTATAGCATATTAGCACTTGTGAGCAATATATTTTCATTTTATATAAGTAAGTAGTAAATATATGGATTATTTTAAAGCACTGGATAATTCTAGATGTTTCATGCTCTCTTTTGCATACTTTATACACCGAAAACACTTTGGGATGTGTGGCAGATGTCCTGTGAGCTTCCTACACCATCTTCAACAGTAGGCCTATATTACATCAATTTATAATCCACTTAATGAAAATGTTTTCTTTATTTAAGTTCAAATGCGAGATTAGTGAGCTTCCTATACTGGTACAGTTTAAAAATCTAAGGCAATATAATGAGACCACAAATATTTTGTCGAGTTCCCAAGCACAGCAAGATTTGGAAATCAAGGTCGGCCAGTCAGTCAGTCAACCAGCAGTTCCAGTCATCACTAACAATGTCATTTAAATGGCATACGTATTACTTAATTAGGGAAATATATGTTTCAGCAAACACCAATATTACCTTTTTCTTTGTGTTGGTGAACTGAGCAAACAGGTAAAAACCTGAGCAAGTAATTTACTTTCCCGAGGCATCAAGAAGCATCTCTCCAGTTCGAAGTAAGATATCTCATTTAAGGCAAGAGTTTCTTGGAATAACAATAGGAATTGACCAATAGCAGGAATCTATCAGAAGAAAGATTTAAAATCATCATCCATTTACTGTATAAATCTTTTATTATCTATATAACTGGCTTTAATGTAAATGTTATAATAAGGATAACAATTTTTTTTAATTGATTTTTTTTAAGTAGTTGTGTTAGAGTAGTAGTTGTATACCTAGAGTTTCATACAGTATCATCAAAGCACACATTGACAATAGTTGCTCACAAAGACCTTTCATTTCCACAGGAATTTCAGGGTGATTTGCATTATATATAAATATAATAATATATTTATCATAAAAAGAATAATTTCTGTATCATAAAAAATGAGTTCAAACTGCTTAACTTACTTCCCACATTGCATTTAAATGGTCCTGGTTTGGTTGCTGAAGCAAGTCCCTCTCCCACTCATCTAATTCTTTACGGTATTGCAGTAATTCTTCTTGTCTCTCCTGCTGCTGCCTCTTCTTCTCTTCTGCCTGAGCAAGTAGGATTTCAGACTGTATACAGTTGGAAAGTGGAGTTGTGGCTCCACCTGAATGTAATCTTCCACCTGCCCGTCGACGCCCTGTAGTGAGTAACATAATGTACCATGTCTTTTACGAGGTAATTAACTTCTTTGATCTTCTATTTGATACTTCTGAGTCAATAAAGTCAACATAAACAGTACTGAACGAACTGTATCTCTATATTAGTACATATACTGAAAATTAAAATTAATACTCATTGTACATACCAGTAAGTGAGGTAGTTGCTGTGACAGGAGGTTCACCATATTTTCCATCAGATGTCACATATAAGGTTGTCTGGACTTGAAGGAGTCTGTAAAAAACATTCATTGATTTCACAAAACTAAATATGATATTAAAAAAAGCATGGACAACTGAACAAATGGTAACATAATGTAGTAATTAAAACTATAGAGGGCTCACAAAAAGTTACAGTATGACCCTTGCATTGTGTATAATGCGTACCTTGGTAGTAGCGACAATTTTGTCTCAAGAACCTGCTCAATTTTCATGGCTTGTTTAGAGACATAATGATCAAGACCGTTATAACGATAACAGTTCTCCAACATAAGTCGAATGTCACGGATCACCTGAGTGATGTTTGAATATTCTTCATTATTAAATTTGTCTTCAACTGCAAAGGAAATCAAAATAAAATGGCAGAATGTTTAAAAAGAATTAATTTTTTTAAATGTTTTGAAATTTAAAAAAAACAAACTTATAATTACTTAAACTAAATTAACAAGAGCGACCGTTCACCGGTCTGCGCGTTGAACTGAGGTTACCTCTAATCAGCGTTTAACGATTCGTGTATGCACCATTCAGACGAGGCTTTTTGTTGACACTATTAAAACATGTTTAAATCATGGACGAAATATCCTCCATGATTACAGTACAGAACACAGTGCCATAAGCTATTACAGTATATTGGGTTTTTGGAAAAGGTTCATAAAAAAAATAAATTGAAAAAAATAAAATAAAATAACATGTCTCAAAATTGGAAAAAAAAAACTTAATACCAAGACGCGACAATGAACATTTGTTGGAAATTGCCTATAGTTTATGTGTATAAAATTTCCTGCACGTCCGTTCAAAAACTGGCGACGCTGGACACTTTTAAAGTTCTGGTAACAAACAGCAACAACAAGAGCAGCAGTGAGGTTCTGGGGTCCACCTTATGCAGACCCAAAAACGAAACATTTACAGTAATTAGTATTTTCATGAAATTCTAAAATACAAAGTACAGTATTTTATAATCAGGCAATTAATGCACTAAATTCTGGGGAAACATTTTATTACAAAACTGTGAGATACTGTAGCTGACTGTTACCTTATACTGTGACTAGGTAAAGTTACTGCAGGAATCAATTAAAACAATGGTTTTATTAATATTATACTACTATTGACACTTACTTTTACTCAACCACATTGGTTCTTTAATACGATCATGATAATCCCAGAGATTTAGCGCTTCCACATCAACCTCATCCATAAAGGCATAGTTCGCTCTGTCGGACATGATTTGCATCACTATCCTATGAGCTGCCTTTAAATCAGGATTTGATATCAATATTTTTTTGACAACCCTCTGAGGCTCTTTGGTTAAAGGTCTGCTTACTGGAGTTTTCTTTTCAGATGGTTCAATTGGAGCAGGTTTTGTGTGCATTCCATCATTATCTGACTGGGAATTTGAGAGTTTCTGGTCTGTGATGACATAGTCTTCTATTGAATTGCTGTTACTGGAGTGGTCAGACTTCAAATCATCTTTGACATCATGGATATTGGTAGAAGATCTAGAAGCTTTATTGCTTGTATACTGTTCATCATTCGTTAATGTTCTTAACATGCTCTTAATAAAAATTGTCTTATCAGAGACATCCTCATAATGGTGTCCACTTGAACATGGAAAACTTCTGCCAAGTTCTGCTCGTTCTTCCATCATTTAATGTGTGAAGAAATTCACAAAATTACATCACAAAGTTCTACAAACAACATAAAAGAATAGAATGGTTATATGCAACATTTTTGCCAACAAATATGAAATCTATCAGCTATCAACATTGACCCTTTAGCTTTATTGAGTATAACTTCAATTTTGTATCTCACTTTGTCACTTGAACTTGAGAATGTCTGCAAGAAGGAGTCAAAATGTTGTTCCTTTTTTATTTTTCTACAATAATGAAATATGAATTGTCAGCGAAATTTGAAACTACTACTATACTACTACTACTATAAAAGTCATGGTATAATAAGAAAAATAAAATTAATTATATTGTCATGATTGGGATTTAACATAATGTTCAGTGCTGAAGGTGTTTACTAAATTAATATACTGTATTACTTGTCAACCAGTAAAATCTAGGGGTATTATTAATATTAAAAGAATAACTAATAAAAGAAACAAAATGAATCTTTCTTATTTCCACTTCCACTTCTTCCTTGGGCTAGCCAAAATTACTTTTCAGATCGAAATATTTTCCACAGAAAAATTATTGCTTTTTGTAAAATACTATTTTTTTCACACAGCTCAAAAATTTATGCTGTGAATACCTGATTTGAAACTAGGAAATTATTTTGCATAAATAAAATTAAAAGTACCTCTACCTTACCTACAGTATTGGATTGGATTGGATTTATTCGGTGTAAACACCAAGGATAGCCCACGAAAGTCTAAAAGAAGACTTATTTCCAGCGGGATCTTTCTGGTGACCGAAAGGTCCACTGATTAATCTCAGATAAGAAAGTATAATACATACTCCAAGTATTGAAATACACGCCATCGTGTTGGGATTCAATATTTCGACATTAATTATGTCATCATCAGGAATGACATAATTAATGATGATGACATAATTAATGTC
>NW_022711894.1:1706035-1716760 GCF_011630105.1 Anneissia japonica
TGATGACATAATTAATGTCGAAATATTGAATCCCAACACGATGGCGTGTATTTCAATACTTGGAGTATGTATTATACTTTCTTATCTTTCTGGTGGTGATTGGGCAGTACACCGGGAGACAATAACCTACTCTTTTCCGAAGATTGTACTGCGTTCTTTAACGTGCCCATGGGTATTAAATGTACACGGGAACATCTCATCCGAAAGACGGTGCACTATTGTAACTTATATTTCAGCCCTCCAGTAGAAACACAAGGAGAGGCAGCGATGGGAATTGAACAGTGAACAGGGACCGAGATCTCCACAGTTCAGCGCACACACAGTGGCTACCACCAGATTAGCTGACTGAGCTAAGCTGCTCTCTCTAAGCCTAGGCCTATTAGTATTGTGCAAGTGGTTTCGTGCAGCGGGAACGGTTTGGCTTCCCAAACTCGGTCAGGGTTTCAATCCCCCGCTGTGCATTGTGTCCTTGAGCAAGGCACTTTATCTACATTGCTTCTCTCCACCCAGGAGTATATGTGGGTACCTAAGGAGGTTCGAGTGCAAAATGCGCTGAAATATTTAATGCAGCAAACTATGGAATTTCCCCAATATGCATCGTGTCCAAAGACTGGGGTAATAATGCGGAAAAGCGCCCTGAGACTTAGTTATATAGAGCGCTATATAAAAACCTACATAATTATTATTATTTGTATTAATAATAGTAGTAGTAATACACCAATTACTGAAAATGTAGAAGAAAAAAAAATTTTAAAATTGTGAATTTTTAAGTTTGTGTCTCTTCTTGGTGTGTTGGTGACAAATTTTGTCATGGAACACTGTTCTAAAAATGTTTATATATTAAGTAATGCCCGTCCTATCTTTACATCACAAGCACCTGGACCAAGTATAATATTTTACTAATGCCTGAATACTTTAACCATCGCAGAGAGGTCTGGATTATACATTACAAACTTTCTCCAATGAATGGGAGAAACAATTTTATTTTTTTAAACAATACTTTAAAACTGAGTTTTATCAAAAACACTATTTATTAAGCTGGCCTAGAACTAAATCCTTTAAATGTTATGGTGCACATCAGAATTGACCATTTAATCACATACAGAAATATCACAACATCTTTTGAAAGTCACACTAAAACTGACAGCCAAGGATATCGTACCAATGAAAACAAACTTGATTCAGTACTCTACACTGTAGATCGAACTTTCATTCAATTCCCGGCAAGGCATCTTCTCTAGCTCAACTAGTAGTACTGTATATCATCGCCGTACCATCACAAAGGAACTTGGTTGGTTGTACTACACAACCCAAATACTACATTTTTATGGCGTGGATATCACTTAGGTATTTAAATACATAACAAACATTAAAGATAATACAAAAAGTAAATAAATATATCATCAATATGTCGACTTATCAATAAATCTTACCTAAGCCAGGAAATAAGTAGGGCTAGGCTAGAAGCCTACCAAATATTCAACGAATCCTCCTTTCGTTTCGCGTTCGTTCGTTGTCTTCGTTCGATGATCCTTCTTTTCAATGGAAAATCTTACGCATGCGCTAACATCAGTATAAATATCAATCCGCAAGATATGAGAGCGATCGAGCGATCACCGTATAACCTCGAAAATACGGGCTGATGAGAAGAAGCCCATCTCGAAAAGAAACTTAGGCCTACTCTCCCTCTTTAGTCTTCAAACCCTCCTCCGTTTTTTAAATTAGATTTTATAATTTCAATTAAATCTAAAGATGAGAATGTTCAATAAATATGTCACAAGTATCTTTCTCTATAATTCTGAACTCTGGGACCATGACCAAAACAGTGGTGCTACGGGTGGTCACCCAGGTTGGAGAGGCCTTCCTCCATCGTCGGGGAGAAAAACCACAGTTCGTAGGGGAGAAAAGAAAAGAGAAAAAATATATGTATTTTGTACATATTCATAGACTAAAATTCGACTAAATAAATCTTTAATACCCCTAAATTGTCATATTTCGGGGATCTACTAGCGTCCCCATATACTAACCAATAACAAAATTTTTTTTAAATGGCTCATGTGAATCGAACCCACGACCTCCAGGTTATCTAACTCGACTGAACGGAGGGAGGCATCACGGCGACACCTAAGCCATAAATGCAATTAACCTTTGTACCACACTACTAAGTACCAGCCAGTCGACTCCGACACTACCGGACAACATGATACGAATAACAGCTAGCTGTGGGTCAATACAGTATTACGCATGGATGGTGTCAAATGTAAAGAAAAACTTAAATATTCAAAATAATTGTTATTAATAAATAAATGTTATTAAATATTCTTGCTGATTGTGTGTCAATAGATGTATTTTACCTGCACTGATAATTATTGTCAAAATTAATTATTTTGCAACTCATTAGGTAAATTTAACTGATATAGTAAAAAAAGTCAATACATTATTTCTTTTTCCGTTATGTTGTTAATTATACTAAGCTGATTATAACTTTTATAATTTATTTTACATGCATATTCATTAAATTAAAATGCAAAAAGAAAAAAGGAAATTCATGAAAATTGCCGAATATATTCTAAAGCACAATTAACATGATATATCAATCTATAATTATTATATACTGCATTCATTAATGACGCTTGGTAGATGCAAAAAATGGGGAGGGGGGAATTAACAAATATTTCTTAGAATTTTTTATATTTTTTAATGCTTTTGTAAATCCGAAAATACTATTATTTTGCATTTATTATAATTCGTTACGACGTTCACCATGGTTTGTATTTAAAATGATTGAATTATATGATTTGATGATGACGATGACGACAACCATGATGCATGATGATAGAAAATAAAGGCAGTCCTGAACCTTATGAAATAAAAAAAAACTATTTATAGGGGGTGAAACCACCAGGGCAAACAGGTCAAATATAGACCCTGTTAGGAGTTGATATATAGAACCCTGTAGAGTTCCTATTAGGAACTCTAACCCTGTTCTGACCCTGTTCAGGGCCATATATTATATATAAAGATTTGCGACACTTCCGCTCCTCGGTTTGCGAAAGTCACGAGGTACACCGTCCATTTTTGTGTTCAAATCTTCCGATAAACACATGCAAAGTATATGAGTTAGGTATATTACACAGTTCACATGTTTAATGGTGTTTATGATGTTATTACTTAATTAATAACTACGGTATTTAATCTCAAAAGGGTGATTTAGAATTTTTCTTTAGAATTCGAATATTTGAGCGTGCTCACGCGGCGCTTGACAATTAAATGCCGCATACCGGTACGCAATATCAGTTTATTGATGCCAACTGACCTATACTATTTTGATATTTATAAATAATAATAATCAATTTAATAACACAAAATTTGTATAGGGGCTCTCTCATATTCAATTTTAAAAAACAACAATCTAGATAACCGGTTTACGAATCATTGAAATCGGCAAAGCCGGCCGCGCCCCGGCCAAGGAAGTAATGAAACTGGCTCTTCAATCTGGGCTGCCAACACTGATTTTGATAAATCAGGCAGGGCAAACGATATGGTAACAAGACCAATGAATTAAGGAGACAAAGGATTGCCCTTTACTTTTAAATAATCATTTTCAGACGGTGATAGGTGGTGTACTATCAATTTGTGAACGAAAATGATGCGGCCCACTTGACATATACCCTTTTAATATTTATTACTATAAATAACAATAATAGGAATGATTTTTTAGCAAAGGAACCTTACAGTATTATGAAAACATAAAGATAGGGCTCGCACATTTGTCTCTAGTAGTCATCTAAGTTGGTAAAACGACAATGTCGATAAAAATATAGCCCTTTTTTTTTATTATGATTTCGAAAATCACCTATTTCTCGAAGAAAAATACTAGGATATTCTGTTGTTTTATTATTGGTTTTTTCCACAGAAAATAGATAACATGAACAACACAGATGTAATCGAAAATAATATAAAAGAGTAACTAATCTTAATTACATTTTTATATTTAGAGGCCTGAATAGACTTATCTGATAGACATATTTATTTTTTTTGCTGTCGTCATATATCATTTATTTCGCCAAAATAAGCGAAGCCACTTATTGGATGGATTGCCTAATTGAAGAGGGGCTCTCCGTCTATCAACAAGGATTAAAAAACTGCTAAAAAAATAGTAAATTATTACAGTATAATATGAAATTGGATAAGTAATTATATCAATATAGTTATCTGAGTAATCTGAGTTAGAGTTTTAATCTGAGAATCTGAGTCAGGATCTGAGTCAGAGCCGTAGATAGAGAGAGTTTGGCCAACTTGGCGCATGGGCGCCATGTTGTCACCAAACAGCGTGCGCGCGTATAGCTTTATAACATTTTATAAAACACTGACGCTGCATAAACTTTCTTTCATTATTCTGTTCATGAGGACAATTCAATTATGGGATTTTAACATATCATTGTAAATATCATATACTGTATAATCATATTTACCTAACTTTGGAATTAATTAATCAGTGACGTGTTGTATTATTTCGAGAAGATAAAGTGAGGACGATTCTTTATTTTTCTTTCGTTACGATTATCTTTTTGTTTTGAAAGTCTATCATCTAGGCCTATACCTAGTTGCTAGCAGCCTACTCTATAGCATGAGGCTCCTAAGAATCAACACTCCGGGAGAAAGGTTTGTTGTGCAGCCAGAGTAGGTTTGTGAATCGTCGGCGATAATATGTTAATTTCGCCTGTAAATGAATGATAAAAATATTAATAACATGAAAGTTTTCTAATTCAAATTGTATCTAGGCCTCTAGATATGACTTCGTAAACTAATTTATGAAATAAAATATGCTGGCCATCTTCAAACCAACAAATAGCCTAGGCCTAGGCCTAGGCATATTTGTAAATTGTAATCTAAACAATAAATCAAAGTTGAAGAATTATTGCATTGAAAAATTTTTGTACAACATATGCCTAATCATTCATAATCAAGAAGCTAGGCATTGTAAGTAAAATAGCAACATTCTCCACACTTCTGTTTATAATTAGTGAGTTATAATATTATTATTACTGTATTATTATTTATTATTATTATTATAACTACTATTATAATTATTATTATTATTATTGTTATTATTATTATTATTATTATTTATTATTCATTATTTACTATTCATTGAAATTTTGATTTGTAATTTGTAAAACATTTAAACGTTTTGATTTAAAATATGTATTAAAACAATCAATATATTATAATACAATTAGGCCTATATCTTTAAATATATTTTTATCTTTAAAATCTTTAGTTGAACAATTAATTGATTTGTAAAGCACAATTGGGCATGTTTGTATAGCACAGGATTCCTTGGACAAGTTTTCGCTTTTATTGGCGGATTCAATTTTTATTTTTAATTATAATTTAAGCTACCTTTGACTGATACTTCATGTAGCTTTCTGGAAATTTAGTTATATAATTTAACAGCAAAGTGCAACATTGCATCTTTTTATAAATCATTGCTGCTTGAAAATTTTTCCTTTTTTTAATTTTTTTTTTTATTATCATCGTAATTAAGCTGATTTAAGTACTACCTTAAGGTGTTCGGCTGAAGAGTACCGAAATTTAGGCCTGTCTAGGCCTAGTAGTAGTAGGTGGATATTATTACCGCGAAGTGGGGCGGGCGGTACATGCCTTATAATTTACTACGTGGGTAGCGAGATTTTTCGATCGCCATGCAAAGTTAAAATAAAATCCCAAATCCTCCTCCTTTTTGGAATTTAAGGAAATTAATACATTTTTGTTCCTTTGTTGGATCGATTGCAGCAACCCCAAACCCAACATAACGGTATTTCACATTATATAGCATTAATCATCTATAATAACCGCTAACTTCCTACCCTATCGCGTTGTTTTTTTTTTGGTGACAACATGGCCGGTGTAAGTCACGTGATTGAAACCGAGTTGGCCAAACTCTCTCTATCTACGGCTCTGACGTCACTGCCTCAAACCAAAGTACAGGAAAAAATGATTTCCTGCCAACGCGTGTGGATCAGGGTTGCCTTTGGCCTTTTTGACGGCCAGATTCCTCAAATCTGGCCGTATAAAAATTTGCTTGGCCGTAGCATTTGAAAAGTCACGGCCAAACTATATTTGGCCGAATTTTTGAAAAGTTTACATTTTTTTTTTCAATATAGGCCTATAGTAATATAACGTAGACTTGTTTTGGATATTTTGTTTTTGTTAGCTTAAATTCTGCATTTGATTATCTTCTACTTGTTTGTACTTGCACTAAGCACTTAATATATGTTCCTCGATTCAGCCGATTTGACGTAAGAGAGTTTATTTAAAAGGTAACAGTTACATTTAATAATTTAAATTGTTCGGATGAAATATATTATTTATGAAGTTTATCCTCGTTTAAGCTTTATGAAGACAGTTCATTGCAAGTTTGTCCCATATATTGTGTGTCTTTGTATATGTTCCATCTTAATAATTTCAAACGAATGACCGTTGCTTTTCGTATAATTTTTGTAGTATTTCAAATGAATGTACCCACTGTTGTCTTCTAATCGGATTAAAATCTGGCCGAATTTTGGCCGATATCGAAAAAATGTTTGGCCGAATTTGGCCGTGAGATGGCGTGTGTAATTGGCCGTGAAGCCTGTCGACTATCTGGCAACCCTGGTGTGGATTCGAGGGTCATAGGTGAGTTTCTTATAACAAAACGTTATGTTGCAAAAAAACCAGCTGGAATAGGTAATCATTACGCACGCCATTGAGGTGTAAACGGAGAACGAGTTCATTCTAGGCCTATCCTGAATTTTTCTCTTTAATAATATCATGTCTGAACAACATTTGAGTGATTTTGACCACTATAATTTTGACCCGCCTTGCAGAAGTTCTGGGGCAGGAGGAAAGGGACTGTCGAAGAAGGAGAAGGCCGATAAACAACATCAACACGGCCAGTCTAACAAGGAGGCTAGGAAAGTTGAGGATCAGATCGTGAATTCGGAACAAAAGATGAAGAACAAGGCCCTCCACAAGCAGAACAGCAAATAGTTGCAAATACAGTACTTGCTGCAGTGCAGTGAGAGAATGGTGTGTTTTGTTATTATTAATTACCTTATTATTGCATGATATGATGATATAGGCCTAGGCCTAGGCCTAGATATTGTAAATTATTAATTTTAGGCAGATTTACAGTCCCAACCTAAGGGCAAGTTGACAGGTTCTGGTTGAATTAACTTTTATATTCAAGTAATCTTATTATTTCATTTATTTGAATTGTATTGATGATTCAAAATATTTTGTTTTCTAACTGTTGACAATGAATGTAGACCCAACAATGCTATTTGCTGATGGCGATGTATTCTAACTATTTATATACTGTACTGAAATACAGTAAATTATTTTATTTTAAGGTTGGATGGAATGATTGGTGATAATATTTTTTTTTTAAATTTTATTTGGAAATAGAATACTGTAAAAACAAGATACTGAACAAATTACAAGAAAAAGTTACAAGAAAACTTAATTTATTGCCAAGGAATAGCAAAACAACTGTCACCCAAAAAGGATGTGCTGTTCCGTACAAAAAATATATACAGTATTAATTAATAAAAAATTAATCTACTAATTTGTTAAAACTGGTATGTTGGTTGATGACAGACCTATTTATTGCATTTATATTTATTTCTTCTGTTTCAGATCGAATGTGATACTCAACGATGACAACGGCATGGAATAACAAGGACAGGATCAGTGGAAAAATACCAAGTTATTATTGTCTCCCGAGTTGTGTTTTTCACTGGAGATAACTTGCTGTTTTGGGAACACACAGTTTCATTGTTATAATTGATGCTTTAGAGCACTATTAACAGTCACATGTGTTACCCCACAAATCTGTTTACAGATTTTGATAAAGTAAAAAAAAAAATTTAAAAAATATTGTTAGTAATTTAATTTTGCCATAAATATTTAGTATAAATATAGAATAAACATTGTCTGTGTTTAAAAAATCTTTATAACCAATTGTTTCTAAATAAATACAGTAATTTTAAACTCCAACTCGATATGATACTTGCTGTAGATGTTTATAGCATTCTAAAACCAAGCAGTGCAATTTTTTCGGAATTTTATTTTGTCTGTTTAGACTTTAGACAGGTTTTTCAAACGAAGTTTACACAAAACCCAAAGGAAACCAGAAGGCTTTGTGTAATTACTCTACGGACTTTATCAGGTGATGATGGACTATACCATTTGAGAATTTTTGTTCTTTTTTTAAAATAAAATACAGTACAGAATGTGAATTTAGCCTTTACAGACAAATAAAATCTTTTCAGTACTTCAAAAACTGCCAGTGTTGTTTTATTGAATGATTCTGTGATGATACACTATCATTACACCTCCTGCTGATCATTCATCAATCAAAATGTTAGCTGGATGTATGATTTAATTAATTGTTTTTGGTGGTTATAAACATCAGAATAATTTCCATGACTGAAATAATTGATTGAAAGCTTGTACAATACTGTTGTAAAATTTGCGAAATTCTAATATAAATAATAATGATGCAATGTTTGGGATGGATCCAGCCACGTCATCAAAACAATGAGTCAGTCCGGTTATTTTTATCTCTACACCCAACCAACATGCCACAACGTCACACGTTAGACGTATTCGACTGGTTTTGAGCAGCTCTTTCTAATCAAACTGCACATTTTCTCCTCGGAAAAGGACCATCGAATACGCCTATTGTATTTCCAGGGTCGTCCTAAATAGCGCCCCCTGCTTCAATAACAAGATGGCTGCTCACAGTAGTCGGACAGTTGTGCCCAACATTGACAAACTTTTTGAGCTCGATGGTTACTTACGACCATTTGAGAAGGAAATCTGTAGACGGTACGTATTTACTTAATGTTCTATTTTCTCTATGGCTAGGCCTAGTTGGTCAATCATCACTCACTCAGCTGATCCTCTTCAGCCTTCTGTGGCTGAATGGGAGGGACGGCTTCTTCATTGAGGAAGGGAGAATGAGACCTAACCTAGGCTTTGAATTCTCTTGACGCCGTCGGTGACAACATGCAATATGTTCTGTTTATTTAACTGCAAGAAATATGCTTTAAGCCTTTGAACCCCATTTGGCGCCTGGCCTAGGTAGGCCTAGCTAGGCTTATTATATGTCAGGCCTAACTAGGCCTAGGGCCTAATGTCATTATGCTGGCCTTAAAGCTAAATATGAAACCATGAATATAGGCCTAGCCTAATGGGCTTAATCTCGAGAAGAAGCCCATCTCGAATTAAAGCCCTCCTCTTTATAGTTTGCAAAAGTAGCCTCGAAAAGAAGCCCATGCTTCTTTTCGAGATAGTGGAATACATACACTGTACATGAATTTCAAAGGAACAAAATAAATTAAAAACACGCCTCATTATCGCATGGTGCGACTTTATAGTCCGAAGTAATACTTGCATGTAATATAATAATAATAATTGTCAACTTATACTGCGCATATTGTAGACTAACCTATATTCCCTTTACATTATTACCCCCGGTTACTGGATCAAGCACATGGAACATCACTCATGCCCCATAATTTTCATTTCATTTCATTTATTTTGTCTCAATAAAATACATAAAAAACAACAACCGGTTACAATACAACAAAATAAAAGCATAAAAAATCTGAAACAGGCCGAGACAGGATTCCTAAAAGTGAACCAAATCACTATCATGTAGGTCTCCTAATGCACTATTCCGATTACACATAAAATAATAATGAGCAATTGAAATAATACTTAAAATCTGTAAAATTTACCTTAACAATAAATATATATATATAGAAATTGTAAAACTTATTTAAAATATAATTTAAGGTCGTTTAAAAACTCTTTAAGATTAAAAACCAATAAATCCCTAGTTTCTACAGGTAGTTCCTCCCAAGTGCGTGGAAACAAATGAAACACAGAATATTTCAGAGAATTTGTTCGAGCATATTGATGTACAAATTTAAGATGATCACCGTGTCTAGAGTTGATTGTTATGTAATTAAAAATATTAAAATCATAAAAGCCATGAAGACATTTCGCAATAAAAGAAATAGTAAGAAGCTTAAAACGTTTTTCAACTGAAATTAGACCGATAATGTCAAGACGTTGTGCATATGTAAGTTTCTGCGTTGGACTTGTTTTAAAGAGTTAAAGAGTTTTGATGCCCCTTCTGATGTGGCAGCCATGCAGGGATGGCGTACTCTATAATTGGACGAACTATTGCACAAAATAATTTCGGAATTACAATTTCGTCTCTACAGCGCACGATTCGTTTAATGAACCCCAGCAATTTAGAAGCCTTAGATCTCGTCTGCGAAACATGCAACCCCCAGTCCAATTTTGAAGTAAAAGTTATTCCTATGTATTTATAAGAGCTAACCTGAGTCAGAATGTTTAAACCAATATTATATACATGAGCACTATTTTGTAGCCTTGATGACCTAGTTATGCGCATCGACTTGCACTTTAATGAGTTAAGGAGCATCTTGTTAGTTATGCTCCAATTAAGAATAATATTCATTCATTCATAATGTTGCAGTTGTAATCAGCCCATGGTTGTGTTTGAACCTACCAGGTACCCACTTGTACTTCTGGGTGGAGAGAGACAAACGTAGATAAAGTGCCTTGCACAATTACACAAGCGACTTACACAGTGAGAGTTTTTAGTATGTATATGTATGTGTGTATGTATGTATGTGTATG
>NW_022711895.1:0-643 GCF_011630105.1 Anneissia japonica
CTGGTCTGTTTTGTTGTTAGCTGCGACTGTGGCTTGGTAGACAACACTTTTATTTAGGCAACGGCAGGGACGTATCCAAGGGGGGGGGGAGCCGTGGGAGCCGCGGCTCCCCCCTTTGTACACAGTGTTAAAATTTTAAAGCTTATTCTTGAGCCCATACAAATTCTTTCCTGGGATCACTTAAAATGAATACTTCTAAGCATGTAAATATGCATCAGTACACGTTATACATAAGCCTAATGGAACACATAAGCCTCTAATCTTAAATCCATAAATCTCAGGCCAGGTCTTTTAACATAGAAATGCGATACTGTGGTTCAATTTCGTTTTTATCCTTTTGCAAGTTTCTTTAAATGTTTGTTTAATAATACTACTACTACTAGTAATAATAATAATAACAATGATGATGATGACAATAGTAATAATTGATATTAATATTAATAACAATAAAAAGTGAAGAAAATTGTGCTAAATGCGGAAAAAAAGCTGTGATTTGTTGATCATAATATACGGTAGTATATATAGTTAAAGCTTAGTAAGCTATAATGAGGCCTAGGTTGTCCTGGATATTATGTAGATCCTGATAAAAGATCATGAGAAATTTGTTGGCGTTTCATTTTGACTATAATGGTAATGTGATGAT
>NW_022711896.1:0-1645 GCF_011630105.1 Anneissia japonica
TGCTAGAGAGAAAGAGGATAAACTATAGGCCTAACTACAGGCTGAGATGAGGTCTTACCTGGGCCTTCCTTAAACTAGGCCTAGGGTCATAGGCTGACACAACAGTCACGCTTCACATACTGACATAGACTGAAATTTTTTGGGAAAAAATGGGACAAAATTGAAGCATGAATTGAAAAATAGAGCACATAAGAGAAATATTATTAAATAAACAATATACCATTCCGGCGTTATTGAACTTGTCCAAACTATCATTGTAATGTAATTAATGTTAAATAATAATAATAATAATTTCAGCATTAATTACCTTGGCCTAAGCCTTGTAATGAAGAACCTGCAGATACTGTACTATTTACTAGGCCTATAAATAATAATCGCCCAAGGGAATATCTTTTGTTATTTCCCCTTAACGTCGTTTTTTTTTTAAATTGTGTTCTAATTCCTCCATTGTCTAAGTTCCCCTTAAGGTACAGGTAATAATAATAATTAATAATTAATAATAATAATAATAATAATCATTTTAGCATTAATTACCTTGGCCTAAGGCTTGTAATGAAGAACCTACAGATACTATTTACTAGGCCTATAAATAATAACTAGCCAAGGGGATTATCTTTTGTGTTATTTCCCCTTAACGTCGTTTTTTAAATTGTTTTCTAATTCCTCCATTGTCTAAGTTCTCCTTAACGTACAGGTAATAATAATAATACTTATTATTATTATTATCATTTCGGCATTACATGTAATTAACTTGGTCTAGCCTTGTAATCAAGAACCTGCCGATTGCTATGCCTAATATTAATAAAACTAGCTCATTTTTCATTCATTTGGTGCTCTGCCATTTTGGCAGGTCTTATGGCATCCAATATTTTATAGCTGCCTATTCTCAGCTCTTCTCTTAATTTGAAAATAACTGTCACTCTGTTTCATTTGATCAGTGATGAAGAAAAACGCGCTTTTCCTTCTGTGCTTTTCCCAGAAGCGTTTTTAGTAGGCCTACTTGTAGGCCTAGGTAATTATGCAAAACCCAGGCCTAACCAAAAAATTAAAATTGTCATAGTATGTATGTATGGTATGTTTGTTCGGCCTTACATCAAGTTTGACATTTATGGCGGTCAAACGAATATGATTCAAGTTATTTGTAAAAAAAATGGCCTGTTTTTTTTAAATCGGCAGGTACGGTTATATTGAGTAAAAGACGCGGACATTTGACAAAAATGTCCGCGTCCGCGTCTGACACAGAAATAGTTGGGATTCGCCAGACCACCAGGCACTGCTATCACTTTATATTGGCGAACGGTCCGAAGATGTTTGGATCCGCGCCCGTAAATTTCACTCTCATACCTTACAACACAATACAACAATTATTTTTCTTAATAAAAATTAGGGGGGTACGACCGCACCGTCTGCACCCCCTCTGCATCCGCCCCAGGGTGTGACTACCATACAATTACCGGGGGTAATAATGTGAAGCGCTTAGAGACCTTGTTGGCGTTAAGCGCAATAATAACATATTATTATTATTATTATTATTATTATTATTATTATTATTATTATTATTATTATTATACAGTACAGTCAATATATAACTGCTGTAAAACAATAATTTTCTATGTTTAAAAAGAGTGTACAAATAAGAACAAAA
>NW_022711897.1:0-629 GCF_011630105.1 Anneissia japonica
ATTAACAATAACACAATAACAATTTCAGTAAAGAGTTATAGTAATAACAACCTACAGTATGCAGACTACCAGTACTACAACTTCACTATTTTAATTACTTATCTTCATTTATTATAATCACCCTGACTTTATGACCGTAAATGTTAATACATCAACTAAGATTTAGTTAAAGCCATTATATCACAGTACTCAGCAATAATACTGAATATACTTTCACTATCTTAACTACTTCTCAATTAATAACTGGACGATGTAGATAATATGCCGTGTGCAACGGTAAACAATAGCTGTTAATATGCTGTGGAGTAGCGCCCTCTATAATTATAAACTAGCTCCCCTAGTAACCAATCACGCATCTCGTGCATGACCGTGATGGAATAAAATGGAAAGTATCTTAGGCCTACGAACAGATAATTGTATTTACAGCACATAATAATGTAGTATTTTCTATAGCAGATGTAGGCATACAAACTACAATAATCCAAACTGTAATTAATACGATAAACATTAACTAATTAAGCCAACAATCAGCTCCGAACTCTAGTCAATACCCTAGTATACGAAGAGACTCTGCCTAGCTGATTTGCATTTATCCGCGCGTACGTATGTACGCTACGTTCTGCATGAAC
>NW_022711898.1:0-547 GCF_011630105.1 Anneissia japonica
TTTACAACATATTTAAAATGTCACAATTATCGGACATGATGAACCTCTGACTTTGACCATTAAAATGACGTTTGACCTTCATGAAATTCGACCTAATGAGCACTTCTAATATGGAATTTGTCAATTCTGCTGACCAACTTTGGTTAAAATCTGTCGTGGGCTTGGCACTAGCATTATTGCGGTTTACAGAAGATTTGACCTGTCACAAAATAATCATCGACCTACATTATACACTTCACAAATGGCATTGGTCAGTGGTACTACTGACCAAACTTTTTTCTGTCTCCAGTCAGCAGTGTTGTCAATTGGGGACAGTGGCAGAGACAAATGACTATCTCTCGGTGGACCCACTCTGCTCCAGCATACTGCCCTCTTCCTGCGAGGACCTGTGCTCAGGAAACAACAGAGTTGATCTGAACAAGACTTTTACCAACGTATTATTCCTGCTTCTACTATTTGTTGCAATAATACTTTTTAATCATCAGTAACTGAGGTATAATTATTAGTACTTATATAAACTTATTATATATTCGCTCTCCCCATCACC
>NW_022711899.1:0-568 GCF_011630105.1 Anneissia japonica
GGCCACATATGCAAAACTATTTAAAATTAAAACGGAACAGTATAACAAGAGAACAAAGCGGTCAAGTATAGAGATAGTGGTGTTATAGATTAAACAATTCTTAATTAAGCGTACATAGTAGAACAATATGGTGGGAAGCGGACTTAACTACACACTAAGTAAATGATTATGAAGTCTTAAAGAGTAAAAGATAATATATATAAAAAAAAAAAAAAAAAAAAAACCTAAATAAACCTATAGGCATATAAATATTCTATATAATGTACAGATAAAGATAATATATACATATAAATAATATACATGTAAAAATATAAAAATAGAAATAAAAATAATAGTATGTGCTTTCCTAATTTACACCTCTTTATTATTATTTTTATTTCTATATCTTATATCTCTATACTTGATCGCTTTGTTCTCTTGTCGGATTTCTCTTTATATATTACCGCATAAACTATTAGATAATTGGCCTATAATCCGTCTACACCTCTATTGTATTGTTCATATTGTACAGTATAGAACTTGTAACAGCCAACTTGTACATTCAGTAAAGCTGATGAAGGCCAGAGGA
>NW_022711899.1:606-800 GCF_011630105.1 Anneissia japonica
CAGAGCTTTCGGACAACACTAGTCCTTCCTCAGTGGCGAGTGAGTGAGGGTAGAAAAAGCTAGATAGTATAAAGTGAGAATTTCATGCAAGCATGATTGGAAACAATAGGCTGGGTGAGATTAGAATAGACAGCCTAAACAAGTAAACAGGAAGGCCAAAACTAAACTTTAGAGGCAAGCCTCAATAAATAAGC
>NW_022711900.1:0-355 GCF_011630105.1 Anneissia japonica
CAGGTACCCATGACGTCATGTGGGTTGGATCGACTTGCAACTACAAACGATCATTATGATTGGCCAGGTACCCATGACGTCATGAAAAAAAAATTCGAGTTATAAGCAGCTGTGCCATTTCAAATTTCTTCATTTCAATAAGAAGTTAGAGAGAAAAGATGGAAGCACATTATTTTGAAAGCGAGAAGGAGGATCTACAACCATGCGAGGTGCAATCGTTTAATCGTGTCGATGAGGATTTCGTGTTCCGTGAGCCGATGAAGGTCGTGTGCGTTGAAGTCACTTCGGAAGAGGCGCCCAACGATTGCCTCCTGGACTGCGCTCCGCACACGTACGTACTGATGCAGGTCCTGTT
>NW_022711900.1:436-629 GCF_011630105.1 Anneissia japonica
CAGATCGGCTGGACGATTGGTTAGGGTTCGCGGTTCGTGACATCCAAATGATAGACGCCGAATACTTGGCGTGGGCCACCACGTTGCACGTTGAAATCAGATACGACATGCTGATGTATTCGGAGCTGAAAGACATAAGGAAACCGTGCGCGAGAATGATGGCGAGCGCTTTCAGAGATTTTGACCCCATACG
>NW_022711901.1:0-3069 GCF_011630105.1 Anneissia japonica
AAAAAAAAAAAAAAAAGATTACTGATGACATGACAGTGATGTGGCTATTATACCACTGGCAGTATGTAGGCCCATGATATGAGATGAATTATTAAACACACATAATAATAGGCCTAGCTAGGCCTAGCTGTTTTATTTTTGCACTTTGTCCATGCAACCACATTTTAACATTATTTAATTTAATATAGACAATATAGCATTTCAACACAGGACGTGGCCATTTTGCAAAGAAAAGTTTAGGCCTAGGTGATTAAAAATTACCGCTAATAATTTAAACTTAGCCCACACATCCAAGTAAAATTATGCTAACTAGGCCTATGCCCTTACACTACCCTACAGTACTCTAGTCTAGTCTCTTCTACTAGCTAGGGCCAGAGGGCTGGCTGGCCTAAATTTTAGCTAGAACAAAAGATAACCACATAATAATATAAAGCAAGCCTATACAGTTACGATATTGGGCTAGCCTAGATACACCCTGTAATATAGTACTGTATACAAATATAAAGTTCTTACCATTTATTTGATAATGCTGACATTCTTTAGTATATAAACTGTGTATGAAGACAGCTTTACAGCAACTGATACATACTTCAAAACATGAGCATTTGTTTCTGATTGGTCTGTACCTAATGACCTAATCCGATTAGCCCATTACTTGCCACACTCTCAAGGACAGAGAACCAATGTAATTACCATAATGATTAAAGATCATATGCTCTCATAATAGGCCTATGAGTTTTTTTATACCCCACCATGGAGGTAAACTTTAATAAATCTTGTACAATTATTTCTATGAAATTTCATATCAAGTTGAGGTTGAGTTAAAGAAATTTAAACTTGGTTGAAAAAAATAACATTCTAAATGTTGATTATACGTTAAAATACAAACTACATTTTAATTTGACATTGAAAAAGATGTTGAAATTTATGTTATTACTGTGATTTTAATATCTCAACCAGTTTTCAACGTTTTTATTGTTGAAATAATGTTGAGTAAATAATGGGTAGGCCTACTTTCAATGTTGATTCTACATTGAAATAAAAACTATATTTAAAGTTAACGTTGGAAAAATATTGAATAAATATATTGCAATTGTTATGTTAAAATCGCAACCCGATTTCAAAGTGAATTCATTGTTGAAATCAAGTTTGGTAAAATCTTAAACTCCGGGTTGAAAACACAACTTATTTTAAATGTTGCTTATACGTTAAAATAAAAACTATATTTTAACTTGACATTGAAAAGATGTTGAACTAATGTTGTTACTGAAATTTTAATATCTCAACCAGTTTTCAACATTTATTTATTGTTGAAACAACGGTGAGTAAATAATGGGTGCTTTGTAGAAACACAACACATTTTCAACGATGATTAACATTGAAATAAAGGCTAGGCCTATATTTAAATTTAGTGTTGGAAAAATGTTGAATAAACAATGCAATTGTTATGTTAAAATGTCAACCAGATATCAAAGTGAATTCAATGTTAAAATAAAGTTGAGTAAAAAACTATATATTTTCAACATTTATTTAACGTTGAGAAAACGTTAAATAAACAATAGGTCTTTGGTTGAAAAACATAACACATCGAAATGCAATTTTAAGTTGACGTTGAAAAGATTTCGAACTTAGGCTAAATTTACAGTAACTATATAAGTTTGAGTTAAAGTAATGGATATATTGTAAAAAAGAAAACAACACATTTTCAACGTTGATTCTACATTGAAATAACAATTATATTTAGACTTAACAATGTATTGTTATGTTAAAATTTCAACCAGATTTCAAAGTGAATTCAGTGTTGAATTAAAGTTGAGTAAAAGCTATATTTTAACTTGAAACTGAAAAAACATTTAACTTATGTTGATAGTGTAACTTTAAAATCTCAACATATTTTCAATGTTTATTTAACGTTAAAAAAATGTTCAATAAACAATAGGATTGTGGTTAAAAAAAAATATCACTTTTCAACATTGATTCCACATTACAATGAAAACTATAATTTAACTTGATGTTGTAAAAATGTTGAACTTACGTTGTTACTATAAAATTAAAATCTCAACATATTTTTAACGTAGAAAAAACGTTGAATAAACTATGGTTTTTGGCAGAAAAACATAACATAGTTTAAACATTGATTATATGTAAAATACAAACTATATTTTAACCATTAAAAAGATGTTGAACTACTGTTGTTAATGTAATTTCAATATCTAAACCATTTTTCAACATTTATTTATTGTTGAAATAACGTTAAGTATGTAATGGATACATTTAAAAAAAACACAACACATTTTAAATGTTGATTCTACATTGAAATAAAAATTATGTTTAGGGTTAACGTTTGAAAAATGTTGAATAAACATTGTAATTGTTTGTTAAAATCTCAACCAGATTTCAAAGTGAATTCAATAAAGTTATATAAAAAAACTATATTTTAACTTCACATTGAACTTATGTTGATACTGTAACTTTAAAATCTCAACATATTTGCAACGTGTATTTAACATTGAAAAAACGTTCAATACACAATAGGAGTTTGGTTGAAAAACGTAACACATTTTCAACGTTGATTCTACATTGAAATGCCAGCTATATTTTAACTTGAAGTTGAACTTATGTATTTAATGTAACATTAAAATCTCAACATATTTTCAACGTTCATTTAACGTAGAAAAAATGTTGAAAAAGCAATAGGTTTTTGGTTGAAAAACGTAACACATTTTCAACGTTGATACTACATTGAAATGCAAACTATATATTAACTTGACGTTTAAAAGATGTTGAATACATGTTGGTACTGTAATTGCTAAATTATCAACCAAATTTTAACATTAATTCAACGTTGAATTAATGTTAAATTATCAACCGAGACTTGGGTTAAATACACAACATATTTCCAACGTTGATTCAATGTTGAGTATATGTTGTGAACATGATTTCAACGTTTCAACTACATTTCAACGTTGCTTCAACGTTGAATTAATGTTTTGTGCCTGCTGGGATATGTATAACAATGACATTATATTCCCTAAGCGCACCTGTAATAAGTCCTGGAACATAGATTGC
>NW_022711902.1:0-513 GCF_011630105.1 Anneissia japonica
TAACTGTTATACAGTTATAATAAAATCTATTTATAATATACTATTAATTTAAATTATTCTACGATTGGCAACCCATGGGTCATAACCCAAGTTTGGACCGTGAGTGAATTTTTGAGGGTCGCCTGATCACATCTGGGTCTCCAGAAGGTTATACAGAAAGTCTTAAGTGTTAAAATTAAATACTTTAAAAATCAGAACATTCGAGTCAAAACATCGAAACAAAATATTTTTTAAATAAAATACGGTAATTTGTTACAATTTTGGCTATTGCCTTCAATTTGCGTGCCTGCATGCAGTGTGCTATAATCTCAGTCAGACCGCCGTTTGTTAAATAGTGTTTTTGTTTGGATGCATGTATCATGAATAGAGTAAACGACTCAATAATTAGCAGGCCCTATGTTATGATACAGATTTGAATCCTAAAAATAAATTCAAAAGGAGTCAAAATAACGGTACTCGACAATAAATAAAGTAGTAGTTCTACATCAGTAGGTCGATGCATTTCTGGTTCCA
>NW_022711903.1:0-3133 GCF_011630105.1 Anneissia japonica
CACAGACCCGACGCGACAACAAATCGCGTCGGGCTGCGTCGTACGACGCTGTCTGAGTTGGCCTTTAGGTGACACGTTATTTGGTCTATGGTTGAAAGCATGAATTTTAAAATTTTAACTTTGATTTTACGTATGTAATCAAAAAGAGGAATCATTGTACACTCTATTGTTTATTCAATGTTGGTCCGAAAGACTCACATTCTAATCAACAGCTTGTGCTATGAGCCCCTGCAGATGATGGGAAGTATGTAACGCTCTTATACTGACACTTACAAAACAACATACTTTTGTAGCCATAATCCAAGGGGGCAATGTGGATAAGTTAATTTATAAAGCAACATATACTATCAAGCAAATAAGATGTAATCAAATTTAGATGATATTATGTTGAACAAAATGTTTGAAGCCTACCGTCTGAGGACCACTGAACGAGCGCGGCGTGGTTAATATCAACAACTAACTTTCCATCTTCCACGATATTCCATGTTGAAGCTTCTTCAATTAAACTCAAATTTTCAATTTTTTCCACAATTCTTATCAATACCTTTGTAGTGAGAAACATTCAAAGAGTTAGCATTAACATTTTTAAAGAATAATGAAGTCAGAACAAGGTAATGGAATTGTAAGGAAAACAAATTTCGTACAATAAAATATTATTCAGTTGGCGCAAGAACTCATTAAATGTTGTATCCTTGAGATATTATGAGTTTTCAGAGCACAACATCAAGGCTCATAAGCCCATCATAAAAATAACATGTAAGTAATGGCAAAAAAATAAATCTGTCACAATTCGTCATTGGTCCTGAGATAAGATGTTTTAAGCAAAATTATGATCATAAAATATTTTTATTTCAGACTTACATTGTCTCTCCGTTGACTGTCATTATTATATGTTAGCAGACTAACGTTGTACAGTCCGTTATAAGACCATGAATACGTTATGCCACTCATTTTCGTTTGTATTGTATCACCGTTGTCAAGATTCCATTCGTAATTTAAGAAGTACATTCCAGGTTGATTCTCAACAGTTAAGTTGACAATTTCACCAATTATTGCTATAAAATCAAAATTTTTATGTTTACCGGTATTCATTATCATTATATTCAGAAAAGGACAAATTTGCAGAGCAACATTTGATTAATATTCAAGTTATTAACTATTTAAAAAAAAATAGAAATCTTAGTTTAGATCGGACGATTTTGTTCTCAACATATAATAACATTTTTATTTCCCACAACATTAGAAAACAAAATAAGTGTTTGTAGCAATACCTTTAAATTAACAATAGAGGTTTTTGTTATTCTCTTACAATACAATACGAGGTTATTTACAAATCCAACATCAAGTCCTCCCATCAATTACAAATGGAATGGTGCATTATAAAAAAAACTGTGAGTCTGTAATTGAGGCTTATGTTTTTTCTTCAGATTATCAAATTTTCTTAAACAAAAAACTGTTGTATGCCCATATATAGTCAAGATGTGCCTATACATGGCCACGATGTGATGTCATCATGACCATATTTAGGCATGTCTATACAATTCCATAGCCTTGGGCTCTAGAGAGTGGAGTTTGACAGGAAGTGAACCCATGACTCAGAGATTTGAAGGCAGTCAAGCACGTTCACCTTATCGCTGCTCCATTCCAAGCTCATTTGTTAATTAGCTGTATTAGCTGATAAGATGCTCTCCAATATTAGGGCATAATGGATTAAAACCTTTAAATAAAAGAGTGGCAAAAACGCCATTAACCTAGTTATTGAGGTTTTCTCACACCTTTAGCCTTCAGGACATTATGTACTCAAATTAAGCAATAAAATAAGCAAACGCAGTTACCGTTTTTAATACTGGATATATGTACGTCATGAATCGGAGGGTCGATGACTCGGATAATAGAGACATTTTTATTCATCCCTCCAATCAATACATTAAACGAGCACAGGGAGTCATAATCATTTATATCCACATCGCATACGTGTGATATAAGTGCTCGTGATCGCCTGTTGACAATAGCCCTAAATACGTGATTGGGTTTATTGCTTGGTACAAGGTTGCTTGCATCGATAAAGTTAAAGTCTGCGTCATTCGCCATGTATTCCGTGAACTTTGATGTCATTTCTTCTTCTATTACTCCTCTACCTATTATATATTTATAACAAATGAGATCGCCTTTTTGAACACTTATTTCCTCTACGACTTTTAAATACTGTGGTCCTTCCAAAACATTGCCAAATGCGAATTTTTTTACCAACTTAAGATTAATTTTTGGTGGCGATGTGAAGAAGACATCACTGGTTGTAGAATTAATGCATTGACGTTTTCGAAAGCTATAGGATCCAGAGCAATTCTTTTTCCATACACTTCGCTGTTTTTCACATGAATCTTCAACAGGGATGTACGAATACGAAGAGAAACAAAATTTGTAGCCGTATGAATCAATAGGTCTGTAAAGCTTTAAAAAGTATGTAGTTTAGATAAGTTATGATGACAATTTGTAAGCACATATATATAAAGGAATTAAAAAAAAATAAGTGTTTTTCAAACTTGTTATCAGAAATTTATTTGCCTCTATTGGCCTGTGTATCAGAGTGAAAAAATTATATCAACGGATTGTCATTAATGGGAGACCTAAAAATATAAAATGCGGGCAGTAGGCATATAAAGCAAAGATCTTATAAACACAAGATAGCGTTCTCTGCGATTTACGCGTGCAAATTCTGTAATAAGGCATGAATGGCGCCCTCTTGCTAAATTGGAAACTTTTGACCCTTGACCGCTTTGATCATACCGAACACCGCGGTATCAATCCTGAACAGCAGAACAGGAACCATCTCAGATCCATGGCAACAGATAGGACGCCCTCTTCCAAAACTGATTACTTTTTCTCTTTAGTATATAATAGCGCATGAATGGCGCCCTCTTGCTAAATTGGAAACTTTTGAACCTTGACCGACGCTTCTATTTGTTACGCGTAAATCGCGGAGAACGCTATCTCGTGTTTATAAGATCTTTGATATAAAGACGCCAAATGACACAGATGTCTGCAGTTTTTGAGATAATAATAGGGCACACTCAGTGGCAGAGCAAGAATTTGGAAATACAGCTGAAATTATGCATGACGTCACCATACAAGC
>NW_022711904.1:0-1679 GCF_011630105.1 Anneissia japonica
TCCAAAATGCTCCAGAGGTGTCTAAAAAACAAACACTCCTCTAAGGTAGTTTTGTCTCTCGATAGTCCCCTTTCAGACAACTTTGGATCCACCCTTGCAATTTAATTAATTGAATAATAAGGAAGCTTTTGATTGCATGACGACATAAAACATCTGTGCAAGGGAGAACGCCACGTTCTCGCTGTCTCGCGGATTTTAGTTTACAAATTGGCGCAAATCTGTTTTGCAGACGACCATGAATGAATCCATTCTAGTGTCAAAGCACTACGGAAATAGAAAGCTCCCTTTTGAATTCATTTTGTCAAACAGACAACAATACACTGACCTCTGAAATCATGAATACCAGATAAAGACCATGCGCTAACATCTATTATAAGTCAATCGTGATGTTATCACTGTAACTCCCAATGTTATTTTCCTATTCAAAACTACGCACTAATTGTTAATAACATATGCTGCAGTAATTGGCATTCTTTCAAATTATGCATGCATCAAGATTTGATTGATCATACCAAGTATATCTTTTGTTAATGACTGCGATTGGAGACGGTCATCACAAAATCCACCAAATATATGCAGCTCTAACCTGCAAAAAAAGAGGGAAATAATTGTCAATCAATACAAGATAAAAAATAAGGGGGAGGGGAAGTGGAAGGGAAGAGGAAAGCGGAGAAGAGGAAGGGGAAGGCGGAGAATGGGAGGAAGAAGAGGGAAGAGAAGGGGGAGGGGTGTAGCATTTGATAGTAGCTTGTTGGTATCTAGGGCATGCATGCTGGGAAAACTATTGCCAACTACGGTGGTTTATATCGACTAACATGTGGGAAAAGTCTGCTAGCATTCTGTATTTCCTTGGGTTCAGTAACTTTACATGGTCAGCATGCTGCTTAAGTACTGTGTGGTCACTCTCAGCCGGCCATGCTAAGATACTGCAGCTTGCACTGTTGACAGTCTGTAAAGTGGTTTATGGTATGTTTCTACTATATTCCTTGGCTCGCATTAAAAAGCCATTAATTTTACATTCACGCATACTGTATGTGATCCATGTATCAGACGAATCCTGAGTGTGGTTTTTGGACGATTTTTTATGTCAGTCAGACATATAAAACAACCACCCACAGTCGCTTTTCATTATCAATTATGCTGCATTAGCATCAGGTCCCCTACTATCTACTGTAGGTATAAAATAACATATTTGAAAAAAAAAATGAATAAGAAAATGTCACCTTCCAGATAACTTGGCATCACTTAACATCATTACTGTTGCTAGCATGTCTTTGATGCCCTGCTCTGTACCATTACCATCACAGTGGGCTACACAAGTTGCACCACTACCTAATAAATAATAAAAAAAAAAAAAAACAAGGTGCAGATAAATAAGTTGAGAATAGTACTTTAAATATCATATTTAATTGTACTCTAGAACCCCTATTAAGGGGACACCATCAGAACCCAAAAAAGTGTCCCCTTAATAGGGATGCCCCTTTACAGGGGCTGAAAATGTTACATGGCTGAACATGTGTCTCCTAAATAGGGTGTCCCAAAGGAGGGGTTCTGCAGTACAGTATTACCTTTTTACATGTAAGTATGTTGCCATTATCATTAAGCAAAAATTATGAAGAAAAACTACATTAAAAGAGCCCCTCCAACCATCCCCCCCCCCCCAAAAAAAACTTGTCATT
>NW_022711905.1:0-677 GCF_011630105.1 Anneissia japonica
CACATGACCATTAATTTCAAAGGGATATATGTGTAAATAGTTTGGTGTAGTGGTTAGAAAAGTGTTTTCCCCATTACTAGCTCCGGGTTCAAATTCCAAGGAGTCTACTGTTTTTTGTTTTTTTTCCCATTATATTTTTTTAATGGGGACAATATGCAGGGAAAATTTATACTAAGGAGAATTATGATGTGAGCGGAGGTATGCACTCTCCGAGTGCCCCCTAGGTTATATTATTATTATTATTATTATTATTATTATTATTATTATTATTATTATTATTATTATTATTATTATTATTATTATTATTAAATTATTATTATTGTTATTGATACTAGACCTATACAACGATATGTTAACACTGCTACGAACACTCACAATTGATTGTGACCAAACAAACTCATTATCATTGCGCGTCATGTAAACAAGGACATGCGAAGAGATGAGAGATGATGTGTTTAAAAAAATAATTGGAGCATCAATTTCACGGTTGAATTTTTGTAATAATAATTTTATCAGCATTATGGCATATGCTCCAAATCTCCACTCGAACGTGGCAACATTTTCATCTGATATGTAATGCTTTAAAAGACCCATCTATTAAAACTTCATTTTCATTACTAAATCATTTTAGAATCTTTAGATATAGCCTACATACGTGCGCTAAACACGTCGGTTAA
>NW_022711906.1:0-621 GCF_011630105.1 Anneissia japonica
GAGGCTGGCAGGCCGCGAAGGTGAAGTAAAGCATGATGATGTGAGGAGACACTACCTGGCAAAATGAGGTGATATGAGGTTATTTTAAGTACTTTATCGTAATTTGTTGGTTTAAAAAATTTCCAGTGGATTTGGCGGAGTAGGGGTGAGAGCTTTTTTCGGCTTTCCACACACCCCATATACGGCACCACTTCCAATTTCCCATTGCAAAGTGTGATGAAGTTTGTCTCATGTATTTTTAAGCACTTATATAAAGACGGCACCTCATATTTAAAAATTGATTGTAGTTTAAATTTTTAAATAGAATGCTTTGCTTATATTTTTTAATTGAATATAGGCCTATACTACACATTTTTATATCAGTTTTAGAGAAGATTAGGCTAGAATGTTTTGTCATTCAACTAGTGAATCATTTAACTAGTGAATCATTTAACTAGTGAATCTAAAAAATAAATACTATATTTGACTGTATAGGTTATGGTTAGATTCAGAGCCGTAGATAGAGAGAGTTTGGCCAACTCGGTTTCAATCACGTGACTTACACCGGCCATGTTGTCACCAAAACAAAACAACGCGATAGGGTAGGAAGTTAGCAGTTATTATAGATGACTAATGCTATAT
>NW_022711906.1:630-924 GCF_011630105.1 Anneissia japonica
ATTATAGATGATTAATGCTATATAATGTGAAATACCGTTATGTTGGGTTTGGGTTGCTGCAATCGATCCAACAAAGAAACAAAAATGTATTAATTTCCTTAAATTCCAAAAAAGGAGGAGGATTTGGGATTTTATTTTAACTTCGCATGGCGATCAAAAAAAATTTCGCTATCCACGTAGTAAATTACAAGGCATGTACCGCCCGCCCCACTTCGCGGTAATAATAATAATATCCACCTACTACTACTAGGCCTAGACAGGCCTAAATTTCGGTACTTCTTCGGCCGAACATCT
>NW_022711907.1:0-1060 GCF_011630105.1 Anneissia japonica
GGTCATAAAATCCCGCTTCCGTCGGGATCCATCCCGTCCCGGCGGGATCGCGATCCCGTCCCGGAAGGCTTCGCCCTTGTTGATATACTATAATTAATAAAGTAGGCCTACACCAATTGTTCCGGTCTTTACTCTCGTGTTGAATTCAATGGTCCAGTGTGTATTTACTGCCTATAGGCCTATATATAATTTTATTTTAATTAGTTTATATTAATCAATAACTTGATCTGTAGACCAGAATAATCAATGTGGTTTTCTGCCTATTTGTTTACTTTTGAAAATGAACAAGATTCTCGGACGGTGGTCAGCTTGCTGTGTATAAAATTAAGTACACCATGCACTAAAATCTATACCAAGCCATCACTAACAACCAGCAACTTCCCTTTGTCGACTTTGATCGAACCTGTTATTAGTAACTTTTTTCCCCTGGAGTTTCTATTTAGTTGATTTGAAACATAGGCCTAATTGTGGTATACATAAACCTTTGATGAAATTTGATTAATACGGTTTATAATCCCGTTCTTCAGGACGGGACCAGTCTAATTGTACCTGGTAAATTGCAAGATCAGAAAGAAATGGATTATGATGCATTTTCACAGTGGAAGATCAAGGGGAAGAGGAAGTTCTCATAAAACCCTCCTGCAGGAGTAAATATCCCAGCCGTCAGAACCATTCAAGAAACACAAGTTTTATTAGGCCTGGGCCTCTGTCAATTTATTGTCATAATAAAACTACACATGTTGTGTTTCCTGTGCTTGCACAAGTCCCTGATTGCCCCACCACATCTCCCGCCCATGGTAGGCTGTTCTAAGCATTTCGTGGTACAGTAATAGCATGGAAGATATACGGTACTAAAGCGACATTTACACTAGACACGATTACGACACGACAACGACAATATATACAGATTCAAACAGTGTTAAAGAATACAAAGTACGCGATGATATGTCGTTGTCGTGTCGTAATTGTGACTAGTGTAAAAGGGCTAAAGAACTGGAGGGGGAGGGGCGTACAACAGTTGTTTTTTTTTTTCAGAATAGATAATTGAGGAGCACAACAT
>NW_022711908.1:0-5514 GCF_011630105.1 Anneissia japonica
GTGCTATTCCCCTCAAAAAGTACTATTCCCCTAGAAAATAGTACTTTTTTGCCCTGGAGCTTGATGTTCAAATTCTAGCCCACTTAATATCGCGCTGACGGTAAATTGGACTGCAACATCTACGACGAAAGAGATTGGCCCTTGATCGTGCCAGGGATCATGCAGTAGACAATAAACAACTATGGAGGCTAGGCCTATTCGGTTTGAGTTGGATGGACTAGCCTATGCCTAGCATTACTTCTTGATGAAGCTGATTGCAAAATCATGAAAAGACAAATTAATTTGACAAATATTGCAAGACGATGGGTGCTGTTGAAATTGAGGAAATGAGCAAAGAAGAGCTAAACACACTCTTTGATCGCCTAGGCTAGTGTGTAGGCCTGTCGGCTAGGCTAGGAAGTAAGTACTTTAGGTTTCGTAGAATCTATGAAGGAGGTATATAAAACAAATATTGACTGCTCTACATTTGGGGAATTGTGAAATCTATTGCCCATCAGTGATGTGAAGACTGTAGCAGGAGACACCCCCTCCCCCTTCCAATTTCATAAGTAAGAAGAAGCCTGAAAATTGTTGCAGTAAACTACAAAAAATGACCCAGGTTTTAATGAAAGAGTGCTGTACAGCCAGAGTACATCTTATTTTATAGCAACATAACAGTATTTCTGACCACAAACATCTGAATTACCTATAATACACGACTCAAGTGAGCGTGCCTTTATTATAATTTCAGAAATATGAGAAAAGGTGTGCAAAGATAAGATTGGTTTTCGGCTCATGAAGTAGGTAAAGCAAATACATCAAAGACAATTAAGTTTCATTTTCTATGGTACATTAATTTGATCGATGATAATAAATATTACTATGTAAGAGTGTCATATCCGGCCAATCTAGAGGTGCTATTTCCCCAAATTTTACCACCTCAGCTCTAACTATGGGTGTGGACTCGGCTTTGAAGTAGGTAAAGTAAATACATCAAAGACAATGTTTTTAAGTTTTCCTATAGTACCGTATATCTCTATGGGTGCCGAAAATAGCTGATAATCATGAGAATTTGTTGGCGCTTTGTTTTGACTATATAATGGTTATATGATGATGATGAATTTTACTATTTAAAAGTGTCATTTTTAGCCATCTAGAGGTGCTATTTCCTCAAATTTTCTCACCTCACCCCAACCATGGGGAGGGGGGGCTGAGGCAGTTGTCGACTCATGGCTTTGAAGCACGGTAGGTAAAGTAAATACATCAAAGACAATGTTTTTAAGTTTTATTTTCTATGGTATATCATACATATTATTAATTAGATCTCTGTGTTTGCCAAAAATCACTGATAAAGGATTAGAGAATTTGGTGTCACTTCATTTTGACTATATAATGGTGATGTGATGATGATGAATTTTACTATATAATCTACAGGTACTATTTCCCCACCTTTCAAAACAGATCTGCGCCCTTGCACGCATCCCTTACCACTACCTGCATCGGCCCCAGGAGTAGTATCATTAGCATAGATAATTGCATTAAACAGTGGTTGTAGTCTATTATTGTTTTTTGTTGTTTTTACTGTTGCTACTGCTACATTTGTTGTTGCACATTAGATCAACTAATTAATGAATTAATTTATTGGATTAATTATGGTTATTACCAGTAGAATTATTATCATGATTATTACCCTGCTATTATTATTGTTGCAGTTATTGCTGTTGCTATTAACATTATTCCTATATATTTTCAAAAGACACTCTAAGTTTTAATTTGTATATTTGCAATTTACATTCTAAGTCTGAATTTCTGAATTTCTAAGTTTGAAAAACAAAATTGTCTTGTCATTAAATTTATTGTCTTATCATCATAAATAAATGATAATTTAATAATTTTGCTTTATTGAATTGTTTAGATGTTTAAATTTGAAGCAGAAACCCAAGATTATATATTTCACTGTCGTCGAATTTTGTCTGCAGTTGCTGACTATTGTTACAGGTAAATCTTTTTCTTTTGCTCTTTTGCATCCAACTCTAAATACATTATAAATATATTCATGAGAAAACGACTTGAACACCCTACCTCTCCACCTTATACGCGACTGCTAAAATTTTATAGATTATTCCTCATAAATATAATTTAGGTATTAACAACATTTCATGGTCAATTCCACTTGATACAGTATTCTACTATCAGGTAAGACAATTCTACTATCAGGTAAGAAAATCAGGTAAGAAAGACTTATCTATATTGTTGTTTGTAAAATATTTATCAGCAGTGAAGTACAACAAAGTTTGTGTAGTTAGATGATTAGGAATTTATTCTTCAACTTCGAACTTCAGCCAGCACAAACTACCCATTACTTGCATTAATTGTTAACTCTAACACTAACAGAACTCCCTTCTGTTATTCTGCTTCGCTTCGTCCACCTACAGAAGATGCTACATGATGTAGGCCAGGCGTACTGGTCAAGTGCCAGTGGTTTTTGTAATTTCAGCTTAAGAATGGAAATTACAAAAATTCTGTATATTCTCAATGTATATAAGACGAAGCTTAAAATAGCAAATTACAATAGAAAAGCAGGGGTCACCTTATACACGCAACGCATACAAATTTTTGGTTTTTAAATCATATTCGTCTTATGTGCGGATCATCTGTAACATTGTCTTAAACGGCCAACATACAAAAATTGTCCAAAAAAATCGGGTGTGGTGGGGGGAGGTCGCCTTATATGCAGATTGCCTTCTACGCTGGTATATACGGTAATATGGTAAGCTTGCTCTTTATAGTGGTCTGTGCATGTGCAAACTTTCTTTGTAATCCACCATTTGTTCCAGAGACTTCAATGCACAAAATATTCAGTTAAAAGCATTTACAGTATGATTCTATTTAGAGCTAAAATAAGAGTAATATTTTACTTGTGTACTAAAGTAAGTTGCTTTGTATATTTAGCTAAATTATTATCTAATTATTAAATATTATAACATTTCTTTTGCTTTGCTAATTAACATAATAATAAATTGCTATAAAAATAATAATAATCTTCATTTATTCACAAGACTTTTTCACCATGTGGGTGTTCTTACAAAAACTAATTTTCCACTACGCGCGCACATTTTTACGCGCGCAGCACGTACGGAAGCTAGACATTATGATTTTTCACATAGTTTGGGTTCCTGACATTGTTTTCACAAATTTCCATTCTTTTTGGTCATCTTATGGCCAATAGCAATGCTGTACATGCTCATCAAATATAGGTATCTTTGCGCGGATTTGTGCCGATATACAGTGAAAATATGCTAAAATCAGGCCTATTTTTAATCAGTTATAGCTCCTTAAGATGAAAGGTGACCCCCAAATTTTATTACATATTCTGAAAGCACATGAGTTGTAAATATGATTTTATAGATCATTGCGACGTCATCATATTGGCATCTAAATTCAAAGAAAGTGAGTTATAGCTATGACATCATTTGTGAAAATATGCATTTGAGCATATCTCGCTTATCCTTGATCGATCGTCTTCCAACTTTGAGTATGTTATAGCTGAGACAATTCTCTTTCATATATTTGACTTCTTTTTACATTTTGATGACGACATCATGGTCAAAAAAATTGTTTTTTCTGACCCCCCCACATCTTTCTTTCTTCAAAATGTTGATGAGCCCATATCATCTTAACCATTCGGCATTTCTGAATAATTCATATAATAATTTTCAAACAGCACCGCGCATTTTTCGTGAGGGTCAAAGTACAGCGGATCACCAAACTCGTCCTCAGTGACAAGTTCAAATCTAGTTAATATTAATTTCATTAATGTTTTTTCTTAGTTAAAATTGGGTTGTAAACTGACTTAACACAAAAAACAAAAAAAAAAGCAACCCTCCTCCCCACAAAAAAAAACAAAACCATCAAATACAAAAACTTCAGGTTAAAACCGGTAATTTTCGCGCAAGTAAATTTTTGCGCTCAGAGCCCTTTCAACATATTCGCGGCTTGTTGTTTTCGCGCTTCAGATTTTCCCCAATAGTAAATATTTTCTTTACTGCTGGATTTTACATAGATATCCATGGTCGTCACTATCTAAAGCCATGAAGGTGTTAAATTAAAGGCTAGCGATCTAGGCAAGGGCTAGAGTAAAGTAGGCCTAGGCTAGGCCTAGTCATCCAGGCTGGCTCATTATAATGTCATTAAAATATATATAGTCATATATGTTAAATCAACGAATAAAATGCTTTTTAACAAATAAATAGACAAGAACCTTCATTTTACGCAAGAAATATCCATCATTTATGTGTGAAATTTCATTGAAAACAAACATTTCTTTTTAGTTTTAAGGATCACTTATGTACAATATTGTGTTGTTGAATTCGCACTAGCTTGTGCTGGCGCGAAGAGCGCGAAATAAATGTACCGCGAAAATTACCGGTTTTACAGTACTTAAATATATGCGTATGCTTCTTTTGCATAAGCCCTTAAATCAACCAACATCAATTGATGGATTTGTATAATGATCAATCTGCAGATCGGAAAAATCCTGTTCAATCTCATTTTCTCTCTTTTTTCCACTTTATTCAAAATAATATTTTAATTAGACACATACAGTGAACTGGAAAACAATTACACAATGTAAGTTTAAACAAATAAATTCAATATACTATACCTTTCCAAAAGTTTCCAAAAAAGAATCAAGTTTATAATTAATACTAGCTATGTACTGTATTTTATAAATTATGAATCAACAGGTGTTCACTATTTAACTTTAACACAAAATTTAATGAATTTATTTATAATTTTAAAAAATGAGCAAATATTTTCTTTTATCCATAGTGCTATTTTGGTACAAAATTTTATTGTTAAATGGCAAAAGTAAAACAAATGCTTAGTTTCCTGTTCAATATTAGAAAATGTACATTTATCACTTCTGTATACCTATTTTGTAAAGAAATGAAAGTACACCATATATAAATCTCATGTGAGGTTGATAATTTCAAGGCAATTCAACAAAAGGACATCAAAGGTTATACACGTTGTGTGCCCCTACACGCTTGAATGAGTTTAATGTGCCCTGATCACAAACCATAGCAATCAAACCATAGTAAACCATCAGCGTGTGACGAATAACCCATGCGCATGTTAGCGGCCATGATAATTGTACGTCGTTCGGTGATTACAAAGGCCTAATTATTTTTTTACTAACATTAGACTGAAATTATATTAGTTATTTCAACATTAATTTTACCGATGATGTGGTGTCCGGTGGTTTCTCTATCTACTCAAATGCTTGTTTTAATAAATAAAGTTTCTCTATCTACTCAAATGCTCGTTTTGTGTACCTTATACCCCTTTCAGACAGACCTGCAAAACGGTGTTAATACCGTATTTCTCGAACGCCGGCGTTCTATGTGAAAGGGTAAATACGCCTAAACGCCGGCTTCAGTTAGACCTCCTCGGGACCTAGTCTTAATAACGTAGCGAGTTTTGCCCAACTCGATGTGAAAGGTTCATCGCCATCTTACGCACTGAGGCAAATCA
>NW_022711909.1:0-1060 GCF_011630105.1 Anneissia japonica
CGAAATTTTTTCTAAGTCCAGAAAAGTCGAAATTTTTTCTAAGTCCAGAAATCTCGAAATTTTTTCTAAGTCCAGAAATCTCGAAATTTTTTCTAAGTCCAGAAAAGTCGAAATTTTTTCTAAGTCCAGAAAAGTCGAAATTTTTTCTAAGTCCAGAAATCTCGAAATTTTTTCTAAGTCCAGAAAAGTCGAAATTTTTTATAAGTCCAGAAAAGTCGAAATTTTTTATAAGTCCAGAAATATCGAAATTTTTTCTAAGTCCAGAAATCTCGAAATTTTTTCTAAGTCCAGAAAAGTCGAAATTTTTTCTAAGTGCAGCTTTTCAAAAATTTGTCTAAGTCCAGAAAAGTCGAAATTTTGTCTAAGTCCAGAAAAGTCGAAATTTTTTCTAAGTCCAGAAAAGTCGAAATTTTTTCTAAGTCCAGAAAAGTCGAAATTTTTTTTAAGTCCAGAAAAGTCGAAATTTTTTCTAAGTCCAGAAATCTCGAAATTTTTTCTAAGTCCAGAAATCTCGAAATTTTTTCTTAAGTCCAGAAAAGTCGAAATTAGACTTTTTCATATTTGTTTTCTTGTTATTTATTTGTCAAAATCTCTAAAAATCTACATACTTTTTGTATAAATCGTGACAGTTAACTTTCTTTATTTAAACAATGCTCATCGCTTCCTCGTAAGAGGGAGGATGAGACGGGGGAGAATCGGTGGGCCGTTCTTCGTGGCCACGATCGAGTGCTTTGCACGCACTCGTAGCCGTGCATAACGACCACCCGTTCATGAAACTGAAAAATATCAGGAACATGTAAAAAAATCCTATCGAAACTGACGATATCTGCGAAGCCATCGTCTTCTCCTGCGCGAATGTTGTCATCAAGTAGGCAAACGGAACCAACCCGTTGAAGAGGTACGTGGAGATCGCGTATCCGTAAACCGTTCGGACTAAAGTCCGACGAGAAGGATACTCGGAGTGAGTAAAGCACGATTTCATCTGTCTTTGTATTTGCTCCAGAACTCCGCTCCCCTGCGACGTCATGACGATCAATCCTATTAACGGTTCTTCTCCTTT
>NW_022711910.1:0-571 GCF_011630105.1 Anneissia japonica
TCTCACAACCATATCTACAACTTCTGGTGATACCAAACGGACAACGACTGAAGGTAAAGTTGACCATAATAATTATCAAATTATACAACAGCAACATATTTAAACTACCAAACGTTACTACAATCAAAACTATTGGTGTACAACTCGTATTCCATTTCAATTGAAATTTTTTATATGGATTTTTTCCTTTTTGATAATTTAAACTAAGAAAACAAAAAATCATTACTTATTTAAAAAAGAAAATAATTTGTACTTTGTAGCGCTCATAACCATAACTACGACTTCTGGTGATACCCAACGGCCAACTACTGAAGGTAAAGTTGACTATAATAACTGTCAAATTATAAAACAAATGAGTTTTGCCTACTTCTAGTACCAGTGTTGTTTGGTCCCAGTGAAAATAATGCACTTAAAAGTCCTCACAACCTGAAAATATCTAAACTAAAATATTTTACAACAATAATAATTATTGGTACATTCCTTGTATTCCCTTTCAATTGATATGTTATGCTACTATATATGGATTTTTATATTTTTGTTTTTGATAAAATAAGCAATACACAAAATATTA
>NW_022711911.1:0-2086 GCF_011630105.1 Anneissia japonica
TTTAAGGAGGGGCCTAGGTAAGACCTCAGCCTGTAGTTAGGCCTATAGTTTATCCTCTTTCTCTCCAGACTTTGGTATAACTGTACCTATCTACACTTTATAACAGGAGGTAGTAGCTGTTGTTGTTGAAGATAATATACTATAACATTTAATAACATCCAAGAAGGTCACAGTTAGTTACACAGTGACATACATCACATAAGTCCGTGAAATTTCATAGGCCTAACCATGGAGCCTCCATTGCCTAACGTAGGTAAACATAGAAAGAGCAATAACAGTAAAACTCGAGCGTCACGACATTGCGAAGTGTCTGCTCTTGTTCCTCGTATCGTACTCACTCGAGTCAATCCGAGATGGCCCGAGTGAAGTTTCATGCAAATGTTTCGTACGGAAAAAAAAAATCGCAGCCTGTATAGCTATACCGGTAAGGCAGACACCCGGATGGGGACTGAAGATAAGTAACCCCTATCAAAGCTTCCTTCCAAGCTCACTAGATTAAAAAGCACAACAACTCAAAAACTGAGTTTTATATGTTTTATTTATATTTCAAACTATCCTTGTTTACAGAGTATTTTCAATATGTCTACGTACATTAATATCATTAGCAAGCCATTTGGGAAGGACTTTGTGGTAAGCACATTCTGACTAATTCAGTGCTGGCATAAATGTATTCATACGGTTTCATATGGTTTAAAATAGTCTTAATGAGATATAAATGTGCATGCTTATCAGTTAATCGATATGGCTGGCGAGTAAATGCTAGAGACCTGAAGACCGTGCGAGTGTCAGGCCTATTTCATTTATGACCGTTGTATTCGCAGGTGCGCCTTCGGTTTACTGGGCTTACACTGCATAATTGTTTAAAAATGTATTATTGGTTATCCTAAATGCATAGACAGCAACTGAGCAAATACTGTGTATAAGGTTCTCTGTGATAAGAACACAGATACATGAAAGAAAGACATGAAACCCCGACTCGTGTAAAATTAGCGACACAAACTTCCTCCTGATGTATGTTTAGAGTGGTCATAAAACGCGATATGAGCAGAGTAGCTTGCAGGTGCATATTATGCAAGTATTGAGAAAAGTATATTGACTTAATTATGCCTATTCGGTTAACAGGGATTGATTTAACACGAATGATGACAAGTTAAACAATCATATGTTTCTTTAACTGACGTTATAAATAAATCTAAATATATTTAGTGGTCAATTGTTTCAACTCGCCAAACGTGAAATGGAAAGTTGAACGCCGTTCACAAAAAATAATAATAGACTTGCGTTTAATGGATGCAAAAATACAAGCGGCTATTAAAATGACAAGCTTACGTAATTTATCGCTGGTGAAAACATAAACATTCAACTTGCGAAAAGTGTAATGGGAAGATGAACGCGGTTCACAATAAATTAATAAACCTTAAGTAAAATATTTGATAGATGCAAAAATACAAGAAGCGACTATTAAATGACAAGCTCATGTATTTTGATGTTCGTGAAAATATAAACATTAGCAGTTTTCATTGGCCGTGATGTTGCGTCGCGCTGGTTCCCACTCGAGCATTATTTCATTAATACAAACATCCTGAATGCATAGAAGTCTTCATTGGCTGTGATGTTGCGTCGCGCTAGCCACATTACAACATTATTTTATTAATATAATCATACTGAATCTATAGCAGTTTTCATTGGCTATGATGTTTCGTCATAATTACGTCACTTGTATATACAAATATGTTCATATTTTCAATAATTTAGTTATTAATTTACAAATTAAAAATTAACATCCTAATTTGATTTAATAGCATGACTATTAGTTCGTTTTTTTTAAATTCCATTTGTCGAGTTTGTATTTGATGTGTATTAATTGTAGGCCTATTACGTATAATATGGTGCAATGGAAAGCGGTCGGCAAAACCTACTTATGATGACTGACGCTACCCGTCTTAAACTGCGGGGTGGTGGAAATTTTCTAAAATTCAACCTTATTTCTACGCCTCCTATCTTACTCCCACTTACAGATAAACAAACAGGATATCTATAGTGTTTCTGATATACTCTATATACAAACACGTATATATATATATAT
>NW_022711912.1:0-691 GCF_011630105.1 Anneissia japonica
AACTGCGGTATTGTACACTGCGGTAACAATGTGTTTGTAGCAGTACGAACAAAGCACAAGCAAGAGACACTTAACTATTATTTCTGAGTCTAGGTTTCGGGGCTAGAATTTATGGAAATTCTTCCATTTTGTCCTGCATTTGTTAGAAAACAATAAATACTTAAAAACTTAAACTGAGGTATTGTGCATTTAGGTAATAACATTTAAAGCTGTACTAAGCAAAAACAAGAAACACTTATTAATAGGTAAACTATCCCCCGCCGGACACCATCCCGGTATTTCTGAGTCTAGGTTTCAGGGCTGAAATTTCATATGACACTACTTTAATTTTTCTACATTAGTAAATATAAACAAATAAACGCTTATGAAATTGAAAACCGAGTTATTGTACATTTTAGCATTTCAATACAAAGTACAAAAAAGATATATTTTTAAATAAAGGTTAAACTATCCCCCGCCGGACACCATCCCGGTATTTCTGAGTCTAGGTTTCGGGGCTGAAATTTTACATGAACCAAGCACAGTATCTGATGCAGAGCTTCTTGATGATGTCGATTCTGATACAGAGCTTCTTGATGATGACAATATGGATAATGGAGGAAGTGAAAGTAAAGAGTCTGAGATTATATATTTTGACACTGAAATTGACTATGATGACCATCCATGGAGTTATGACAGTGATATTGAATGT
>NW_022711913.1:0-2074 GCF_011630105.1 Anneissia japonica
ATGGTTTGTTTTGTAACCGTACCACTTTGAAAACCACTACACCAATACTGAAAGTGCCTGCACTCGAATGAATGAATGAATAAAAATAAATAAAAATAATAAAAAATAAATGAATAAATACATAAATAAATAAATAAATAAATAAAAATGAATGAATGAATGAATGAATGAATGAACAACCCCTTAAATAATAATAAAACCATTACTAAAATAGCTAGAATGAGCAAGCTGTAGGTTTTTTTCACTGGACACCTCTAAAAATTTCACAGGAAGTTGGAAGCTATAAAAACATTGTCCTGACATTGTTAAACATGGGATAATAACATTAAATGAATATCTCTGATATTTTTACTACTCCTTGTTTTCAGTTAACAGTGCATTTGTCTGGTTAAATATATTTCCAAAAGTGGTCTTGTTTTAAAGGTCATTTTGGTCACACGAAAAACCATTAATATATAATAATTATAAAATCTGAGATTTTAGTAAAGATGAAAATGTGAAGCTTAATTATTGCAAGTCACTAACAAAATAGATTCGACCAAATGCAACTACAGTAACCAAAAACTGGCATCACAAGGGCATTTGCAATCATAGTAAGTGTAAAGGCAAGTAATATTTGATGCGACGTATGACACCAATTCGTTTTTATACTTTTGATGCAATATTACTTATATGATCCTTCCATGTGAATTGAGGATCAAAAATTACACCCAAATATTTAAATGATTCCACTCTTTCTACGCAATCCCCATTATGGACAAGGGAAATATCTTTAAAATGATTAAGAATGTGAGTAGTACCAAAAATCATAAATTTAGTTTTATTAACATTGAGAGTTAGTTGGTTAGACTTTAACCATTTAGATATTTTGTTAAAGTTTGAATCTAATTCATGTTGGAGTGTAATAGGGTTAGGAGCTACATAAAAGAGTGGTATCATCGGCATACATGACACATTTACAAGAAACAACATTAGGAAGTGAATTTACATAAATAATAAACAATAAAGGTCCTAAAATGGAATCCTGGGGTATTCCAATATTAATGTTTTTAGAGTCTGAGAGAATAGAATTGATACAAACAACTTGGGATCTACCAACCATTTTAGAACATTACCACTGATTCCAATCTCCCTTAATTTATCAAAAAGCAGCTTATGATTTACTGTATCGAATGCTTTTTTAAAATCTAAAAATATGGCAGCTGTTGCTTTTCCATTGTTATGATTTTTAAGAATGTAATCTGAGACATCTAAGAGGGTTGTGTATGGTGAATGTTTTTTTCTCAAACCAGATTGGGATGGGTTTAGAATGTTATTATTAGACAGATATACATTGCTCATAATATGTGCATCTCTACATATTGCAGATATTATCACCGTATAATGTTACTACTATCAATTTCCATTGCCTGGGTTTAGTGTTTCAAGTTACGTTTGATGCTCTGTACGTCATAAATTCGAAATGATATCAGGATCTTCATCGTTGTTTAGTTGTTATTGTTCTGTACTTGCATTTTCTCATCATTGTACAAATTTGTTTTGATGCATTCTGATACTAAGTATCTGGTATCATCACGTTAAGACTCCACCGACAAGGAGAGGAGTAAAGTGGTACATGTTTCCACCCCCTGTACTGAAGGGAACAGTAGGGGGAGCTCCTTCTTAAATATTTCTATACGGGTAGGTGCCGCATTTACGGGGGTATTTTTCGGGACTTGGTAGCACAATTGTGGGAATTTATGGAAGAGTTTCAGCATGTATAGGGTATATTTGCGAGGACTTGGTAGCACAAGTGTGGGAAATACCTAGGTAAATTCGGTAGTCAAAGCCCCTGCCCCGTTCCGTATCAAAGTACCATAATTTTTCACACAAACTTCCGTGTTAAACCTACCGTTGATACATAGCCATGAACCTCGGTCTTATTTGCCATCGGGAACGAGTACAAGTTTAATTTGGTAGGTTACATGACCGTAGCAGTTCAACCTACACAGGATTTTGGTAAATGGTAGTTCAAGTCCCTAATTTTCAGTAAAATAGGTAGCACAAGTGTCTCATGTCTTGTAGTGGCTCCTGC
>NW_022711914.1:0-844 GCF_011630105.1 Anneissia japonica
ATATTTTAATACCATAATTATAATTCTCTTGAATTGTATCATTTAATAATAATAATAATAATAATAATAATAATAATTAAACTTAAAGTATGTTTTTAAAGAATTATATTTTATCTGCTAAAAAACAATGGTAATTTTTTTTTCAAAGACAATACTGCCAACTAAAAAAATAGAGAAAAACATCAAATATTTAACTAAAACTAGAAATTGCTTATTAAAATGAATCATAGATTAAAGCAAAAATTAGTCTTCAATGATTTACAAAAGTGTTAAAAGTACTGAGATATATTTATCTAGAGTTGCATGCATTACCTGAAGCTATTAGTATTAGCATTAATCAACGAAGAAACCTGTAAATATATTAGGTGTATATTTTCATGCTTATTATTAACATATTTTCTGAAAATCCTTTTAACTTGAAGATGATAGTGAAGTAGATCATGATTTATATGTCACACTTAAGATTCTCTCCTTCAAACACCTTAAAGCTAATCATGATTTTCTCCACAAATCTGCAATTCACGCTTTTCCTCGTCTTTGGGAAGACCTTCCTAATGATCTTAAGAATTCTCTCGTCCTTGATTCCCTTCCCATATTTATTTCTAGACTCAAATCACACTTGTATACACAACATCCCTCATCGGAATAAAAATGATCTCATAACTGTAATAATCTTGTTGCTATGGTGGTTATTGTAATTGGAACTACTATAACAACAATAACAACAACAATAATCGTAATAATTATAATAATGATAATAATAATGATAATAATAATGACTATTATAATATTAATAATATGATAATGATGATGGTTATTATTTTTGTTATGATTGTTATAATGA
>NW_022711915.1:0-844 GCF_011630105.1 Anneissia japonica
CGCTTGGTCATGCGACCGATAATTAAAGAAACTCCAGCCAAGCAGTGAACTTAAAATGACAGAAATCCGGATTAAGTCTAACCAAATGCAGACTGCTTTGTACTGAAAATAGAGCACACATGACCTACTTCTGCAAGTGCAATGCGTTGCACTCAGAAATCGTATGGCTATACGATTTATTGGAATTTCCTAGATCAAATTCTATAGGTGAGTATTAATGAATTTCCTAATCAACACATATTAATTGATGAATTTCATGTTCGATAGAACTTGTCCTGTAATAACCTGACGCTTCCGTGGTTTGAGCGTGCGCAATGCATTGTAACGATCGAGTGAGATTTAAGTGTTATGTTTCTGTGACAGACATTTCTTATTTGACCATATTATGGCCATGATGATGTCATATCACACATTAGCAGATAAAAACTTGATAATGTGAACCGAGCTTTTATTTGCATGATGGAGCGGAGTCAAAATGAATCTATATTTTTCTGACACTTTACATCCGTTTCGTGTCACAGAATAATGACACGAAATATTTCGAGATTTAAAAAAAAAACACAAAAAAACACTATAAACTGTGTTGAATAACATACAACGTTTACACCAAGTAATGTTCTATGATAAAAGAACGGCTATGAGAAGGTAGTAAAACGTGTCCGATCTCTCAGAGACCGAATGCAGCAGCGGTCCGCTACATACAACGTTTACACCAAGTAATGTTCTATGATAAAAGAACGGCTATGAGAAGGTAGTAAAACGTGTCCGATCTCTCAGAGACCGAATGCAGCACCGGTCCGCTACGGGGTTACCGGTACGTTACTGTACGTGAATCAGGGACAGA
>NW_022711916.1:0-1417 GCF_011630105.1 Anneissia japonica
CTGCGAACCCCTCCTAAACCCTTTAATTACGATTGTAGAACTCTCTTTTTCTAAAAAAAAAAAATAATAATTTGATGTTCATATAAACTCATTGTTTGTGGGTTTACCAATACCCGGATTGAATTTCTGGAAAATTTTGATTCCGCTTCCTTGAAATTGGCCACAAATAAATTATTTTACTATTAATAAATGTATGATTTATGTTGATTTATTGATTATGTTGTTGCTATTGTTTAACATTTAATTGGAAAAAAAATAAAAAGTGTTATTCATGGCTTTCTTTTATCTTTGAATATTTTATCATTGAATATGTAATTTCTGCAAAAAGTAAAATGTAAATGGCAATTTATTTGATGTTAGATTCCTTTTAAAAACTAAATTATTTCAGTTTAAAAAAATGCTTATGATTTTTTAAAAATCAGTTTTAATACAGAATTTTATTATTGTTTATTTTACCTACCTGTCAATTGGGGCCATTTTTACCGGGGCCATTTTTTCCAGGGCCATTATTTCCGGGCCATTCTTACCGTACACCTCTTTGGCATAGCAATAAAAGTGACCCCGCAATGACACAACAACTCCTTTTATAGTCATGCTGTATGGTAATTAACAGGGCACCTGTATGTAAATTGACTGAACACTTATATGATAATGACCATAAGTGTAAAAACTAATCACAGTCTTCCTACCCATCATTTGAAAGCTTATAATGATGAGAACACACATGTACTAAAAAGTCAGTGTTTGTTTTTTGCCTGTAGATGCTTGTTTTGCTCTATTATGTATAAACAAAATATGCATTCATCTTTTGTTGGACTACTGTCAACAATTACTACATTGTGTACATAAAGCTGTTTCTTTCTCTTTCCAGAAACTTTTTGGTCAGCAGATGGTTGATTTCAAGATCTTATTGAAGTGTGTCTGGTCAAATGATGGTACATTTGAGGAACTACAGACAAAGGATGATGCAGCTACAATTGAGGATGAAGCAGAATGAACTTATTTTAAGCAATATGTTGGATAAAGACCGCCCTCTGTTATTACTATTGCCCATTGCATGGTTAAATCATGGATGTGCTTCAGATTTAAATACCTGAAACTATCAATGAGAGTGATAGGTGGTATATTTTCAGTGCTCTGAGCTGAAAGACCAAACACAGAGCATATGGGGCTTTCCATTCCAAAACCTGTGTAGGCCTACTGTCGCTAATTTTAAACTGAGTAATTAGCATATGAACGTGGCAGTATTGTATACTTTGGTACAAAGAAGCCATAATATACTTTTACTCATAACTTTGGCAAAAGTAAGTCAATTCCAATTAAATGACCCATTTTAAAGCTTACAATGGAGAGTAAGAATATATATTAAACAGTGAATTTTAATTTTTTTGTCACTGATGCTTGTTTTGAAATGTCA
>NW_022711917.1:0-2675 GCF_011630105.1 Anneissia japonica
TGGCAAGTACCAACAACACTATACCAAAAACTCTATGGAACCCCGGAAGTTCTACAAAGGACAGCAGCCTTCATCAAAGATACTGGTATCATCATCTAAACGAGGAAGAAGAAGATTGGACACAGAACATGTCTAGTCGGCTGATTTGAAGCGCCATGAGCAATGCACGACAAATACTGGTGCTATATATAAGAAAGTGCTTATATATTAGTTTTTCAATTCTCGTGAACACTAGTGAGTACAAGTCCAGCACCTCTGTAAATTGCGTCCATTGCTTCCGTAACGGGTGTCTGTAAGTGCATGCAGTGCTCTAACACAGCCCTATGCCCCGAGGTAGTTAGTTGCTTAGGCTGCAATGATTTACAAGTAAATTAAAATGGGCTTATTTGGTTAATTGAGGCATTTTACCTTGTCATGTATTTAATCAGAATTAATTTTAATAAACAACTTTTATTGGTGTTTTTTTTTTTCAGGTGAATCGTGTTTTTCGTCATCCCAGTATTGGAAATAATATCAACGTAGTAGTTGTCAAGCTTACAGTGCTATTAAATGAGGATGTAGGTTTAAGTCATTTAAATATCAATATATGATTATGAAGACCATTTCCCATCAACCTCTTGAATTAAACATGTCCACACGAACTTGACCCATAAATGATCAAATCTTGAATGGGATAACTTCATCTCCCGGGTGACATTAAGCGAAAAATGTTCAAAAGAGCTCATTAGGAAGTTGTTTTATTGCTGTTTAATCCAAGGGATTTGGGCAACGGAAACACAAAACACTGCTTCTTTTTTTAGGATAATGCTAATACAAGTGGTAATTTTCATTTATTTATAATTTAAATAATTTATGATAGTCACATATTTTTGTTAAAACCTCTTTAATCTAAGCTTCCATTTCTGAGGTCAAAAGGTTAGAGCATGATGTATTATGTAGGGTTCAATAATAGTATTAAATGAAGTTGAACAAATTATTAACAATTGTTTTAAATATCACATTCTGGATAAATTTACAAAGGTGTTTATGGCTGTCAAAGGAAATTAGTGATGCAATTAATTGTTTTGTTGTTTTTTTTGGGGTTTTTTTGTGTGTGTTTTAATTGATGATTTTAATATTGTTAATGTTAGGAAATGACAAACCGGTGACCATGATCCAGTGTTTATAATCTAGATCCAAGACAGAGTGGAGGCAAATCAATTACTGGTTGTCTTCTTGATATTAATCCCATCTACGGAAATTTACAATTAAATTATTTGACCCATAGTAACCTTGGAAATTGAGCTGCGAAGCTGGTATGTGGGGCCCCTTAGCAAAGTTATCTGAAGGCCTATCGAAATAAAAATGTCATTTCTTTATGAATTAAAAAATCTATTTAAAATAATGTTTTAGTAAATTTATATGCAATTTGATGTTAATTTTTAGCTTGGCCCAAATGTGTCTTCAAGTGCGCCTGGTACTTTGAATGATTTTTGCGAATGGCAACACCGTGAACATGAACCGAATTCGCACCACGACACAGCAGTCTTGTTGACAAGGTCAGTCTTCTCAAGCAGGTAGGCAATCTATTTAAAATATTGTAGCAGGATTTCTATCAGAAATACATTAAAAAATCTGCGCATGAATCCAGTAGGCCTACGTCACCCTTGCTTTTATGGTCTTAACCAATCTAGAAACGCTTTGTGTTCATAACAGCAGCAGGTATGTGTACTTTTTGTCCTTAAATGTATAAGCTTGGATATTCCTGAGTAATAATAATTGTATAAATATATTAGTGTATAATATCCCAAAATATGCTTTTTAAAATGGAAATTTCCTAATAATAAAACAATGTTAATAAATATTTGCATGTGTGGCAATGATGAAAGTAATTGGTAGTTAATAAAGAAGAAAACTGGTAATCTTACTTAGTTTTATAACTTTTAATGTTTAATTAAAATTTATTTAGATATTACAAACTCTTACTCAATACCTAATCAAATAAATAATAATATAAATGATGATTTCTAGATCTACTAATTCAGTCAATTTGCATGTTGTTAGGCTTGTGCAGAGAAAGGGAATGTTGATCTAATGTTGGCTACTCATGCTATTGCTAGCCAACATTAGTTATCAAAAGTGCCTTACCACTATATAACAGTAGGCAAGTACCGATCTTAAAGCAGATGTGCTAATAACCACTTCCAATCAACAATGACTCAAAGATGTATGTGGTCATAATTTGATTGTCATATTTGCATTGTTGAAAAAATTGCCAGTCTTGTGTTTAAAATTAATTTAAAAAGCCTCCTCCCACCCATTTTACTATTTCGTATATAGTAATAGAAAACTTTCATTGATTAGTTGCACTTAAAGGTGATGAGATGTTCAAAGAATTCCCACACCCATTTGTGACATCTTCATGAACTTTTAGCTTCCCTGGGAATTCATCTCATAATCCAGCACCATAAAGGTTGACACCTTCAAAACTCTTGATGCAGAAGTTGAAATTACACACATGATTAAGCATGTCATAAACATGATAGATACAGGAGCCTGTCTCCAACCCAGACACTTTTTCTAAAATACTAATTGATTAGTTGGAGTGGACACTTGGCAACCAATTAAGGTGCTCAAGTAGAGAGTACAAAGTGGGACATTTTCCAAACCCTGTTTTATTGTTGTGATGATGTCAT
>NW_022711918.1:0-2239 GCF_011630105.1 Anneissia japonica
GTTTAATATTCTACTACGCGACTGCCCCCGACGCACACCATCGCGTCTGCGTTCAACTCACACAGGCCCGACGCGACAACAAATCGCGTCGGGCTGCGTCGTACGACGCTGTCTGAGTTGGCCTTTAGTTCTCAAGCGCGCATTTGAGAATTGCAATAGCTGGCCTAAATGATATCAAATGCCGCGAATAACACTTCTATTCTATTTCAGGTATTTTAAAGGAAATGAACTATAATGCCGATTTTCATGTTATGTTATGTAATGCTATGTAGATTGTGACGATTCTTCAATAGCTGATAAAGTATAGACCTACAGCCCAAGTTCCCTCGACCAGAGAGTCACAAACTTATGTGTCAATTCATTTTTAGTTCTCCTGTACTTTCATTCAGCCTTCCATGAGCCAACTCTGTACCATGGTACCAAATAAGGTAATGAGTAAAATTGTGTACATCGTCCATACCAAATAAGGTGAAATGTTGTTGGACATTAAACAGTCTGAGAATGTTAAAGAATTGAACCATCTGTAAAACTGTCTCAATCCTTAATTATTATATCGAGGACAAAACAATCGCCAGGAAGGCGTCCCTGATATCGCTGTCGTAAATGAGACAACTATATCATGCGCTTATAATATCCCTGGTCACCAGATCCGAATTAGTCAGCTTCACCAGCTACTCCTAGGTGGACCACATTCAGGGATTAAACCCCGACCTCGAGGTAAGGGAACAAACCTTTGCCACTGCGCCAAACATGCAATCAATTTTTAATTCAATTTTATTTCCAATTGCACCATCTTGAAGCCAAATTGCATGTAAATTACAAATTAAATATAGGCCCATACAAATTCAAAAAGCAGCAATACAAAATGACATAACAATAATAGGCCTAACACATAAAACTGTAAAATATACAGAGACATCAGAAAAATTACATTAAAACACTAAATTGAGAATGGACGGACACAAGAGTTAGAAACCCCCAAAAGACCAGGTAACATATCTATAAACATTTATACCGCATATTTCCAGTGGATTCATAGCACCGAATGTCAAATTAAAAGTAAAAACCGTAAAAGTGTTGGATCTCGTTCTAATTTATGCAGACTTTTACTAAATCGTTTGGTTCCAATTGGCAACACACTTGTTTCATGTTTCATATATGCTGACAAATATACCTAGATAGGCCCTATTTCCGTATTAGGCCTATATCTTGCTGGAATGCATCCGCTGTAAATGTTCATAATAGTCAGATAGTATAAATAAAATAGAATAAAATATAACAACTTGGCAACGTACCGGTACCTTTTCTCCTTGGCCGTTTGCAATTGCCGCCGATACACACAATACCACGGTGAAATACATTGCAAAAACTAGATTAACCTTTTTCCAAAAACACATCTTCGATTACTAAACGCTTTATCGTCTGCTGAAGGTAAGAAAAAGAGCGAAAGATTATTCGAACAGAAGTCGATGGATGACCGTTACAAAATGAAAAAACTTGTGTAAAAATAAACGGTTGTATGTGTTGAATTGAGAGAACATAGTCGATTCGACCCAGGGGATTTCGCGTTTACATGTAACCTTATTCGATGTAATATTTATACTTCTAAATTTTTTGGGTAATCGAATACATTCCGGGGTGTAGATTGTAATACAAATACCTTATATACTAACCTTGCGCAGAGGGTGACCGAAATGAATGCGAAGATGCCCCTCGTAACGAGGCAATACCTGAAAAAATTCCCTGAAAACATTGTTAATGTTTTGAGTATGCGGGGAACGCAACCTTTGAGGGTTTGATACTATATTATCATATAGGCCTATCTGCTTAAATTGTATAAGTTCGCAACGCGATAGTAGGTTAAAATAACTTCCATGTATAATTAAATTAGAACTCATTCTATATATAACTTCGTTGTGATAAACTCCCAATACGGACGTCCGCACAGTAAACTGCAGTACTGTACTTTAAAGACCCATTGATATTTGTTTAGCTTAAGCATATTATTCCATTTTAACTCATTTTCTTTATATATATTTGTTATCTCTTTCTTATGAATCTTACTATGTATTATGGTGGTTTAATCTTGTTTTTTGCTAATGTTTTTTTCTTTTTTGCCTTGGAGATCTCTCGATAGTGTTCAACCCTTTTGGTTATCCTTGGAGGGCTTTTAATGTATATTGCTTTATCCTGAAATATTGGAAGAAATGAAATCCAATATACAGGTAATGCGTATATA
>NW_022711919.1:0-1406 GCF_011630105.1 Anneissia japonica
CAATCATTGATTAATCAATTCAAACTGCAATTTGTTTCTCTTTGTATATTTTATATATAATATTTATTTATTTTATTTAGGTCTATTTACTTATTTATTTATTTTCGTAACAATTTCGATCAATCGTATACTGAACACAATAGGATTACAGAGACTCCTCTAATCAACGTTTCAACTTTTTTCTATTCAAAACATTTTGTCAAGGATGACATGTGTGAAATATATGTATGTCTCGCCTATCTCAGTGGTTCTGAAAAGAACTGTTGTTGTTGAGAATGCCTCAACGTTAAAAAATAGTGATAATAACTTACATTTTGATGATCTTTTGAGTGTTCCAAAAAGGATAAGCTGATTGATAAGTTGACTGATGACGCATAGCGGATTTTTCAAACTGATGACGCATAGCGGAGTTTTCTAATGACAGGCGCAGACACGTTGAAGTCTGACGAATGATGACGTATAATGAAAAGATCGAAACATGCGCTGGTACGTATGACGTCTGATTGAAATCAACCAATGAGCGAAGCGCATTAACATTACGTCTGATGAGTAGCGAAAAGCTGATAGATATGCGGGCACATGATGTCATGAGTGAAATTAACCAATGAACGATATGTTAAACTTTTTAAATGCGGGGGTATTTTTAATCATAGTAGTAAAAATGATATATAAAATAATGGTAGTAAATAAAAATTATAATAGTGAAAATATGTTCCGTATTACACCACTAGAATGGAAAATATATTCCGAGCTAAAAAGGGATTAACCTTAAAATTGATCAACGGTATGATATGTTACAACAAGCCAATAAAGTTGAATAGATGTTACAAGAACTTAATGGTGAAGATGTTTACGGTAATAGTACAGATAAAAAATGATGATGGCGGAAAGAGAAAACAAGCTGAGGAAATAAAGATGACGGTACAACGCGCAGAGGAGGAAACAAGGGCGATGATGCAAAATTCCGACAAACATTACAATTGGTTAAATCAATATGAAGAAGTTTATTTGGATTATAGCGCGATGAAAATAAAGATATAGGTCTAGGCCTAGATGAGGATAATCTGTTTACCCAGCAAACCTAAGAGAATGATGAACCCTTTAATTTAGAAAACAGAATAATGCTAAAATTAATGATTACGCTGATAGAGGCTGTTAGGGTTAGACGATTATTAGATTATTTGATATTTTACCAGTTTTGAATAGAATTTTTAAACATATTATTTTAAATAACGTATGTTAAAATATTACCGATAACGACTTATTAAGATCCATTATTCAATTTAATGATTTAAATGTATCTATTACAATACCATTTAGTCGCAGAGATCACTAAACACCTGAAATTATTTTTTAATGCGATATTAAAGGTATTGCAATCTCGAGTTAATATTTTTGTAAATGAA
>NW_022711920.1:0-594 GCF_011630105.1 Anneissia japonica
CGAGATGAAGCTGTCAAACAGAGGTTCAACAATTTAAGACAGAAGTCGATGACGAATTTTTTTTTTCCGTGTGATGTGTACTGTACAGAATTGTACTGAAGATGGTGCAAAAAAATAAAGAAGAAAGAAACGGCACCCTCCCCCCCCACCATAAAAAAAAAAATTAAAAAAATTAAGAAGGGATACTATCAATTAGTATCCATCAATTCTGAATAAAGACAGAATCGATATATCATCACAACTTGCACAAATTTTCTTGCGTACCAGTACATGTTCATTTGTAAAACCATCCATTTGTTTCATATTTGTTTGTTTTTGTTCATAAATATTTTGTTCATTACAAAATTATTCATTCGTCTACACAGTATCATTTGTCTATGTCCGTGATGTGTATAAGAGACAGAAATGTCAGTCTTATGTTGGCTTTGTTTTATTGTTTGAATCATGTCCGTCTTATACGTTCGTTCCTTTATGAATTTTTTCATGTCCGTCGTATGTTTTGGTTATTTTTTTTTTTTAAATCTTGTCTATCATATCGTTCATAAATTCGTTCATGTCCGTCTAATGTGGTTGTTTTATTTGTTTAAATCATAC
>NW_022711921.1:0-750 GCF_011630105.1 Anneissia japonica
TAAGAGCCATAAGTACCAAATCATCAGCATAGCTTATAAACAATTGATTTTAGTACCTTTTAATTTACATCCGACTTTAGCATTATCTAAAAGTACATTAAACGGATCAGTGTATAAATTATACAGTAATGGAAACACGACTCCCCCTTGACACACTGCATTCAACAGAGAAAGGATCAGATATACAGCTAACCCACCTGACAACAAACTCCTGTGACCGATACCATGATTGAAGGACTCAAATAACAGGGGTGGGGTACCTCATTCAACCAGCGCCTTAAAGTCCAGTGGTTGACTTTATCGAACACTTTGCTAGCACCTGAGAAACAACAGTAAACGGGGCTGCCGTTATTATTGTAATTATCAATTATTTGTTTTAGCACAAATATGCATAGGTCAGTAGCGTGTCCCAGTTTAAAGGCAAATTGATTGTCATTAGAACATAATGTATCACCACAGTTTTTAATCATAACTGACTCTAGAAGTTTAGATGCTACACACGTCAGCGCTATAGGCCTATAATTGCTCTTATCAGTAATGTTACCAGATTTGAATTAATTATGGGAACAAGAGTGACTTTGGTAGGATTCTGAGGCACAAAACAATGCATAAACATTGAACTGAAACAAATGCTCAGAACACCAAACAACCTATCAGAAGCAAACTTAAGTGTTCATTGAACAAACCATCAAATCCCATTGCTTACCCAACAGAAGCTTATCAATATATTTCTTGAGAGTATTAGGCGTT
>NW_022711922.1:0-2191 GCF_011630105.1 Anneissia japonica
GAAACATTTAATTCATCCATTCTTAACTAGTGCAGAGAATTTCAAATAAGGATATTCAACTTGCTTACAAGCAGAAATTAATCATTCAAAAGGCATATTAATAAATACATATTTAAAAAAGTACTTAAATAGAAAGTGAAGTTCATACAAAAAATAAAACATGGCATCATTGTGGTCTTACTGAGTCATATTAAAATATAGTGAATTGTAGCAATTTAGTTTATTTATTCACAAAATAGATAATAGGTACAAAACAATTTTCACGATGTAATAATGATAGTTATCATTATGCATTTTTTTATATATATATAAAATGGGAAGTGTATAGTAGACGACAAATCCACTCGCAAATTACAGTATTTTATCTTAAAGGTCGCCCTCTATATTCAGTAGGACACGTCATAAGTGGACTATAGAATCCTCAAAACCTATATAAAATATATTGATTTGTAGCAATTTTATGAACATTGTACTTATCTATTATAATTATTTACAGTATTTCATTATACTCAATTAGTCATTCATAAAAATGATAATACAGGTAAAATCAACTTATTTTTTTTTTAGATAAATATATACGGCTTTATAGCAATTCTATGTACACTATATTTTTAATATCAAAATTATTTTACAATATTTCATTTTACTCAATTATTTAAATTCATATTGGTCAACCAATTACATTCATATTTTCAAATTATTTAAAACACATAAAATTGTTTATAGGCCTATAATTACTTAATTTATTGACAATTAATTAATTATCTAATTCATTATTTACAGTACCAGATATTACACATTGTAATAGGCTTATTGTTATTCTCATTTACCAACACCATCCTTCTAATAAAAAATACATATACCGTAATCGCGCGAATAATCGCCCCGTTTGAATAAGCGCCCCGAATAAATTTAATTGGTTTTTTTTTAAACAATATGTCATTTTTTTTAAGCAAGCCAATCCAATCAATCATGGGACTGTGTTTAGTATGATTTAATCTGCAGAGTGGATTCGCATTTTCTTCTTATTTCAATTTCAAAATGAGGATATTAAGTTCTCCTGGACAGTATCTTTGCAACTTTCCTCTTCTTACATTTGTCAAGTCCTACGTCTCTTTTTCTTTTGCCAACAATTTGCACCTTCAGCACGTTCTCACCTGAGTTTACAAAAAGCCCTGCAATGATCCTACTAATCTCAATCGGCAGATGGCATACAAGCTTTGAACCTCCGCCACTAATTTCATCTGTTGTTCAAGCATTTTGATGAGCCATGCTCTTATCTGGACGATTATCTTTTCTGAACCAGAACCATTCGTAATCTTCGGTTTCCATATTTCAATATTTTTTTCATTCAAAAATCGCCCCTTTTCTAATGTTCCCACAAGAACCCCTCAATTTTCGTATATTTCCATAAGCGCCCCCTCATTTTACATTCTGTTTTCATAAACGCTCAATTTGAATAAGCGCCCCTCAAAAAGTGCAAAACATATTTTAAGAGCACCCGGGTGCGCGCTTATTCGCGCGAGTTCGGTACATTATAAATACAGTAATATATAAAATACATACATTGTGGGAGATATTTGTGGTTACTAGATGGTTGTTTAATTTACACCTTTGGGCTAGTCGCTATAGATTGTATTTTGGGGTTATTGTTAAGGTAGATGCTAAATACAACGGGTTCAGCCGAGGGGGCGTGGTTTCCTATGTTGACGTCATGGATAACTTTCGCTATGTTTTGTAATAATCTCATCGACAAAGTGTGGGCCCTGTGTGTAATCACACAGCATAGCAATCCGTACAACTAATTCCTTCATGGTACAACCAATGTAAGAAAAAAATAAGTTGTCCCTGTGTGTTTTTCTTTCCAAAAATTAGGATGCCTGAAATATTATCAATTCATTGGGCCTACACAGAGTAAATAATATATAGGTCTAGGCCTAGTTAGTCTTATTTTAGCCGTAGGGATTATGCCTTAATCACAGAAAGAAATGAAAACAATTCAATGACCTAGGCCCTACTATAGTACACTGTACTTAGCAGGGGAAGCGGGTGGGGGTGGGGCAGTGCCCCCGTCGGGGAGATCTGGCTTCTCTTCCACCCCCTGTCGTGGAGAAAAACCTCAATTCGTCGGGGAGAAAAAATGTAATGTATTTTCTACATATTAGTAGACACCAAAATCGACTAAGTAAGC
>NW_022711922.1:2397-17240 GCF_011630105.1 Anneissia japonica
GCCTATTCAGTGCAGATTTTTCAGTAGCCTAGGCGAGGGTCTTACAACAGATTCTGCATGCGCCTAACTTCACGTAAATGAGGCATAGGCCTAGACGGACTGCTGCGGGTTGCTGGACGCACAATCTAGGTCTAGGCACCAGACTACTGAAAAGACCTCCTGGTCCGAATTAGCCCAGGAGCCTAGACCTATGAACGTCCATACTACTAGGCCAATTGTCTGAAAATGGACTCGATCGTCCCTCACCCGCTCGTAGCAGCAGCACAAGAGAAAACATAACCTAAGCCCTAGCCTGCTCGCCTTGCTAAATTCACATTGGTCACACAGTGTAGTGTGATGTTTTTTGGTAGACGGCTTAATTATACTTGACGTCACCATATACAAGCCACGCCCCCTCGGCTGAACCCGTTGTATTTAGCAACTACCTGTAACAAAAGAGAGTATACCAAAGAATATATAACAGTATACCCTTTGGGTATAATAGTCCAACACGGAAGAGACAAAACCGGAAGACCGATTTAATAATTGGAAAATACCTAATTAAAACTTATAAATTTCGACAATGTTTGTAAACAGTGGTTACACGGACGAAGAAGCAGCTACGAAATCGTATTTTGATAACGATAGCCAGGATAGAACGGAATATATTATGGTTTATGCTAAAGAAGTCTAAGATACCAGGTCACAGGTGTATTAATGATAGCATTGAAATACAATGATCGACAATGCGGAATATTAGTGACGATGGTGAGGTACAGTAAGCCTAAATGCGGAAGGGCTAGGCCTATATACAGGTCTCACTGCAATTACAGACTACTTTTGGAACCGGGGTTATACCAGGTCACAGGTGTATTAATGCTAGCACGGAAATTTAATAATGATGCTATCGACAGTAGGGAATGAGGTACTGTAAGCCTTTTATGCGGATAGGCCTATACCGGTTTCCCTCCAATTTAAGACTACTTTTGGAACCGTGATTACCGTGGTCTTTAGAAGATTTGGTAAGTAATTGGAATAATGAGGGTAAAAGAAATTTGTTTTTTGGGACCGCAGAAAAGTGCCATTGGAAGGTGGTCTTTAATTGGAGGGAGACCTGTATTGTCTTGTAAAAGGAATTGGTTTTGATAGTTCTCTTTTGCAATATTTTTCCATAGAATAAATAATATCTTTGAAATATAATTACGTACTGTAAAGTAAAACAGATAATGTAGTAAATATCTCTTTTCATAGTAGTGTTTTTCCCTCGGTTCTAACTAACATAGACAGTAAGTACTTAAATGTAAAGTAACATAGGCCTAACTACCTGACTAAATCCAAAACAAGTGACGAACAGCTGTGGACTCTCAATGGCTAAGCCATGGGCCCAGACCTTAGATATCATCAGCATTTTTTATTTAGCCGAGTGGGCCTTTTAATTAAGGAGAAAATGTATTTAAGAAAAATAAAAAAGACGTCCAGCCTGTTTTTCCACTAGGCATAAATCAAAAGCCTCTATTAGCTTCCTCCTGAGCTCTGATTGGTCACCCCCCCCCCCTTTTTTTTTTTTTTTTTTTTTTTTTGGGCTTTGAGAAAACTGCGATAGATGTGTGATGCGCGTGAACCGACGTTTTATATTCGGACGAATAACTTGGCCTAGTGGAAAACAGGCTTTAAATGTCAAAAACGCTGAGCGAGAGGTTCGTCCCGCTTAGCCAAACCAAAACCAAGGACATTTCACTGTATTAAAAGTGCTTGGTTGAAACATTGAAAAATTACATAAATACAGTTACAGTAGGCCTACGCCTGTGGTTTAAATCATTAGAATAATAGGCCTACTAGATAACATAACATTGTACAGTGAGATTACCAAGTTTGTGATCAACTTTGAGTTTACTCCAGTTTGGGTGTCGTGTGGTGAGAGAAGTTTGATCATCTTTATTAATGCCTCTCTGTGACACAGGCCTACAGGTACATAGTTGCCATCTTGCCTATGATGCCTTTCTCCATTGAGATTATGATGTCTGTTAAATTATAAGTTACCTTAGCGATAGAAGTCAAATTCATTGACCCAACTAGGATCTTGGGGAGGACTACTGTAATTGATGTTAATTACGCGTTGTCTTTGACGTAAGGTTTCAACTTCAAAATCCAGATACTCGTATCTGCAAACTGGGCAGGTGCTACTTGTGTCGTCCCGTTTTCTGGTGTCGAACCATCTGGTGATACACAGAACATCGGCAAACTGATTGCATCTTGGGCATTTGCAATGTAGATGGTCCAATGTCTGTAAGCAGATACAACAGTCCATGTCTTTGTTTTGCGTCATTATTTGAACTGAAAATTAGAATGTGGTGTGTTAGAATTGAAAATACAATAATATAAAAGGCATGATTGTTACAAAATTGATTTGAAATTAATGTGATATTGTCACTATGAAAGAACTGAAAATTAGAATGTGGTGTGTTAGAATTGAAAATACAATAATATAAAAGGCATGATTGTTACAAAATTGATTTGAAATTAATGTGATATTGTCACTATGAAAATGCTAAGTAGGAGCAGAATGCAACGTACCGTTTCCACACGACATTGGTATTGACGTAGAAGTTCTTTATACTGTCCTTACACGTTTATCTGGTTAACTTTATTTTGGTTATGGAAGTAAGTACAGTGAGAAATAGTGCTGGTATTGACGCAGAAGTTCTTTATACTGCCCTTAAACGTTTTAACTTATAGTACTATGTGGATTTTTTTCGGTGACCGCCCCCAAGGAGTGTCGGAATAGTGTGGATTTTTTAGATTACCGCCCTCAAGGAGTGTCGGAATAGTGCTCTGTGGATTGTTTAGATTACCGCCCTCAAGGAGTGTCGGAAATAGCGCTCTTTCCACTGACCCTTTAGATTTGAAATAACGCCCTCAAGGAGGTATTTTGGTTATGGAAATACAGCGGAAATAGCGGTCTTTGGACTGACCCTCTAGACTCGAAATAACGCGTGACGAGAACGAGGCAGGGAAAAGTAGTGTATAGTGAAGCGGCCGTGTGGTCAGAGGTGGAGGCAGCACGCGTTTTTTGTCCGTACGAAACATTTGCTTGAAACTCCACTCGGGTCGTCTCGGATTGATTCGACTCGAGTTTGATACGAACAAGAGCAGACACTTCCCAATGTCGTGACGCTCGAGTATTCTATTACCTTTAATACTGTACTGTTCTTTATATATGTTTACCTACGGTAGGCCTATTAAATCTTACCGATTTATGGAATGTAGGCTACGTCTGTAACTAACTGTGAGCTTGTATGTTTGTTATCAAATATACTACAACAACAGCTAGTACCCCCTTCTATAGTAGTACCAGTGGTAAATATGTATTTCTATCAAAGGTTAGAGAAAAAGAGGCTAAACTAGTGGGCCTAGTTACAAGTTGAGTTAGTTCCTACCTGCTAGCGCCCCCCCCCCCCCGACTAGGCCCCTAGGCCCGACGCTTCGCATGCCATTGACTGAAATTATGAAACAAATTTAAAACATGAACTTAAAATGGGACCGTGAAAAAATATTAAATATTATATATTAAATATATCACTCTGGCATTAATGAACTTGGCCTAAGCCTTGTAATGTAATTAATATTAAATAATAATAATAATATGTGTATAAGAGACAGATATATATGCCTACATTGTGTCTTTAAGAATGGACCGGTTGATACCAAATTTAGAAAGTTGTTGGATAAAAAGGTTTTTGGAAGAAGAATATGAGGACAAGTTTGAAGGAATTTTGAGAAGTCAGTAAATAACATCCAGTTGAAGAACAAAGAAATAAAATCCGGGTTAAGACATCTCTGCAAACAATCCTGGTGGCTAAAGACTGAAAGAAGATGCATGAGAGAAAACGTGGCGGCGTTAGAGGGTCGCGGGGGGAATTTCTCCCTGGAAAATTTTCGAATTTTCTTGCCCTCCCTCGGTTCTTCCATCCCCTCCCCTTGAAAGAAAAGAAAACATAATTCGTCAGGAAGAAAAAAAAAATATGTATATTCTACATAATTAGTAGACTACCGCATCTCTATAAAATCGGTTAAATAATCCCAAGCCTCTGAAAAATAAATAAATTGTCATATTTTTCGAGGGCTTTTCCCAACTGTACGGTACCATTTTTGAAACATGTTAAGCGACCCCCGCCCTTGGCCAACCTCCGTCGGAAAAATCCTGACACCGCACCAGCATATTTTCCTTATAAATTTACCTTTCCCCTCACTCCCCTACCCCAGATTCCAGACACTGGCGCCGCAACTGGGTGGGAAATTAATCACTCGAAAATGTTAGATAGGCCTAAGGTAAACAGTAAAGAAATAGGTTAGTATTTGCGATAACTAAGGAACGTCTGTGGATGGGAATAACGTCGGCCTTTTTCAAAGAGCAAAAACATAATAAGATAAAGATTGAGAAAAATAGACACAAAAAAATGGGATAATGGATTAGCACAAAGTTTAAATGTATATAGTTGGGCATAACATTATTATTGTATATACACATGTAGGTGGACAAAGTGCAACCTGCAGGCCGCAGCCACGCTCCCATGGCAATTTTATGCGTCTTCCCTTAATGATTGTGCGCCCCGGCTACCATCTTTGACTAGAAACCCCATTACTTTTACGGCCCGACACTGCTACGTCAAATTAATATTAAAACTGAGCATACAGTGGTACGGTACATAGCATAGCATAGCAATAGTGTCCCTCACTTCACCAAGCTCTTCCACATGCCGCTACCATCGTAGATACTCCACTGTAAAATTCAGATGCAGCCCTCAATGGTTAAATAAAAAATTGACTTTGGCCCTCTCCAATTCATGTTTATCTCCCCTGATTCAAAAAAACATAATAAAAATTATCCCCAGTAACTGAACGAAAATACAAAAAAAAATTGGAATATGAAAATGTAAGCTCTCCTTTCCATAGCTTTTTAATTGCGCGTATGACCTCAAAAACTGGCTCTTGCGTGGAAAATCAATAGGAAAATAGGTGCGCAAAATCGTAAACATAATACGCCTGCATTGATAATTTATGAAAATTAGATCAAAGCTTATAGATTTTGGGAAAATTTGCGCGGAAATCGGCCCCTATTTTCTGAAGTACGCGGACAGATTTCTAGGCCTATTTTTTGCACTTTCGGAGGATAATATCTTCGTGCAGGTCTAACTTTACAGTCTGGCCTCCTTTTCTATTATTATGATTTACAGAATAATGAGTCACGATTGCCTCAAAACCCGGCGCATACGCCGTTTCATCCACAACTCCGGTCAGCAACCCATGGTTCGCGAATTATTTTTTGGGGAAGTCGCATCTCCCATAAGCTACCGCGACCATTTTTTTTAACTTGGATTTTTCTTATGATTAAATGACCAGTTTATAAAAGAGTAATATTCTACAATTAAAAAAATACAATTAATCGAACCGACAGTCAGAAGCGACGATGGTGAACAGTTGCTTCAAACTAATATTATAGGTTTAGGCCTAAGCTATAGGCCTACTAATTATAATAATTAGTAGTAAAAACGATAATAAGGTAAAGCCTATAGTAGTACGCTTTCTCACGTCCAAGAAAATGCTCGCAGTATGGTAATAGAACAACATGCCTGTTTTTAAGACCTATTTGAAAACAGGCCTTCGTGGAGGCTCACGGTCATAAAATCATCACCCTTCTAGTGGAACCTGAAGAATGAAATCTCACGTTTAAATTATTTTTCTGTTTACAACCTGAGGCTGGTTTTCTTAGAGGTTTTATAGAAATTAACATGGTGAAACCTCTTGATTCTATCTTTTATCACGTAAAATAACGCACATTTTCTGGGCCTTCGCGCCTTTGGACCCCCGGGACATAGTTGCTGGGCTACGCTCACAAAGTGACCACACCGGAAATTTTACCCTGGCTAGTTAAAGCCCCAAGCCTGTTTTTTTTTTTCTTTTTATTCCGGACATGTTCGTTCGAAAAAATGTAATTTACTGGAATGCGTTGAGAATTATGTTGCTTTCATTGTTATGCAGCCATCATTTGGGTGTTGGAGGAAGGGGATAGGTATTTCGACGGAAGCGCTTATTCCTAAAGAATGAGGTTCTCCGGGATGGGACGTTATTTGAGAGAAATGAGTTCATTCAATGTGGGACGTTATTGGCTAAACACTGATCTCTAATATAATAGTATCTTGTGGATATTTCGTACGATAAAAATCGTAACGGTACCGGATTGGTCTACAGGAGTTCGTGTTTCGTACAGGTCATTCCATTCATAGAAAGCCTTTATATTGGAGAAAGCGTAGTCGATAGCCATAGTAGCCTATGTGAATACTAACTACGGCTACATAAAATTGATTATAAGATTGAAAAATATTAGGCCTAATCTTACTGTAGTAGTGATATGTACACGTTTTAATTATTGTTATTTATTCGTTAACGTATTTATTGTATTCACATTAAATTTAAAGTATTGTTTAAGTATGAATTACAATGTCCATGTAAAATTAATCTTATTTATTAAAATTGTATATTTAAATAATATAGTAATAGGCATAGCCGAGGTCTAGCCTAGACTAGGCCTAAACAAATGACTACGCCTATGTGAGTGTATAAAATTATGAAAAATATGAATAAAACGCAAAATTGTGAAAAAATAAAGGAAGAATGGGAAAGAGATTTGGAGCGGCTGAAATATTTTCCGAAAATATACAATAGTAGTTAATATGCTATTATTACATTACGTTTTTGTAAACAATTATGGGCACTAATCGTCAGAGGTCTCGGTGCCACAGCCTACACTTTTCATACTTCGTAATTTATAGCGAGATCAGTGTTTGTAAACATGGTAAAAGAATCGCCAGTAAATTTGTCGCCCTCTATGATTGATTGCGAATCCAGCCGCGCCCCTTGATTTGAATTTTTTGAGGATGTGACCGACAAAGTTTATGTTGTGGAAGAATGCTCGCACAAAAACAACATGGTAATGTATTTTATATAATAGGGATTAAATTCAAATTGAATTTATTAATTATGGGTTGGTTTCATTCCATTGAGGCTGAGCCAACCTTTTTTTTTTTTTTCGTTGAAGGAAGGGAGGAAAGCTAGGCTAGGCCTAGTAGTAGTCTAGCCTAGGCGGGTTAGTAGTAGTAGTAGTAGGCTTAGGCACCTAGGGCCTAGTACTAGTAGGAGAGTCCCACCTCACTCGCGATAGAAAAGCTTCGATTTAAAAGGCATTCCCAGGTCCTCCACCTCTGACTGTCCGTCTGTTGTGAAGGCTAGAAATAACGTAAAACCTCGAATTAAAGCCCAGTGTAATGTAACTTCATGCCTGGACCCCAATGGAAAATAATCCATCTGTTTTGGATTAATTGGGTCGTCCTGAATCTAGGCTAGTCTTTTTTTTATTTCTCTGTAGGCTATCCCCTGGCCCTATTTTGTATTTTGATTCGAAACAGGGGTGGCACCAGCGGGGGAGGGGGAGGCCCCACCCTGTCTCTTATACACATCTATGAGAAAAAGCACAATTCGTGGGGGAAAATTATATGTATTTCCTACATATTAGTAGACACTAAAATCGATTAAATAAAGCCTTTGAAACCCCTAAATTGTCAAAATTTTCCCCCAGCACCACTTTTAAATCCTTTTAATACCTTTTAATCGAAGCTCGACCACGCTCACTTTGGTATCCTTGGGTGAAATCTGAACCCTCGTCGAGGCATCTCCCCCTCCCCGATCGGGGACCTCGGACCCCCCACCATCGGGCAAATCCTGGTGCCACCCTTGATTCGAAATGAAAACAATCTTGAGATGAAACTTATCTCGCATTAAAGCCCCCTCTTTAGTTTGTAAAATTAGCCTTGAAATGAAGCCCATCTCAAAAAGAAGCCCATGGGATTCTTTTCAAGATAACATAGGCTTCTGTCAAGATATTATAGTACATACACTGTACATGAAGTTCAGAAAGCAAAATAAATTGAATACAAGCTTGGTTTCCAGTATAGTTTAGTGATTTCTGTCTCTTATACACATCTAGATGTGTATAAGAGACAGCATTATTATTGTATATACACATGTAGGTGGCAATTCCCATCGCTGCCTCTCCTTGTGTTTCAGCTGGAGGTCTGAAATACAAGTTAAAAGTAGCGCACTGTTTTTCGGATGAGACGTTTAAGCCATTGGTTACATGTGCATTATGGCCCATGTGCACGTTAAAGAACGCAGTACACTCTTCGGAAAACAGTAGTTGATTATCTCCCGGTGTACTGCCCAATCACCACCAGTAGGACCCCACTGGAAATAAGTCTTAGACTTTCATGGGCTATCCTTTACACCGAATAAATCCAATCCAATCCAAGGAAGCCCATGCAAAGTTCATAATTAAATGAAGCCCAGGGTTTCAATTCAAGGTTTTACAGTAGGCCTAGATAGGTATATTAATTTTGGAATCAATTAACCAAAGATGTATTAAATATTGATTAAAGAAGCCTTCCAAGTCTCTAAATTATTTTGTTACTATGTTGGACAAATTTGTTTCCACTAATGAAAGGATGCTCATTATGCAGCTGTTAGTTATATGATGCAATAGTCAGAACATACAGTATAACCCCCCTGGAAAAAAGGTACAGATTAATGCTGAAGCAAGAACATTTATGGTTACCAGACTCGTGGGGAATATATCTTTGGCGCAAAAATTTTGCCTAGAAGTGCATTTCGAAAAATAAGGGCCGATTTCCACGCATATTTTGCCGAAAATTAGGCTTTGACCAAATCTTAATATATAACCAATGCAATTGTGCAGCAATTAAGATATAGCGCACCTATTTTCTCAGCGAATTTCCGTGCAAATGTCAGCTGATTTTGTAGATATCCTCCGCACAATTAAAAACCTTTACAGTATGGTTATGCACGTCTAGATGGCCGCAAATGGCACTCATGACCTAAGTTTGATTAAAATTTTCTTTTTTCATCTTTAAATAATTTTAAGAAATTAGGAATTCTTCACTGTGTTGTAAATGATTTAATACTTCAAGTCACTGTTTGCCAGTGATTTATTATATTGTTTTATTAACTACTTATGAAATTGTTTTTTGAATAAATCGTACTACAGAAGAAGATCCAAAATAAAAAGTGTCCCCTTACTAGGATGTCCAATAGAGGTGCTGTCCCCTAAATAGGGTATGGCTGTGTTTTATGTACTTTACCTTCATTTTGTGGTCAAAAAATTCTTCTCCTTATAGGGGTGTCCCAAAGGAAGGGTTCTATTGTATTGTGAAACAGCATAAGTGAGAAGTATGCCCTTACATTAAATCAATGCATTAATAAAAAAAAAATATGATAACAAATTAAGAAGCTGGTTAAAATTTGTAGAGATTATGGAGGCGAGATTGGAACAATGGAGGATGCAGAAGACAAACAGGACACCACAAACCAGAAGGCAACCAACTCATAGGAAAAAGCTACCTTGCAGCAAAGAATTGAGTAGTTTTAAAACACAACAAAAAGGTCAAATGTCAAGAAGTGTTCCAAGTTCAAGGAGGAAACAAAGGTCAAAACAGGAGGATAGGTCAGCACAGGGACAAAGGTCTGTACTAGCTCCACGGTCAAAACAACAGGATGTTTATCAATGCAAAGAGACAAGCTCCGATCTAACCATGAGGTAGGCAATATACCTATTGTATTTCAATATTAACTAATACTGTATTCAAATTTGTTAGACATTAATAGTATGTCACTCACATTACAGACAATGAAAATTGATTGTGTTACTTTGTGAAAACTAAAAAAAAAAGTGTTAAAATATGCGCTGTTGTTTAAGTCTTTTTTTATTGTAAAGAATTCAAAAGTGCCTGACAAATCAATAACAAGCTTATTTTCATGTACTTTTGTGTTTTAATGAACTAACACAATCTACTTTTATATCTAAACATATAGCATGGTAAAGGGAAAATGAATTATCACTGATAGATACCATACTAAAAAGAAAATAATAAAAATCTTTACATTGATTGGTGCCATATTTTGTCTTTATTAGAGAAAAACTTGAAGCCTGGCTTGTTGAGAAAAAAAAGCGAATGGAATTTGAAAAGGCACAGATTAAGATTCGACCATGGAACAGTAATAAGAGGAAGCTAGCAGTGAGCCGCCTGGATTGGCAGCCAGACACAAGCTTCAAACTAAGAGACATTGTAACAAGCAAATACCGGGGGTACTACGGTCAAGCAAAAGCTTGTAAGTTAACTCCTGGTCAACTCCTTTGTCCTGTTGATACAACTCAAAGGGAAGCGATAAATTTAAAGGAAAATGTCATGACATGCAATGTTAAATAATGTGCAGCAACAAATATTTGGTCCATGAGTATGAAAGCGTGAGAGGTCCACCTCCCCTACCCCACCCCCAAAGTTGTAAGACTTGCTTTAGATGACATGCAGGCAATATTTTAAGCTCTGTCTACACTATCATTTTCTATGACAAATTTGTGTGATTTGCCCATATATGGACATATATAATGATTTCATATCATCCGCATCAAATCAAATCAAATTTTATTCAAAAATATCGTCTTTGTAGCTTTCCAGCTAAATTGTGACTGATAATGATATACTGAGTACATGTGCAACATAAAAAATGAACAACATGATTACAACTACAATTAAATAACAAACAAAATTAACCTAATCTAAATTACAAAAAGCAAATTGATAAAGATGAATTTGTTAAAATTGTGGTCTGTTGGTTCTGATAATTTGATTTATAATATTTATGAGCTGTGGTGTGGGGCTATTTTTGTACCTATTAGTTGTGAATTTTGGTAATTTATATGTATTATATTTTCTTAGATTAAATTCATAGGATATTTATTATTTTCTTAATGTCATTTCTTATCCATATATATGGACATAATGATGTCATATATCAGGCTATATGGGCATTATGATATCACATGATGCAGAAAACTTGAAGGTTCATATGTGGCAGACAAGCCAAACCACTCGTCGCAAATTGTGTTTCAGAGAAAATAGCAAAAACATGCTGGAATGTAAAATTTAAAAAAATCTATTTTATTTCACTAAACTGAGGTTTATGTACATCTATACATCATGCTGTGCTGTTATTTTTCCCAATTTCAATGTTAAAACAACACTTTTTAAAGATTTTATGATAGTTTTTGCATGAGAAATGCTTGAAATCATAAAATTTGAAGGCTGATTTCTCATATATTTTTCTTAAAACAGCTGTATGCTTAAAGGCTTGTAACTTCATAAGGAAATGTCAGATTTGAATGATTTTTTTACCATTTTATAGCTCTTATTTTACTCTTTAACCCCTGTATTAATAACTCAAAATTGATTTTTGCGACGAGTGACTGGTTTGGCTTGTCTTTGCCACATATATGGACATGGTGATGTCATATGACACCCATATATGGGAATTATGATGTCACATGTTACAAAAACTTGTTAGTCTGGATAGAGATTTATAGAAAATTTTGATACATTAATAATTTACAAATTATTTAATTGGTAGGGCTCGTTTGGAAGAATGGCTTACCGCAAAAAATAAGACACCGCACACGGTCAAAAGAAATGTACGGAGAGAAACATTTGATGTTGTCAGACTCAGTTCAGAACTAGAGCAATGTGTTCAAGTGGATGAGGATGCCCGTTTGGAAAGAAGTGAAGTGGACGTGAATTGCGCCCTCGATGAATGCCTTCACAGCTGTCTTGGTTTCATGAACGAGGTTAAAATTTCATCGATTTTTTAAAGATCGAATTGAAAATTGAAATATCTGATAAAAACAAGATCTGATAAAACCTTAAAGATCTAAATTAAATCATGAAAACCTATCTTTTATATTTTCATTAAAAAAGTGTTAATGACAAATGAAAGCGAGTTTCTAATATAATATTAAAATACTACAAAACAGCTTTTGATTGCATTTTAGTTTATGTTATAGCTGAATACTTGAAGTTTTCTTATAAGAATGTGAATATAAAGAAAAAAACTTTTTGGTCAGTTAACATACTTTTGATTTTTCTTTTAATATCTTAGATAAAGAATGAAAACAAAGTTGGTGATTGGCTAGAAGAGCTACATGAACGCTGCCCTCAAGTAAGAAGTAGAGCTTTGTTTTGGGTTTGTCGAGCTAAAGTCGCTGAGAGGGCTGGTTTTGGTCAGCAGCATGTCCTCGCTTTGTATGAACAAGCAATTGAGCACAAAGCAAAGGTAAGAATGCCTTTGTATGATAGAGATAAACCCTAACTTATGTTCAGAATACTGTAACAAGAATTAAATATTTTTTAATAGTAATGAGGCCAAAGTGTTGCCCAAAGCCCAACTAAATAAAAATCTTGAAAAAACCATTGTGTTATAACACATTCCTTTCTTTTGGCAGCCCACTGACATTTTGAAATCAGCGTTACAAGATTTCACAATCAGATACTCACAAAGAATGGACACTACACCCTGTGCAACTCCAAAACTACTTCTAGCCACACCTGGGCCAGTGTCGTCAAGCACCCTAAAATACTGCCCCACCCCCAAGGTGGAGGAGGGTACATCATCTGTGGTCCGTTACTCTCTCGTTAAATCCACGCCCATTGTAAACCGGTAAGTCTACAACCCAATAAATCAATACAATCACAGCATTTTAATAAGGGTTTATAATAATCATTAATAGTTTCATTGTTATTTCTCTCTTTTTTATGTTAAAAAATGCAATAAAGCATGCAAATTTCCAACAACATTGAGTTATTTGCTAAATAAAGTAATATAAATACATTAAAATGAACCATTGAATTACTTTATTATAAATACATTAGAATGGACCATTAACTTACTTTATTATAATAAAGTGGACCGGCCTTGGTGGGTAAATGTACTTGTCTTCCAAACCAAAATGTTCTTGGTTCAAATCCTTGAGAAATTTATAACAGAAATTGTGTTTACTGTTTAGTCTTGAGAAAATATTGACATTTGTATGATTTGAACCCAGAATCTCAGTCCTGGAAGGTAAGGACAGCCAACCAACAAATCCAGTACTGTATATTGATGTTTTTTTACCCCATTTACAGTAGAATCTCATTTTTACGTACCTCAGTTATACAAACCCTCAGTATTAAGTACGCTTCCTATGGACTATGATGTCATTAAAAACCCCCAAATGCTCAAAACAAACGGCCCTTTTGAGGGCCACTATAATGTAAAGAGAGGTTTGTTAGTTCCTGTCTGTTCATTATTTGATTCAACAGCAACATTGATTGTGCCTATTTAACACGCGTTATAATCTAAACCTTTGTTGTATAGGTAATCTTTTCATGTTCTTTAGTTAAATAAAACATATGAAGTGATGCATTAATAAACTAATATGGTTTGATTTGAACACTTTATTATGACATCATAAAATGATGAATAAAAACACTAAACACATGGTTTTATTCTTAGGAAGTAACATTCGTTCATAACATACGTTGAGAGTTGGGTACATATTAGGTCAAAGGTCACCACAAATTTAAACGAACCTTGGTTTAACGAATTGCCCGATTTACGTACGTTCTCCGGTCCCATACATAAAATCGAGGGTATACTGTACTGTATTATTATTTACTTGTGACTGATATTAGCTATATATTTATTGACATTTAAAATGATCTCAACAGATTGAACAAAAGCATGGATGGCAGTTCTCAACGGTTTTTAGTGACGCCTGTCCGACGTTCCATACGGCTTGAGAAGATCGCTAGTAGAGGTCATAGTACTAGTCGGGGGATTAACCTATGCATTTCCTCCCTACAAGATCTACCAGCGGATATGGAAAATCTGGTAATGAAGCCTAATAGAGCTTTAGAGGAGGAATTCATGGGCACAATAGATGAATAAGATGAGAATTTATTATTTTTATTTTGTTTTTCATTATTTGATCAAACAATATATGATAAGTGTGCCTACCTTCAATACAAATTTGTTCATACAAATCATATATCTTTCAATATCTGAAAATCAGACAATTAATGCTCTACTTCATCAGATAAAATCTGACAAAAATATAATTTATACATTCTAGTTTGATAACCTTATTGGTCCTTCAATTTCATAAAAGTGGCACCCACCATTTACAAAATCAACATGAAAAATACAGCACACACATTATTTTAATCAAATAAAGTAATTTACTTTGGCTATTACAAATTTATGCTATAGAATATTTGTTAATATTGAATAAAAAAAACCCATGCTTGTTTACATTGTTTCTAATGTATAAAATTATGGAAAAATTTAAAAAATATATTGCCATATACTGTAGTAACTTAAGGGGACTCTAATCACTTAGCTAATCAAAAAACCCTAACTTAACCCATTAATTAATGGATGCTTAAAGCCTCATTACCGGCAGAATTTCACTAAAAATGCATATGCATTACTTTAATTATTATAAACCATGGAAAGATATTGGCACAAATTTTAGTTTTTACGCAAAAGAATTTAAAAAAAAGAGAGAAATACAGGCTATTTCTCATCGGAGATTACCATTTTCTCAACAAATTCTTCGTTACTAGGCAAATTCAGAGGTTGTAGATCGCATTAGCTGGAATGCTCTCACTTTGATGTATACTTTTTACAGTCAATAAACTGCGCCCTCTCTAATGAGATTAGTTTTTGTACCTCGCAAACTGCGGTCAATCGAGTAGGCCTGAGATATGTTTGTGTATATGTCAAAATCTCGGTCAAAATCATTTTTTAACACATTTGAAATAATTCCAATGAAATATTAGATTTCACAAGCGTCAATACTAGCAACGGAAAATATCATGTCAGCCGCTTTTATGTGTGATAACAGAACCTAAATCGAGGTAAGGCTA
>NW_022711922.1:20094-33175 GCF_011630105.1 Anneissia japonica
GTTATTTTAACTTGAGTTACATACTATGACAATTTTAATTTTTTAGTTAGGCCTTGGTTTTGCATAATTACCTACGCCTGTCTCTTATACACATCTTACAACATAGGCCTACTCAATCACAGTGTGTCAGTAAAAGAAAAGGGATATATCGATCGATTAGGCCTAGCTATCTTCGGCGAGGCCGCTAATTGGGGTCTGGCTTAGCTCTTCTTCTTTCTCTAACATTGAACTTCCTAAGTCTGAGCGCTTAATTGATCGCGGCAATTAAAACAACACAATGATACTTCTAATGGTGTTACCTCATATCATTGCATCTATATTTCTCGCCCATAATGCTATTAAACCAATGTGCTTCCTCGAAAAATCCACAATCGTACGCCACTGCGTCGTAAAAATTGTTTTAGTCAGAAAACTTTGATCGATCCAGCAAAATTCACAACCCTGGTGCTCATGCTTTTGAGTGGTGACATAAGTATTAATCCCGGACCAACAACATCTCATTTTAGGAGTAAAGTTAAAACACCATAATACATAATGTGAAACTGGAATCATTTGCACCAGCAAAGTCATCATTTGTAACTTATGCAAATGTTGGACTCGCATCAGATGCTCGAATTTTTTTTTAAAGACGCTGGCTACAAAAAAAAAAGAAGAAAAAAAAAAAAAAAACTCGTTTAATGCTTCTCCGCTTCACGATATTGATACCGACAACATGTTAAGTTGCTAATTTTAAATCGTATTTTATAGCATTACGTCTTTTTATTTAAACTGATGTTAGTGCCAATTAAGTTTATTGTTTATTGTGTAGCGCCCTCAGGCATAAAGAGGTAAAACAGCGTGATGGATTCGAGGAAACACAGTTAGCCAGTGAGGCCTAAAGAAGTAAAGGTCCCTACAGATGTAATGTACGTCACTTCACGTGACCCCAATGGAAACACAGCAACGATTACTCAGGTCCAGTGGTGTGCAAGGAAAGGCAACATGATTGTTAAATCGTACCACTTACCGCGCCTACTAAGTTTCGAAAATTTCACGAAATGCGTAAGATCAATATCTGACATCTTCGCTCTGGTCCTGGCTGTAGCTTTCTTCTTCGTAGGTACTACAACATCCACCAACACTTACAGTCAAGCAGGCTTCAAGCGGACCATGTGTGCGTGCCACACTGTAAAGTATTTTTGCATGCGGATACATAAACAATTAGCCAAAATTTGTGAGAAGATCGCCAGAAAAATAGGTGCGTAAAATCAGAAATACTGCATAATACATTGGTTATATGTTGAGACAAATAATGAGAGAGTGTGTGTACGTGACAGGATAAACATACCATTACTATAATTATTGTATTTATTCTTTATAAATGAAATAGGTCGAAGGTACAAAACAGCAAATATTATTTTTTGCGTTGCACAACATGATTATAATAGTATTGCTAGGAGAGCCGTATATAGTCTGGTATCCGTATGAGATAAACACACTGGTAACACTTTAAAGACTAATTATTCTAATACAGCAGCTTTCGCCACCTGTCCGGTGTAGCTGGAAATCAACATACAGTACTGCACAGTACAAAACAATAATTTTGAAGGGCGCCCGCTATAATTATGGGAATTCCCCTTTCTGCATTACGTCATCGTGCACCGTGCCAGCATTAAAACAAAAAAAATCACCATTCAGAGGATCAGAAGTATCATTTATGTTGGTTTTGACTCAGAGCCTGGCCAGATTTTATTTTTGTTGTAGTAAGTTACTTTGAAATTCAGTTGAATCTGTCTGCCTACTCAGCTAATTATTCTACAAACGAGGAAATAAAACGTCACATTTTGTTATACTGTACATTACAAATTTATATAATCATTTCTAATTATACAATGAGAATTAACAATCTACATGAGGATTACTAATTAGAATATCAGCAATATATAATCATTGAAAGTCATAACAAGTTTTATGTTCATTATTCGAGTTATGATATAGCTTCCCTTCTGTAGGATGAGGGGCAAAATCTTAATAAAAAATTGTTTTCTTCTTAACGAGGTAGCCGTGCCTGCCGGTCCTGAGGGATACATCTGTATAACATACAGTGAAATTTCTATAATAACCTTCTGGACCAAGTGGCCTATTATTAGAGGTGTTCCCCGAATAGTGTTTAAAAAAGTCAAAGTCAATATATCCTTTATTCATCCAATAATGGAAATTACATGCAAGTGTACAATTTATAATAATAATAATAATATTATTATTATTATTATTATTATTATTATTATTATTATTATTATTATTGTTGTTGTTGTTGTTGCTATTATTATTAGTATTAATATTATTATTATTATTAGGCCTATTTGAAATCGATAGAAGGCACTTATCGAAAGTTGTAATAGACAAATCCATATAAAAATATATAATTGGTTTTACAGACTTACACGTTAAAATCGGAAAGGCATATAAACACAATTGGTCAAAAACCACATTATGATATTAAAAAAGCACATAAAAAAGTCACAATGGAAAAATTAAACGTATTAAAACACATTATGAAATTTAAATACGAAGATTGTTCCCCAAGCATAACCTTCCAGAAACAAGTATATAAAAAGTTTAAAAGATATAATATATACTTTTTAGGCTGTAAATTGAGAAAGAAAATATTATTTTCTTTCTCAATTTACAGCCTAAAAAGTGAAGATACGTTCTACTGTATGTCAAAACACTGATGTCGTAAATGCACAAACGTTTAAACATAAAAATACAAAATGTATATAAAATATAGGGATTTGTAGCAATTTTTATTATATTCTAATCAATTAAAGATACATTTATACCAACTAATGTTATACTTTCATATTATCATACGTTTAAAAAAAAATCATACACAATTTATATAATGCATTATTTACAGTAGACCTACGCGGTGTCTTACACATTGCATTGTTTTTTTCCGACACCAAGCGTCTAAAATACATAATGTGGTACATATTATTTGGGGTATTTTCCGAATCATTCTCAACAACTTTTGCTAGCCAAAATAAAACGCAATTCATATAATAATCAACCAGGGGTGGCGCCAGCGAGGGGGGCCGCCAACACCCCATCGGGGAGAAAAACAACAATTCATCGGGGAGGAAAAAAATTATATCTATATATTTTGTACATTAGTAGACCCTGAAATCGATTAAATAAGCCTTTAAACCCCCGGACTACTTTCGAAATTTTAAGCGACGCTTGACCACGTCTATTTCGCTCTCGTCGGGGAAATCTTCCCCCTCGTCTGGGGCATCGGACCGTAATCGGGCGCCTCGTATCCCCCGTCGGGCAAGTCCTGGCGTCACCCCAGTTTTCACTACCTTATCATTTCGCCTGTTAAGCATCTTACGCGTATATTAGTTTTGTGAAAGGAATAATAGTAATTTGAAAGTTCTCTTTTGCTATATTTTTACCATTAAATATTATCTTTGAACTTTCATAGATAATGCAATACAGTACTGGTCACGTATGTGCAAATAATTAACAAGTGCTATAGAACTTTTTTATATTTATTTTCATGTATCGAAGGTCGATCAACTCAAATGGCTCTTCGTGGCACAGGTCTATGAATACATTGTTCTCATCTTGTCTATGATGCCTTTCTCCACTGAGGTGATATAAAACCAAGCTTGAAAGTTATCGATAAAAGTCAAATTCAGTGACCCAACTAGGATCTTGGAAAGGAGTACTGATGTCAATTGTGCGTTGTGCGTCGTCCGTCAGTTAGGATTTGTTGAACATCCCAGTCCAAATACTGGTACCTACACAATGGACAAGTCTTGCTTCTGTACATCCATTCCGTTATACAGTGGACATCGGCGGATTGATTGCATTGGAGGCATTTCCAACGTAGTTGGCCCAATACGCTTAAGCAGATACAGCAGTTCATTTTGTTGTTTTGGTCCTAAATAAAAGGGTAAAATATAATATATACTGATGAAAAATTGAACAATATCGGCCAATATTCAAACCTCAACTTCTGTCTATATGTAATGTTATGCTACAGCGCAAATATGGAGAAAAGAAATATTTGGACCTACCTGGGCTCTTTGTCCGTGACTTAAGATTTGTTGCACATCCCAGTCCAAATACTCATACCTACACAATGGACAAGTCTTGCTTCTGTACAACCATTCCGTAATACAGTGGACATCGGCGAATTGATTGCATTGGATGCATTTCCAACGTAGTTGGCCCAGTGCGCGTAAGCAGATACAGCAGTTCATTTCGTTCTTTTGTTGGATCTTTTTCAACTGAAAATTAGAATGGTCATGTGTTGTTGGTCACTGTGTAATATGGTACAGTAATAATAGGCCTATACACACAGAAAGAAATTAAATCAAATGGTGAAATATATAGGTGCATATACAAGGTGAAAAAAATTATATATAGTGTATAAATATAAATAGTATATATAAGATGTGTATAAGAGACAGGGTTACGCCATAGGGCAGCATAGAATACAAAAAACAAAGACTCAGCCTGAGGATAACCTAAAGCAAAAATCACACAAAACAGTAAACGCTTCCTTTACACAATTTCACGTACTTCATAGTAAACTATATATATATTAGCTAGGGTCAGTCATCATCAAAAACGATGGACAGCCAATGATATAATATCTGAAACCCCATAAAAAATACAAGAAATTTCCAAAGCAAATTGGAATGAAGTTATCAAGAAACCAAAACAAATTATAAGGAAGTTAGCGAGTAAGGAGTGCACTAAAAGTATTGGTATTTACTACTCACCTGTATGGAAAATATATGGATATCAATTAGCTGGCGAGCTGAAGATCATGAGCGGGTAGCGAGTGTTCTGCAAATTTCTGAAGTGAACGAACGTTTTACCGTTTAGACATTTGGAATATTCGATTATAACTAAAGAGTGTTTGGAATTGGTGGAATGTCGATGAAATATTGAAGGATGCAGGGGGTTGGGCTAAGTGTAACATAGAAGGAGTTGAGAGCGAGGCTTAAGCAGAAGCTTATGTTCTGTTTGTAATACAGTACTGGAAAAAAATCACTGGGAAGAAAAATCACATCAATTTAAAATCAAATTTCTGAAAATACTTGCCTTTCTATTACAGATATTTTTATTCCCACACCGACGGCCCTCGAGTTCACCTCATTACACAGTACGCTTTTCCAGCCTCGCTCTCAACTTCTTACCACCATCCCCTCCATCCACCGTCCTCATTACACAGTACTTTTTCTAGCCTCGCTCTCAACTCCTTACCGCGTCCTTCCATATCCAACGCACCCCCTGTTGATAATCGAATACTCCAAAAAAAAACAAAACGCACAAACCATGGCCCTCTAAAGACAGAAAAAAATGCGTCTCACAAAAGGCCCTCTACCGTCTAATAACAAAAGCCAGTCTAAAACAAAACAAAAGGCAGTTTTATAATAAATAATAAAATAAGAAAGGCAGTCATAGTTCCAAAACCTTGTATAACAAGGGTCTATTGATGGTGTACAACAATAATCCACACCTCGGGTTGCCTTTAAAAAAAAAAAAAGGCAGTCATAGTTCCAAAAACTATGTTGATATCAAAACCTTGCAACAATGATCAATTTATGTAATGCACACCTCAGGGCGCTATCCAGTGAGCCAGCTGCGATGATGCATGACTGTTAGTTACCATATCACAGTTTCCTCTGTTCAGTGATGCATTACAGTGCTGTAGTACTGGTGATACTCTGAACTAGCATTGTTTTAGTTACCATATGAGAGTCTCCTCTGTTAAAACCATGATTTGCTATACTATACCTCTTTATAAAACATAACTTGTACATTGTAATAACAAAAATATGTATATTATCGCTACTTGGAACAGTAACAACACGAAACTCCTATGCTACTCCACTGTAATGCATTCGCCTATTTTAATACACTACTAAGATAGGCTTTTCTTTTTTCAATCTTGATTTCAGAGGTCAAAAAAATTTTTCAAATTTTCTTCAATCATATAGTGGTGTAGACTGGTCTTTTAAGAACATTTTCCTGGAAACATTTTTTGGATACGACACCCCGTTATTGAGTTATGATTTTTTAAACAACATGATGTCAGAAAATCAGCCCAAAAGCTTATCTTATTTCTGTCGGTTACGCACCGCTGATTCGCAATGTTTGTCATCACTTCAAGAAGTCTACCGATTCGTGAAAGGGTCATTCTTCGCTAATGTGCCATTTTAGAGGTTATATATAACAACTATAATAAACATTCGGCACGATAATTAGGGCATTTTAAACGTTTATTTAAGCATTCAATTTTCAGTGCTGTAACATAGCAAATATTGCAAGAATCATCTCCATCACACTTTTTGTGACGGAGATGATGATATACTCATAAATGTGAATCTTAGTAAATTTAAAAGATAAATTATATTATTTAAATATAGAAAAATAAACATTGAGCAAAAAGGTTTCTAACAACATAAACCAGATCAATTATAATTGTTATTATATATTCTTTTTTGAGGAAAGAAAACATCAAGAATCATCTCCATCACAGTAAAATTGTGTGGAGATGACTGTGACGGAGATGAGGAATTAAACTTGTTAGATCATATAGTGCCATATGCAGTGTGTTACAGGGTGAATGTCATGTATACTTTGAAAATGACACAGTTCTGATCGTATATATAATTAATTTTTTCTAAAAAAATATAAATAAAGCATACTCTGAAGCGTTCGGAGATGATGCTGAATAAAGGTACTTTCCTAGTTGTTATTAGAAAAGCATGAATTCTTCAGCCATAGGTGGTTTAACTGTACAAAAATGGAGTGTTCCTTACTGTATGGTCCACTTCAACCAAAATGGTTTGATCCATAACTTGTTATGTCATTTTGCTAACAGCTATAATGGCATTTTAAAGTATTGTGACGGAGATGATGACAATTCAGGGACAAACTTTTTTAGTCTAAAAAAGTCAAATTTCAAGTATTTATAGATCTATTGATGTCATTTTTAATTTTAAATTTGTAAGACATCTATTGTATTCACCTTTTTGTGGTACAGTTATTTATTTAAGTTATTTATTTTACAAATTATGACATTAGGAATTTTTAAGAAAACCAATCAGGACATGCAAAGTGCGCGACTTTGGAGGCTTTTTGTTGAAAAATAAACAACATGTTGATAACTTTTAAAATATTTAACAACTTATTTCATTAACAAATATGTTCAAGATTGCATTAATGCAATAAAAATAAAACTTCCTTTAATATTTTAAAATTTATACTACATCAAAACAAAGGGACGGGAAAATGGCAATTTACTGAAGAATGACCAGAAAAAGGCCTATGTAAAACCTCATGCAACGAAGATTGCTTCCGTGTATTGTGTTCCGCTTCAACAGCCAGCCAAAGAAAATCAAAGAGGCGTTACATATAAAATGTTACACGCCCTCTCTCAACAAGCAACTTTTACATGTATGTTAATTTAACTTTGTCATTCTGATGTTCATCATTACGTTATCATCTTTATTCATGCCTTTCTTTCTTCTTTACAATCGATTCTCTAAAAATGCAATGTCATGATGTCTGTTCAAATAGCTATGGTTCAATTCCCATTTATTTAAAATACAATGCTTCACAGTTGTTCACTCCTTTTAAATAGTAGATTGCATGTTAGCAATCGTTTCACTAAAGATAGCGATGGATTTGCCGAAACATATCTGTTATAGTACCGAGTTTTGATAATAAGATTCATTAGGCTTTGCCTATACGGTATTGAGGTTTAAAATTATTGTGGTATTCTTAAGATGTATTTGCTGTCTGCTACTACACATAATAATAATAATAATAATAAATTAATAATAATATTAATAATATAACAATAAATTATAATAAATATACATACATAAATGAACGCTAATAATACATAATATAATAAAAATACATTGCGCCAAAATAGTAAAGTTTATTTTTTAGATATCCGAGTAGTAATTAGATAAACAAATATTTTTCATATGAGTCTTAAAAGTTGAAAGAGTTTTACAATTACAGGTGGTTACATCGAAATTATTCCATTGAGTAGGACCAGAAATAGTACAAAAGGAATGCATAATTTTGGAGGATGTCTTTATGCTATACTGTACTGTAGGTGTGAGCAATCAAACGAGTTGAAAAAACATTGCAATAAAGAAACATTTAATTCATCCATTCTTAACTACTGCAGAGAATTTCAAATAAGGATATTCAACTTGCTTACAAGCAGAAATTAATCATTCAAAAGGCATATTAATAAATACATATTAAAAAAAGTACTTAAATAAAAAGTGAAGTTCATACAAAAAATAAAACATGGCATTATTGTGGTCTTACTGAGTCATATTAAAATATAGTGAATTGTAGCAATTCAGTTTATTTATTCACAAAATAGATAATAGGTACAAAACAATTTTCACGATGTAATAATGATAGTTATCATTATGCATTTTTTTTATAAAATGGGAAGTGTATAGTAGATGACAAATCCACTCGCAAATTACAGTATTTTATCTTAAAGGTCGCCCTCTATAAAATAAGATTATGGGACTTCCCCTTGCCAACATGACGTCATGTACGTATGATTGTACGACGAATCACAGTGCAGCATCTACGTTGATTTCAGCAATCAGAGGCTAGCGAGACTTTATTTCTCGATTTACAGACTAAAGTGTCCCATTATAGACATGCCCTCTTAATAAAGATGTCCCAAGGAAGAGGTTCCATTGTATGTCAAATTCAGTAGGACACGTCATAAGTGGACTATAGAATCCTCAAAACCTATATAAAATATATTGATTTGTAGCAATTTTATGAACATTGTACTTATCTATTATAATTATTTACAGTATTTCATTATACTCAATTAGTCATTCATAAAAATGATAATACAGGTAAAATCAACTTATATTATTAGATAAATATATACGGCTTTATAGCAATTCTATGTACATTATATTTTTAATATCAAAATTATTTTACAATATTTCATTTTACTCAATTATTTAAATTCATATTGGTCAACCAATTACATTCATATTTTCAAATTATTTAAAACACATAAAATTGTTTATAGGCCTATAATTACTTAATTGTTGATATAATTAATTAATTGTTAATAATTTATTGACAATTAATTATTTATCTAATTCATTATTTACAGTACCAGATATTACACATTGTAATAGGCTTATTGTTATTCTCATTTACCAACACCATCCTTCTAATAAAAAATACATATACCGTACTCGCGCGAATAATCGCCCCGTTTGAATAAGCGCCCCGAATAAATTTAATTGTTTTTTTTTTAAAAACAATATGTCATTTTTTTTAGCAAGCCAATCCAATCAATCATGGGACTGTGTTTAGTATGATTTGATCTGCGGAGTGGATTCGTATTTTCTTCTTATTTTAATTTCAAAATGAGGATATTAAGTTCTCCTGGACAGTATCTTTGCAACTTTCCTCTTCTTACATTTGTCAAGTCCTACGTCTCTTTTTCTTTTGCCAACAATTTGCACCTTCAGCACGTTCTCACATGAGTTTACAAAAAGCCCTGCAATGATCCTACTAATCTCAATCGGCAGATGGCCTACAAGCTTTGAACCTCCACCACTAATTTCATCTGCTGTTCAAGCATTCTGATGAGCCATGCTCTTATCTGGACGATTATCTTTTTTGAACCAGAACCATTCGTAATCTTCGGTTTCCATATTTTAAGCGCCCCCTCATTTTACCTTCTGTTTTCATAAACGCTCAATTTGAATAAGCGCCCCCCTAAAAAGTGCAAAACATATTTTAAGAGCACGGATGCGCGCTTATTCGCGCGAGTTCGGTACATTATAAATACAGTAATATATAAAATACATACATTGTGGGAGATATTTGTGGTTACTAGATGGTTGTTTAATTTACACCTTTGGGCTAGTCGCTATAGATTGTATTTTGGGGTTATTGTTTTGAAAGCCATTTGCATTGCTTCTATTAGGCGCTGTAACAAAAGAGAGTATACCAAAGAGTATATAACAGTATACCCTTTGGGTATAATAGTCCAACACGGAAGAGACAAAACCGGAAGACCGATTTAATAATTAGAAAATACCTAATTAAAACTTATAAATTTCGACAATGTTTGTAAACAGTGGTTACACGGACGAAGAAGCAGCTACGAAATCGTATTTTGATAACGATAGCCAGGTTAGAACGGAATATATTATGGTTTATGCTAAAGAAGTCTAAGATACCAGGTCACAGGTGTATTAATGATAGCATTGAAATACAATGATCGACAGTGCGGAATATTGGTGACGATGGTGAGGTACAGTAAGCCTAAATGCGGAAGGGCTAGGCCTATATATAGGTCTCACTGCAATTACAGACTACTTTTGGAACCGGGGTTATACCAGGTCACAGGTGTATTAATGCTAGCACGGAAATTTAATAATGATGCTATCGACAATAGGGAATGAGGTACTGTAACTTTAAGCCTTTTATGCGGATAGGCCTATACCGGTTTCTCTCCAATTTAAGACTACTTTTGGAACCGTGATTACCGTGGTCTTTAGAAGCTTTGGTAAGTAATTGGAATAATGAGGATAAAAGAAATTTGTTTTTTGGGACCGCAGAAAAGTGGTCTTTATTGGAGGGTGGTCTTTAATTGGAAGGAGATCTGTATTGTCTTGTAAAAGGAATTGGTTTTGATAGTTCTCTTTTGCAATATTTTTCAATAGAATAAAATAATATCTTTGAAATATAATTACGTAAAGTAAAACAGATAATGTAGTAAATATCTCTTTTAATAGTGTTTTCCCCTCGGTTTTAACTAACAGTAAGTACTTAATTGTAAAGTAACATAGGCCTAACTACCGGACTAAATCCAAAACAAGTGACGAACAGCTGTGGACTCTCAATGGCTAAGCCATGGGCCCAGACCTTAGATATCATGATCATTTTTTATTTAGCCGAGTGGGCCTTTTAATTAAGGAGAAAATGTATTTAAGAAAAATAAAAAAAGACGTCCAGCCTGTTTTTCCACTAGGCATGAATCAGAAGTCTCTATTAGGTTCCTGAGCTCTGATTGGTTCGATAGAAGTGTGGTGCGCGTGAACCTAAGCTTTATATTTGGGCGAGTAACTTGGCCTAGTGGAAAACAGGCTTTAAACGTCAAAAACGCTGAGCGAGAGGTTCGTCCCGCGCCTCACTGGGTCTCTACTACCAAGTGCCCAGGGTATTACAGTGGGGCCCTAGCTTTAGTCAGGTGCCTGAGGCATATTCGTTTCGTCACTGTCGGTGTAGATTTATCTCTGTTAATTGGTCTTGCTTAGTTAAACCAAAACCAATGACATTTCACTGTATTAAAAGTCCTTGGTTGAAACATTGAAAAATTACATAAATACAGTTACTGTAGACCTACGCCTGTGGTTTAAATCATTAGAATAATAGGCCTACATAACATAACATTGTACAGTGAGATTACCAAGTTTGTGATAAACTTTGAGTTTACTCCAGTTTGAGTATCGTGTGCTGAGAGAAGTTTGATCATCTTTTAATTAATGCCTCTCTGTGACACAGGCCTACAGGTACATAGTTGTCATCTTGCCTAGGATGCCTTTCTCCATTGAGATTATGATGTCTGTTAAATTATAAGTTACCTTAGCGATAGAAGTCAAATTCATTGACCCAACTAGGATCTTGGGGAGGACTACTGTAATTGATGTGAATTGCGCGTTGTCCGTGACGTAAGAGTTCAACTTCAAAATCCAGATACTCGTATCTGCAAACCGGGCAGGTGCTACTTGTGTCGAACCATCTGGTGATACACAGAACATCGGCAAACTGATTGCATCTTGGGCATTTGCAATGTAGATGGTCCAATGTGTCTAAGCAGATGCAACAGTCCATGTCTTTGTTTTGCGTCATTATTTGAACTGAAAATTAGGATGTGGAGTGTTAGAATTGAAAATAAAATAATATGCTAATAAAAATGTGTGTTAGTTGAAATCTAAAAGGCTTGATTGTTACAAAACTGATTTGAAATTACTGAAATTCATGTGACATTGTCACTATAAAAATGGTAAGTAGGAGTACTAAGTAGGAGCAGAAGAAAAGAAGCATAAGAAATGCAACGTACCGTTACCGCAAGACAGAAGTCAGTTGTTTCGGAGGGGTTTAGGTGGAGGCGAAGAGCAGGAAGATATTGACGGACAAGTGAAGGAGGCCACAATATTTAAATATTATGTGGATTACGTCAGTGTATGGATCCAGTGTGATTGGTTAGTGCAAATCGGGGACACGGTTTGCTGCTCTCAAGAGAGTGCGACGAGAGGACGTCACTTCATGGATCTGGTATGCTGCCCTCAAGATATTGTGACGAGAGCGAGGCAGGGAAAAAGCAGTGTATAGAGAAGCGGCCGTCTGGTCAGAGGTGGAGGGAGCACGTGTTTTGTTTGTCCGTACGAAACATTTGCTTGAAACTCCACTCGGGTGGTCTCAGATTGGATTGATTCGACTCGGGTTTGATACGAACAAGAGCAGACACTTCCCAATGTCGTGATGCTCGAGTATTCTATTACCTTTAATACTGTACTGTTCTTTATATATGTTTACCTACGGTAGGCCTATTAAATCTTACCGATTTATGGAATGCAGGCTACGTCTGTAACTAACTGTGAGCTTGTATGTTTGTTATCAAATATACTACAACAACAGCTAGTACCCCCTTCTATAGTAGTACCAGTGGTAAATATGTATTTCTATCAAAGCTTAGAGAAAAAGAGGCTAAACTAGTGGGCCTAGTTACAAGTTGAGTTAGTTCCTACCTGCTAGTGCCCCCTCCCAGACTAGGCCCCTAGGCCTGACACAACAGTCACGCTTTGCATGTCATTGACTGAAATTATGAAACAAATTTAAAACATGAAATTAAAATTGGACCGTGAGTAAAAAAATATTAAATATTATAAATTAAATATATCACTCCGGCATTAATGAACTTGGCCTAAGCCTTGTAATGTAATTAATATTAAATAATAATAATAATAATAATAATAATAATAATAATAATAAT
>NW_022711922.1:35040-42254 GCF_011630105.1 Anneissia japonica
TTTAAGCTTTTTTCTATGGTATATCACACACACATTAATACGAATAAGATCTCTATGGTTGTCAAAAATCCCTGATAAAGGATCATGTTTGTTTAATAATACTACTACTAATAGTAATAATAATAATAATAATAATAATAATAACAATGATGATAATGACGATAGTAATAATTGATAATAATATTAATAGCAATAAAAAGTGAAGAAAATTGTGCTAAATGCGAAAATAAAGTTGTGATTTGTTGATCATACTATAGTATATATAGTTAAAGCTTAGTAAGCTATAATTAGGCCTAAGTTGTCCTGGGTATTAAGTAGATTCCTGATAAAAGATCATGAGAAATTTGTTGGCGTTTCATTTTGACTATAATTGTAATGTGATGATGATGAATTTTATTATATAAAAGTGTCATTTCCGGCCATCTCGAGAGGTACTATTTCCTCAAATTTTCTCACCTCAGCCCCAGCCATGGTGGGGCTGAGGTGGTTGTTAAATCAAGTTTTTGAAGTAGGCCTATGTAAAGTACATACTCAAAAACAATGTTTTTAAGCTTTGTATACACACACATTAATAAGATCTCTATGGTTGTCAAAAATCCCTGATAAAAGATCATGAGAATTTCTTTTGGCGCTTCATTTTGACTAATGGTGATGTGATGATGATGAATTTTACTAAAAGTGTCATTTCTGGCCATCTAGAGGTACTATTTCCTCAAATTTTCTCATCTCAGCTTTAACCATTGTGGGGCTGGGGTGGGTGTCGACTTACAAAATGTCCTCCCCCTCCACCTTTCAAAACAGATCTGTGCCCTTCCCTGGGTATGACATTAAACTCCATCGAGTCGGCTCCTGATATATGTCTTAGTGACTGCTGTTAGTGACTGCTGTTTGTTTTTAGGATGTGATCTGGTTCTTCATGTCCATTTTTCGTGATTATGACTATTCTGGATAAAGAATGTTTTGAGCAGAGGTGGATTCAAGGCACTCCCCCTTCCCCCTTCATTTATTAAGGAAAAAAAAAGGAAAAATATATTCAAATTGAAGTGCGAGAGTGTAACTTCCGGCCATCTAGAGATGCCCTAATCATAAATTTTCTTGCCTCAGCCCCAACCATGGTGGGGCTGAGGTGGGTGGTTCCTCGGTCTGTGAAAGTCCCTCCCTGGTTCACCTCTCTTTCGAATTCCTGGAATCTGCAACTGTTGATTTATTATATAATTATTTTTTCGCTTATTTATAATGCGTCTATTGCAATTTTCACTTTATTCTCTCAAACAGTCCTAAGAGCGTTCAGAGTGCGCTACTTCACAGGGGGATTTGACCCCGCCGGGGTCATTCGCATAACGGCTCCCCCCCCCCTTTTCAAAATCCTGGCTACGTCCCTGGTCTATAGACATGTAGGTGGACAAAGTGCAACCCACAGGCCGCAGCCACGCTCCCATGGCAATTTTATGCGTCTTCCCTTAATGATTGTGCGCCCCGGCTACCATCTTTGACTAGAAACCCCATTACTTTTACGGCCCGACACTGCTACGTCAAATTAATATTAAAACTGAGCATACAGTGGTAAGGTACATAGCATAGCATAGCAATAGCGTCCCTCACTTCACCAAGCTCTCCCACATGCCGCTACTATCGTAGATACTCCACTGTAAAATTCAGATGCAGCCCCCGGAAATTTTACCCGGGCTAGTTCAAGCCCCAAGCCTGTTTTTTTCTTTCTTTTTATTCCGGACATGTTCGTTCGACAAAATGTAATTTACTGGAATGTGTTGAGAATTATGTTGCTTCCATTGTTATACAGCCATCATTTGGGTGTTGGAGGAAGGGGATAGGTATTTCGACGGAAGCGCTTATTCCTAAAGAATGAGGTTCTCCGGGATGGGACGTTATTTGAGAGAAATAAGTTCATTCAATGTGGGACGTTATTGGATAAACACTGATCTCTAATATAATAGTATCTTGTGGATATTTCGTACGATAAAAATAGTAACGGTACCGGATTGGTCTACAGGAGTTCGTGTTTCGTACAGGTCATTCCATTCATAGAAAGCCTTTATATTGGAGAAAGCGTAGTCGATAGCCATAGTAGCCTATGTGAATACTAACTACGGCTACATAAAATTGATTATAAGATTGAAAAATATTAGGCCTAATCTTACTGTAGTAGTGATATGTACACGTTTTAATTGTTATTTATTCGTTAACGTATTTATTGTATTCACATTAAATTTAAAGTATTGTTTAAGTATGAATTACTATGTCCATGTAAAATTAATCTTATTTATTGAAATTGTATATTTAAATAATATAGTAATAGGCATAGCCGAGGTCTAGCCTAGACTAGGCCTAAACAAAAGACTACGCCTATATGTGAGTGTATAAAATTATGAAAAATATGAATAAAACGCAAAATTGTGAAAGAATAAAGGAAGAATGGGAAAGAGATTTGGAGCGGCTGAAATATTTTTCCGAAAATATACAATAGTAGTCAATATGCTATTATTGCATTACATTTTTGTAAACAATTATGGGCACTAATCGTCAGAGGTCTCGGTGCCACAGCCTACACTTTTCATAATTCGTAATTTATAGCGAGATCAGTGTTTGATGATAAAAGAATCGCCAGTAAATTTGTCGCCCTCTATGATTGATTGCGAATCCAGCCGCGCCCCTTGTTGATTTGAATTTTTTGAGGATGTCACCGACAAAGTTTATGTTGTGAAGAATGCTCGCACAAAAACAACATGGTAATGTATATATAATAGGGATTAAATTCAAATTGAATTTATTAATTATGGGTTGGTTTCATTCCATTGAGGCTGAGCCAACCTTTTTTTTTTTCGTTGAAGGAAGGGAGGAAAGCTAGGCTAGCCTAGCCTAGGCCTAGTAGTAGTAGTAGTGAATACAGATCATTTCGGTCGCGCTTCGTTTCGGTCGCGCTTCGTTTCGGTCGCGCTTCATTTCGGTCGCGGTTTGTTTTCAACAAATATACGGAGCGCCAATGGGGTTTCGAAACGCTAAATTTTAATACAACAGGCCTAATTATCATTGTGAGTTCGTCAATCGGTTTATCATACTTTTTTTTATTTATGTTTTGTTGTCTTTCTACTAAGTAACAACATAGGCTACTTAAAAACAAATAAATTGAATACTATTATTACTAAACTAAATTTCAATTAATATTATGGTATTTATAGGTTATTTTATAGTTTGTTGCATTCCTAGTACCATTTCACTCTTTTTTTTATCGGATGGGGTTTTTTTTTTCGTTTTGTTATCGATTCTACGCTTTCTACTACTACATAACAAATATTTATAAAAATCAAACTTTTTATCAGGAAAAACCAGCCAACTCGTTATTTAAATTATATAATTTTTATTATTCTGCTTGAATCAAGTAAAGATTTATGGAATAAGTATAGTCAATAGATTAGTGGAAAGATAGCAAAACAATAATATTTAGGCCTATGATAAACCGATTCACGAACTAAAATATATAGGGCCTAGGCATATTAAATTTTTCGTTTTCGCAACTCCTTCGGCGCTCCATATATTTGTTCGAACTATACCGCGACCGAAACGAAGCGCGACCGAAACAAAGCGCGACCGAAACGAAGCGCGACCGAAATGATCGGCTAGTAGGCCTAGGCCTAGCTAGGCACCTAGCCTAGTACTAGTAGGAGAGTCCCACCTCACTCACGATAGAAAAGCCTCGATTTAAAAGACATTCCCAGGTCCTCCACCTCTGACTGTTCGTCTGTAGTGTAGGCTAGAAATACCGTAAAACCTCGAATTAAAGCCCAGTGTAATGTAACTTCATGCCTGGACCCCAATGGAAAATAATCCATCTGTTTTGGATTAAGGCCAAATAAAAAAAAAAACATGTTTCGCGTCCCCGCCCGCATCGTTTTTTTCGCCCGCCTTGATTTTTTTTTTATTTTTTATTTTTGAAAAATTCATGAAAATAAAGAAAAAATATATCAAAAATTTAGAATTAAATGTTGGAAAATAAATACCCTGGCCTAAAATAGTGCAATATTTTCGTCTAACCTTTCGTATAGTAAAGCTATGCCTAGGCTAGCCCAATATCTCTACCTAGGCTAGGCCTAGGCTAGCCCGATATCTCTAGGCTAGGCCTAGGCCGTCGCCTACTCTGGGCGTAAGGCGGCAAACCTCGAGTTCACTTCACTAGAGCGCGTTTGTCATGCATACAATTGCCGTATTCGATTGGGACTATATGTTGAGTATGTTATCCCGTTGAGTACAAAACTCAACGATAAATTCCGAGCGTTAACTTCGTTGAGCAGTTTCCGTTCAGCAGAGCACGAAAGTCCCAATCGAATACGGCCGATGATTTCCGATGAATTCTGGAATTTCCTGTTATACTGGCCCTCTATGTCAGATTGTATGGAATAGTTTCATGTGAAGACGTCTGAGACGTAACATCGGGAACATTCCGATTGTATACAGTAACAATGATTCCTAAATTTTATATGTTGAACAAAACTAGACGGGAAAAGTCAACAAGTCTGTAGAATGGCGGCCATTTTGAAAAATAAAAAATAAAAAATAAAAAAGGCCGCTTCCTCAATTTAGAAAAAAAAAGCCGGACGTGAAACATGTTTTTTTTTTACTTGGCCTAATTGGGTCGTCCTGAATCTAGTCTTTTTTTTTTCTCTCTGTGTAGGCTAGGCCCTGGCCCTATTTTGTATTTGGATTCGAAAAAGGGGTGGCGCCAGTGGGGTTTGGGGGGGGCTTAAACTGCCCCCGCCACACAGGCCGCCGCCAAGCCAACCTGAGTTCGGGAAAAATACTTAAAAAATTCAAAATGTTGAGATGTAAGGATAATTACAGAAACAAAACATGCTATGATGAGACGGGAAAATCAGGTGAAAACGAGGCTGATCACTTTTTTCAGTAGCTTGGTAGCATTTTCTAACAAACTCATTAATATTCAAGACAAGTCTGTCAATTAATTTTTGGCGAGCAGCTGATCGAAAAATAGTCCCAACGATCGAGCGACTAGCCTAGATACAGCACACTAGTGTGAAGTCGTGAGTTTTTGTGATCGTTTACGTACGCAGTTACAGAGAGACGGTTTAGTCAACGTCAATTCAATCATGGAGGAATAATTCAATTGAATTAATAAACGTATATCAGTCCGATGACTTGACTTGTTTGTTTATAATTAGGCCTACACCTCTATGCCTAGGATTAGCACAGTCAGTGTCTACCCAGCAGCAGTAGCGCACTACTGTCCGGGACACTGCTCCAGTCAAGCAGCAGGTGAGTTCGCACGCAGCCTTATCCAGCTGACGGTATAGTAGGTTTCTACTACTAGCCTAGCCTAGACTTGTCATGCCATGCCGCCATCTTAGTCACATTAATTGTGTTAGTGCATTTTTTTTCTCATAATAATAGACCTAGGCCCCTAGCCCTACTAATAATAGTATACTATAGGCCTGGTCCTATGAAAAACTGTCTAGGCCTAAATGTCTAAAAAATGCACTGTCTAAATAAAGGTGATGTGCTATAACACTACAGTTATCATCAGAGCCAACACCAATTCCTGTAACAATAAGATTATTATTGATATACTGTAGGCCTAGAAGTATAGGCTATACAACAATAACGCCCCATTAAATAATAACATGATGCATATGTTACTCCAAACCTAACTTTCAGCTGTTGTTGAAATGTGGAATTCAAATAAAATATTATACATATATATTTTTGTAGGACAAGATATATGATAGGCCGAAACATAACACTCTCCTCACATAGATATTTGCCAGTCGCCATGATGAGACAAACATACCACAACATTTGCCACGAGTACAACCACCCAACATTGGCATCTACGAAAGAAGGTGGTACAAAGCATACAAGCACCCAGCAAGACGTTAACAAGAAACACTCTGGTTGTTTGCTGAAACTTGTAATGAAAGCTATACACACAATTTAAGGTGAGCAAAAGAAAATTAAGTGAATATCTCATCACTGTTCAGCCAGAGTACATGAAACAAATATATTGGAATGGTAAAAAAATATCAGCAAAGTGTGTCAGTTTTATTAAGAAACAACAATAATACATTACACACTACTAGCCGACAGGAAGGCTTCAATCAAGTAATTAAAAAATCTGAAAATACTGTCAATTGATGAATGTCTTTTCAGATTAGTACATACAGTATCTCAGTATGGTATGTTATTGATAAAGCAGCAAATGCCAATGTTTGATAACATTTTTGATTTTTAACAAACCTGGTTTTGCATTATTGTAACTACTGTATTTATTCCTCAATAGGAGCAAATGACTGGATCAGATGGATGTGATGCAAACAATTCCATCTGTGTGGACATGATGAAATTGACATGTCCAATCCATGGTTAGCAGAAGGTGGTGATGCTCAGAGCTCTGCAGCAAGTGATTGAATCCAAAATATTTCCAAAGAATTAAATTAAAATGATTTATCTAGTGATTTTTTTTTCTGAAGATATGCTGAAATGCCACACACCTAAGTTTTTGTTTTTTACGCATCTGGTTTATATTGCAGCATCTGGTTTATATTGCATGCCAAATTTATAATAAATAAATAAATACTGTACCAGTATTACTGTACCTGTTTCACTTGCAAAATATCTTTAATATTATTAAATGGTATTATAATCCCATTCAATAGTAATCCTTTTGAAGCAAATATGTGACCCAGATTTAGAAAACAAATTGTGAGGATTAATTTTGAAATATGTAATGTGCGAAGTTGATAGTACAGTATGAAAATGTGGCTCAATATATACAGGAACAACTATTTTAATATATGGCTTTGTACAGTCTTGTGTAAAGTTATTCTATGAAACTACTTATTTTTTTAATGTCTGGATTATGCCTATGTCTGCATGCTGATCAATTTGGTATTGGAATTTAAGAAAAAGCTTCAATTTTTTTGCTGTACACCATTTTTTGTTTAGTATTTTAAAATACAGTAGTTGAACTTCCCTATGTCATATCCAAAATGCCATTGAGAAATTGTTTGACCATAACAAAATTTGACTTGCACTAATACGGTAATGGAAAACACAACAATTCGGCATGTAAAATTAGATCGACTTAGAAATTATTAGAGTATATTATTAGTCGGCTTAGGCAAGTTTAACTGCACTGCTCTATTTATCATGTCTGATTGTCTTGTATTATTTACCATAGCCAAGAT
>NW_022711922.1:42610-43555 GCF_011630105.1 Anneissia japonica
TTATCAAAATATTATATATATGGATTTATAGTTACTATAGTTTATACCAATGTAAAGAATAGGGAAGAACAAGTTACATTTATTTACTGTACACAAAATTCTAATTCATACTGTATTAGCTTAAAATTTTAAAATACGAGATGAGAGAGGGGAAGATACAAAAAACATTGTACCGTACTTAACGACAAAATGTTCTTGAAATCAACTTTGCTGGCCTATCCGCATCAATAGCAACAATTTCAATTACACACTAGGTCTGGAAGGTTACACACAATTGACTGGTCCAGATATACAAAAGCTCTAGGCCTGTGCTGACAAAATTTCCTTTCATGAGTGATGAGATTGTCAAAAAAACAGCACAATTGTCGCATGAATTGTCAAGAATGAATCTATTTACATAAGATCTGTTGCATTAATGAGGATGGACTTATCAGGTATCTTCCATAACAATTTATAAATAATTCTTCCAACACAAAGTTTATTTCATCATCTATAGCATCAAAAAACCCAGGGCAGTCTTCACAGCCTCTGGGAACTTGTTCCTAATCGCCCACACAGTGCAAGATGGGATGACCCTTCTGTCAGATTTCTTTAGCCTGTTAAACACCTACCAAATGAAGGCCATTGATATCCAACATGTCGGCATTTCCTGTAAGAAGAGAAGTACAATAAAAAGTTTGAACAGACAAGTTAAAAAAAATCAGAGTGACTATTCTTACACCATTCAAAAATAATTAGTATTGATATTACAATGTCTTTATAAGGAATTAATCATTCTGGCACTAATCATCAATGATAATTTTTGTTGAAAATATATATACTCTAATTAACCATCACTGTCAAAAGCCCATATTCAAATGCATTGCAAAGTGGTGTAACATAGCAATTATTTTATTAATATTAATAAACAATTATTTTGAATAGAATTTATTATTTCATTAATAT
>NW_022711922.1:43583-48076 GCF_011630105.1 Anneissia japonica
TATAAAAATAAAAATTACAAATGAAGATAAAACAATATATGTATAATAGACTATCTTGTTTCTCAATCTTTTCTAATGTACAGTAATAATAATTCCCCTGTATTTTGACCATCAGAATGGCTGGACATTTGACCCTCTACTAGTTTTTGATCCAGCATGGAACAAGCAGGGCCACGCCTAAGGCGGGTGGTTATATTTCCGAGAAGAATGCCGAAAATTAGTCTTTGAACTAATCTGAATACTGTATATAACCATTGCCAATGTATTATGCAGAAGTTAAGATCTGTGCACATTTTTTCAAGCCATTTTCCGCGCAAATTTGAGCTAGCTTTCAAGGCAACATCCACATTCCACGACGAATAAACTGGCATTTTAGTAATGCCTGTAGTAGTAGTAGTAGTAGGTCCCAGATAGTTCCATGGATCTAATAATTAACATGTAAATTAATGCACTTTATTTAAAATAGTGTTGATTGTTTGTCTAATGTTTGAAATATTATTATTATAGTTTGTATATGCCTAGGCCTAAACTAGGGGCCTAGGTCGCGCCAGGCAGTTAGTATTCCGTATTCTCAACATACATACAGTACTCAGCAGTACTGCACTAAATGCTAGGCTATGCCTACACAGGTAAGACAAGTTGGTATTAAACAAACCTATTTAACGCCACTATAAGATCACCACTTCCAAGACTTCCTTATCCATACCAGCAAACATATCTTTTTGAAAGATTCATTCTTCAAAAATGCCTTCGACTTATTTTACTATTATTATTGAATATTTTCGCCAGTCCTAATTTTTCAATTTTCCGCCCGCGACGACCATTCTCATCAGTTGGCTAATGTCGTTACCAGCTCGTTACGGTTGAGTGAATCAGCTGACTCCCTTACTAGTGCAAATTTCCGAAATAAAAACTGGGGCAAATCGTTATTTTACACATAATTGAGACATTTTCATAAGTGAAAACCCATATAAATGAAAAGAACGGCCAAATTTACATTGGAATATCTAAAGTTTGTCTCTTATACACATCTAGATGTGTATAAGAGACAGATAATAGACTATCTTGTTCATCAGTCTTTTATAATGTACAGTAATAATAATGCCCCTGTATTTTGTCTTTGACCATCAAAATGGCTGGACATTTGACCCTCTACTAGTTTTTGATCCAGCATGGAACAAGCAGGGCCACGCCTAAGGCGGGACACTGTACATGAAGTTCAGAAAGCAAAATAAATTGAATACAAGCTTGGTTTCCAGTATAGTTTAGTGATTTAATGCCAGTTCACTCCATGATGCAGATTGATGTTACAGTTGCCTTATTTATTGTTTTATACAGTAGTACAAATTCACAAAATTTACAGCATTAATTTTGAAAAGAAGCCCCCCCCCCTCCACCTTTACTGTACTTTGCAAAAGTAGCCTCGAAAAGAAGCCCATCTCGAAAAGATAGAGCAGCTTAGCTCATTCAGCTAATCTGGTGGTAACCACTGTGTGTGCACTGAACCGTGAAGATCTCTAGGTCCCCAGTTTCAATTCCCATCGCTGCCTCTCCTTGTGTTTCAGCTGGAAGGCTGAAATACAAGTTAAAAGTAGCGCACTGTCTTTCGGATGAGACGTTTAAGCCATTGGTTACATGTGCATTATGGCCCATGTGCACGTTAAAGTACGCAGTACACTCTTCGGAAAACAGTAGTTGATTATCTCCCGGTGTACTGCCCAATCACCACCAGAAGGACCCCGCTGGAAATAAGTCTTAGACTTTCATGGGCTATCCTTTACACCGAATAAATCCAATCCAATCCAAGAAAGCCCATGCAAAGTTCGTAAAGAAATGAAGCCCAGGGTTTCAATTCAAGGTTTTACAGTAGGCCTAGATATACTGTATGTATGTATATTCATTTTTGGAATCAATTATAAAAGCAAAGATGTATTAAATATTGATTAAAGAAGCCTTCCAAGTCTCTAAATTATTTTGTTACTATGTTGGACAAATTTGTTTCCACTAATGAAAGGATGCTCATTATGCAGCTGTTAGTTATACTGTATGATGCAATAGTCAGAACATACAGTATAACCCCCTGGAAAGAAGGTGCAGATTAATGCTGAAGCAAGAACATTTGTGGTTACCAGACTCGTGGGGAATATATCTTCGGCACAAAATTTTGCCTAGAAGTCTGTCCGTGCATTTTGAAAAATAAGGGCCGATTTCCATGCATATTTTGCCGAAAATTAGGCTTTGACCAAATCTTAATATATAACCAATGCAATTGTGCAGCAATTAAGATTCAGCGCACCTATTTTCCCAGCGAATTTCCGTGCAAATTTGAGCTGATTTTGTAGATATCCTCTGCGCAATTAAAAACCTTTTACAGTATCATGGTTATGCACCTCTAGATGGCTGCAAATGGCACTCATGACCTAAGTTTGATTAAAATTTTCTTTCTCTTTTCATCTTTAAATGATTTTGAGAAATTAGGAATTCTTCACTGTGTTGTAAATGATTTAATACTTCAAGTCACTGTTTGCCAGTGATTTATTGTATTGTTTTATTAACTACTTATGAAATTGTTTTTTGAATAAATCAACAATACATGGTAATATTTTGTTTGTACTACAGAAGAAGATCCAAAATAAAAGTGTCCCCTTACTAGGATGTCCAATAGAGGTGCTGTCCCCTAATAGGGTTTGGCTGTGTTTTATGTACTTTACCTTCATTTTGTGGTCCAAAAATGCTTCTCCTTATAGGGGTGTCCCAAAGGAAGGGTTCTACTGTATTGTGAAACAGCATAAGTGAGAAGTATGCCCTTACATTAAATCAATGCATTAATAAAAAAAAATATGATAACAAATTAAGAAGCTGGTTAAAATTTGTAGAGATTATGGAGGCGAGATTGGAACAATGGAGGATGCAGAAGACAAACAGGACACCACAAACCAGAAGGCAACCAACTGATAGGAAAAAGCTACCTTGCGGCAAAGAATTGAGTAGTTTTAAAACACAACAAAAAGGTCAAATGTCAAGAAGCGTTCCAAGTTCAAGGAGGAAACAAAGGTCAAAACAGGAGGATAGGTCAGCACAGGGACAAAGGTCTGTACTAGCTCTACGGTCAAAACAACAGGATGTTCATCAACGCAAAGAGACAAGCTCCGATCTAACCATGAGGTAGGCAATATACCTATTGTATTTGAATATTAACTAATACTGTATTCAAATTTGTTAATAGTATGTCACTCACATTACAGACAATGAAAATTGATTGTGTTACTTTGTGAAAACTATAAAAAAAAGTGTTAAAATATGCGCTGTTGTTGTGTAAGTCTTTTTTTATGGTAAAGAATACAAAAGTGCCTGACAAATCAATAACAAGCTTATTTTCATGTACTTTTGTGTTTTAATGAACTAACACAATCTACTTTTATATCTAAACATATAGCATGGTAAAGGGGGAAATGAATTATTACTGATAGATACCATAATAAAAAAAAAATAATAAAAATCTTTACATTGATTGGTGCCATATTTTGTCTTTATTAGAGAAAAACTTGAAGCCTGGCTTGTTGAGAAAAAAAAGCGAATAGAATTTGAAAAAGCACAGATTAAGATTCGACGATGGAACAGTAATAAGAGGAAGCTAGCAGTGAGCCGTCTGGATTGGCAGCCAGACACAAGCTTCAAACTATGAGACATTGTAACAAGCAAATACCGGGAGTACTATGGTCAAGAAAAAGCTTGTAAGTTAACTCCTGGTCAACTCCTTTGTCCTGCTGATACAACTCAAAGGGAAGCGATAAATTTAAAGGAAAATGTCATGACAGAAATCAATTCAGTTAAAATGAGTTTGGAGGAAGAAGGACTTGAGACGATAAGAGTGTCTTCAGGTGATCTCATCAATTTTTGGATATTTGCACTTTGGTAAATGAAAACAAGACTGAGAAAAATAGAAGGTAAATTCATAGCAAAACATTGTACTGCTGGAGTACAGACATTCAGTACTAGTGCCCTAATTTTTTATTTATTTTTTTTAAATGGAGCAAATAAGAAAATTATATTCAAAGTTAAGTCTCGAGAGTGCCATTTTTGGCAATTTTAAGGTGTAATGATCATATTCTACTGTATTGATTAGCAGTGCATGTTTAAGAAGAGTTCTATGGTTTTTTGTTTTTTTTTGCAATGTTAAATAATGTGCAGCAACAAATATTTGGTCCATGAGTATGAACTGTCTCTTATACACATCTAGATGTGTATAAGAGACAGGGCTAGAAATATTGAAAACCTCGAATTAAAGCCCAGTGTAATGTAACTTCATGGCTGGACCCCAATGGAAAATAATCCATCTGTTTTGGATTAATTGGGTCGTCCTGAATCTAGTCTTTTTTTATATTTCTCTGTAGGCTAGGCCCTGGCCCTATTTTTTATTTGGATTCGAAACAGGGGTGGCGCCACCCGGGGAGGGGGGCGCCAGCGGGGGGCTTAAACGTCCCCCGCCACAC
>NW_022711922.1:49426-52878 GCF_011630105.1 Anneissia japonica
AGGTGGAGGAGGGTACATCATCTGTGGTCCGTTACTCTCTCGTTAAATCCACGCCCATTGTAAACCGGTAAGTCTACAACCCAATAAATCAATACAATCACAGCATTTTAATAAGGTTTTATAATAATCATTAATAGTTTCATTGTTGTTTCTCTCTTTTTTATGTTAAAAAATGCAATAAAGCATGCAAATTTCCAACAACATTGAGTTATTTGCTAAATAAATTATTATAAATATATTAAAATGAACGGTTGAATTACTTTATTATAAATACATTAGAATGGACCATTAAGTTACTTTATTATAATAAAGTGGACCGGCCTTGGTGGTTAGATGTACTTGTCTTCCAAACCAAAATATTCTTGGTTCAAATCCTTGAGAAATTTATAACAGAAATTGTGTTTACTGTTTAGTCTTGAGAAAATCTTGGCATTTGTATGATTTGAACCCAGAATCTCAGTCCTGGAAGGTAAGGACAGCCAACCAACAAATCCAGTACTGTATATTGGTGTTTTATTACCCCATTTACAGTAGAATCTCGTTTTTACGTACCTCAGTTATACGAACACTCAGTATTAAGTAGGCTTCCTATGGACTATGATGTCATCAAAAACCCCCAAATGCTCAAAACAAACGGCCCTTTTGAGGGCCACTATAATGTAAAGAGAGGTTTGTTAGTTCCTGTCTGTTCATTATTTGATTCAACAGCAACATTGATTGTGTCTATTTAACACGCGTTATAATCTAAACCTTTGTTGTATAGGTAATCTTTTCATGTTCTTTAGTTAAATAAAACATATGAAGTGATGCATTAATAAACTGATATGGTTTGATTTGAACACTTTATTATGACATCATAAAATGATGAATAAAAAACACTAAACACATGGTTTCATTCTTAGGAAGTAACATCGTTCGTTCATAACATACGTTGAGAGTTGGGTACATATTAGGTCAAAGGTCACCACAAATTTAAACGAACCTTGGTTTAAGGAATTGCCCGATTTACGTACGTTCTCCGGTCCCATACGTAAAATCGAGGGTATACTGTACTGTATTATTATTTACTTGTGACTGATATTAGCTATATATTTATTGACATTTAAAATGATCTCAACAGATTGAACAAAAGCATGGATGGCAGTTCTCAACCTGTCTCTTATACCCATCTAGATGTGTATAAGAGACAGGGGTAAGACACCGCACACGGTCAAAAGAAATGTTCGGAGAGAAACATTTGATGTTGTCAGACTCAGTCCAGAACTAGAGCAATGTGTTCAAGTGGATGAGGATGCCCGTTTGGAAAGAAGTGAAGTGGACGTGAATTGCGCCCTCGATGAATGCCTTCACAGCTGTCTTGGTTTCATGAACGAGGTTAAAATTTCATCGATTTTTTAAAGTTCGAATAAAAATTTGAAATATCTGATAAAAACAAGATCTGATAAAACCTTAAAGATCTAATTAAATCATGAAAACCTATCTTTTAAATTTTCATTAAAAAAAGTATTAATGATAAATAAAAGTGAGATTCTAATATAATATTAAAATACTACAAAACAGCTTTTGATTGCATTTTAGTTTATGTTATAGCTGAATACTTGAAGTTTTCTTATAGGAATGTGAATATAAAGAAAAAAACTTTTTGGTCAGTTAACATACTTTTGATTTTTCTTTTAATATCTTAGATAAAGAATGAAAGCAAAGTTAGTGATTGGCTAGAAGAGCTACATGAACGCTGCCCTCAAGTAAGAAGTAGAGCTTTGTTTTGGGTTTGTCGAGCTAAAGTCGCTGAGAGGGCTGGTTTTGGTCAGCAGCATGTCCTCGGGGGATTATCGTATCATGTTTCAAGACGGGTATATCTAGATAAAGTTTGACGTGAACCAGGCTAATATCTGATAAGTGTGCCTATCTTCAATACAAATTTGTTCATACAAATCATGTATCTTTCAATAACTGAAAATCATCAATTAATGCTCTACTTCATCAGATAAAATCTGACAAAAATATAATTTATACATTCTAGTTTGATAACATTATTGGTCCTTCAATTTCATAAAAGCGGCACACACCATTTACAAAATCAACATGAAAAATACAACACACACGTATATAAACTAGGATATTGAATTATTAAGATTTAAAGTTTGACGTGAACCAGGCTAATATCTGATAAGTGTGCCTACCTTCAATACAAATTTGTTCATACAAATCATATATCTTTCAATATCTGAAAATCAGACAATTAATGCTCTACTTCATCATATAAAATCTGACAAAAATATAATTTATACATTCTAGTTTGATAACATTATTGGTCCTTCAATTTCATAAAAGTGGCACCCACCATTTACAAAATCAACATGAATAATACAACACACACATATATAAACTAGGATATTGAATTATTAAGATTTAAAATTGTAATCAAATACAGTAATTTACTTTGGCTATTACAAATTTATGCTATAGAATATTTGTTAATATTGAAAAAAAAAACCCCATGCTTGTTTACATTGTTTCTAATGTATAAAATTATGGAAACAATTTTTAAATATATTGCCATATACTGTAGTAACTTGAGGGGACTCTAATCACTTAGCTAATCAAATAACCCTAAACTTTTGTCATTAATTAATGAATGCTTAAAGCCTCATTCCCGGCAGAATTTTACTAAAAATGCATATGCATTACTCTAATTATTATAAACCATGGAAAGATATTGGCACAAATTTTAGTTTTTACGCAAAAGAATTAAAAAAAAGAGAGAAATACAGGCTATTTCTCATCGGAGATTACCATTTTCTCAACAAATTCTTCGTTACCATGCAAATTCAGAGGTTGTAGATCGCATCAGCTGGAATGCTCTCACTTTGATGTATACTTTTTACAGTCAATAAACTGCGCCCTCTCTAATGAGATTAGTTTTTGTACCTCGCAAACTGCGGTCAATCGAGTAGGCCTGAGATATATTTGTGTATATGTCAAAATCTCAGTCAAAATCATTTTTTAACACATTTGAAATAATTCCAATGAAATATTAGATTTCACAAGCGTCAATACTAGCAACGGAAAATATCATGTCAGCCGCTTTTATGTGTGATAACAGAACCTAAATCGAGGTAAGGCTTGTCCTAGCCTAGCAGTGTTGGATACATTTTTTTCATGTTTAGGAATGTCTAAATTCCGTTGAACTACCAATTTTGTATGATATTTATAAATCTTTATAACATATATAAAATCAGATTTTTCTTAACTAAAAATTTGCCGGTAATGGGGCTTTAAATAGTAATTCTATAAACTTTGTTTCTGATAGCAAATTTGTAGTACTGTAAATCATTGAGACATCAACTTCGTTTCAGCTGGGACTTTAGGCCCAACCCCTTTCTTTACCAGTTTACTACTGTAGTGTATTTTATCATAATTTTGTTATTAAAGAAACATCCATCCTCCCT
>NW_022711923.1:0-2233 GCF_011630105.1 Anneissia japonica
AATAAACAACAAACAAAAGCAATTCTCTACCCTGGATACGCAACTGATCTAATCTATGAACTATCCAGACAACAGAGGGCTCACTTCACTTTAATAAAGTAGTATAGAGTAATACATTTAAAATAATTAGTCCAAACTGTTGAATTGGGAAGCACTAGCCTGAAGCAACCTCACTAAGTCACTACAGAAGAGGCTTGTAGAGCTTATGTATCCTCTTCATTCTACACGTTCACTTGGCAGAAAATTTGCCAGAATCTATCATGGCCAATTTGTATGTATATGTATGTGTTGGTGAGTTTGACATTTAGAGGCAATCAGGATGACACTGAATCTATATGGATGTAGATTACAATTAAAATTACTTACATGAATATTCATTAAAGAAACAGGTCGGGTCAAAAGGCTGGTGGAATCGCGGGCAAAATCATTCTTTCATTTAAATTGTTCTCTCTTAAAATCAAGTGGCCGAGGGTAAGAATATCCGAATAGAAACCCATAAATACAATTCTGTTAAACTCTGGAATAAGGTTTCTTCAGGTATTCATACCATCATTCATTCTCTACATTTGCAATTTTAAAAATCATTTATTGCTTCTTGATGTAGATCCAAGTTTATCTACTTCTATGATTACCTTTTTTTTAATACAAATTTAGATTAAGTTCTAAGAATGGTGTTCTCACAATGATAAGTATCACAATAAAATTGTTCTCTTGCTTTTACCATATAAAAATATACTAGAATTATCACATATAAAATAATATGTATGGTAATGAACTTAAAATAATAAAAGTTAGCTTATAAATTTCAATTTTAATTAATTAATATATTAACAATACCTGATATAAAAGATGATGTACAAGGAATTATTAATACTGCTGACAGCGAGTAAAAAAGCATCCATCTTGCACCCATCAAATTCTATATTTCTTAATTATTCTCTCGCTTTTACCATGTAAAAATATACTGGAATTATCATATATAAAATAATATGTATGGTATTATGAAATTATAATGAAAGTTAGCTTTTACAAAATTCAATGTTAATTCATTAATAAAATATATTTATTAACAATACCTGATAAAAAAAAAATAATGTACAAGAAATTAGTAAACTGCTGAGAGCGAGTAAAAGGCATCCATCCAGTTCTATAAATTGCATATTTCTGGCTGAATGTTTAATAAATAAATAAATACTGAAAACAAATTGACATGTTCAGGCTATCAAATTATATTTGACAAAGACATGTGACATGCCCAAATATGGTCATGATGACATCACACCATGACCATATATAGGCACATCATGACTATATACAGGCATACAACAGGTTTTTTTTGTCGAAGAAATTTTGATAATCTGAAAAAAGATTTATGCACAGATTTTTTATAATAAGTATCACAAAGTAAAGCGCAAAGCATGCACGATGAAGACGTTAATATGGAGTGTCACGTCGTATGCTTTTGGAAATATGGACATTAAAGAAAGGAGACACGAGGAGGATCGAGGCATGTAATATGTAGCTATAGAGAAGCTTAGATGAAAAATATGACTAGAAGCCTAACAAAATAAAGTCTGCTTTTCAGTGTTGACGAAGAAGACAGTAACCAATGAGGCCTTTCAAAAGAGTTGGACTGAAGCAGATTATTTTGAAGACTACACAAAGGCAAAACGAAACAAATTGGACATACTCTGAGACAAGAGAAACTGATGTGAAAAGGAAGATTGGTTAGAAAGATGCTAGAGGGAAGAAGATGCTTTAACAGAACTGCAAAAATGTAGGCCTAAGCACGGTGACATTTGAAAATCAGGGTCGGTCATTCAGTAGTTTTTATTTTTTCTTTGGTTCACTGCCATTTATATATTTTGGTCGGTATTATGGTAAACACAGGGCTAAAATTCATGCTGTAGGTGCTGTACAATTTATAGCTTCCAGTTTTTGCCACTGCCATAGAGTGGTGGCATCAGGGGTAGCGGAGAAGACATTTGGTTGTGAGCAGTGGATATATTTTCTGTGGGGGCTAAGTTGTCTGACAGGGGGACTTTAGCTCGTAGGCTTGAGCTAGATAAGGGGCTAAGAGGGGGTTCCCCCTCCCAAATGAGATTTTTTTAAGAATAGCAACCTCTGGATGGCCGGAAATGGCACTCTCAGACTGTGACAGACATGTGTTGGCTTGGTGTGGGCCTATTTTTTTATGTTTTATGGTCTGACATCCTGACAAGCTCTGTCCGGT
>NW_022711924.1:0-735 GCF_011630105.1 Anneissia japonica
AGATAGGCTGAAACAAACACTATTTCATTGAAAGTTTGATTTTTTTTTTAAAGTACTCGAAATATGGCGGAAAGTCAAAAATTTGCACAAAGTGCTCAACTCGGCGAGATAAGCACTTTTCTGCAAAAAATGACAATGTTAAAAAGTTGGGTCAAAATGTAATTTTTTTTGTTAGGCACGGTGAGATAGCCTGAAACAAACACTATTCCATTGAAAGTTTGAAGTTTTTTGGAAAATTACTCGAAATATGGCGAAAAGTAAAAAAATTGTACTAAGTGCTCAACTCGGCGAGATAAGCACTTTTGTGCAAAAAGTGACAATGTTAAAAAGTTGAGTCAAAAATGTAATTTTTTTTTGTTAGGTTAGGGTTAGGGTTAGGGTTAGGATTAGGGTTAGAGTTAGGGTTAGGGTTAGAGTTAGAGTTAGGGTTAGGGTTAGGGTTAGGGTAGGCAAAGTGAGATAGGCTGAAACAAACACTATTCCATTGAAAGTTTGAATTTTTTCTGAAAAGTACTCGAAATATGGCGGAAAGTCAAAAATTTGCACTCAGTGCTCAACTCGGCGAGATAAGCACTTTTGTGCAAAAAGTGACAATGTTAAAAAGTTTAGTCAAAATGTAATTTTTTTTTTTGTTAGGCAAAGTGAGATAGGCTGAAACAAACACTATTTCATTGAAAGTTTGATTTTTTTTTTAAAGTACTCGAAATATTTCGGAAAGTCAAAAATTTGCACTAA
>NW_022711926.1:0-1571 GCF_011630105.1 Anneissia japonica
CAAAAGTATATATATACACTATATAAATATAAATGTACTGTTTTTAGTTACTGTGTATGTTGTTTTTTTTACATTTTTTTGTAAAGGCAGAACATCATGAATTAAAATTCTTGTAGTGTTATAAATTGAACAGATTTTTTGTTTGTATGTGATTTAATTGACTTGCCTTTGAGTGTGGAAATAATAAACTTAAATATAGTGACAATGATGAAAATAGCGATGATAAGCTACTGTTATTATTATATAGAAGCGGTTGGCGCATCGGTTGTGGCTTGGACTCCCAACCTCGTCGGGGGTTCGAAACTCTCACTGTGCAAATCGCTTGTGTCCTTGGGCAAGGCACTTTATCTACAACGGTTGCCTCTCTCCACCCAGGAGTACAAGTGGGTACCTGGTAAGTTCCAACACAACTGCGCTGATTAAGAGCGACATATTATTATTATTATTAACATGTATGTTAATATGTTAATGCTGCTACCACTATAAGAAATGGGCCTGCCCATACATATATATATATATATACCTCTCACAATTTGTTGTTTTAAAGATATAAATGTACTGTTTTTAGTTACTGTGTATGTTGTTTTTTTTTACATTTATAAAGCCAAATGTATAGTCATATTGGTATACCAATAGAAATACATGGGTGGGGGAAATGTCCAACTGACCAATTGAAGGCCACACAAATTAGGCTTAAAGACCCTATAATCTGAACAATAGAGCTAGTCACGGTATAAACAATTAGAAGGATTACTTTGCTCAGATCGTTAATGTTACTGAGCGCAATATTCTTTGTAGTTTACCACCTAACGAGAATGGCTTTATCAAAAGTTTATCATGTTACTTCTCATGAGAAAATATATATGCTTGTAATAAATTGTCCGCTTAAATAGAAAAATACCAAATAAATTCCATAAAGTTAATTACACACACACACAATATAGGCTTGTGGTTATACTATGTAAATAACTATTATCAAAAATGTGTTGTTTTTTAATTGTAAAAGCACAAGCTATTTCTTTCTATTTTAGAATAAGAATATACTTATAAAATATAAAAATAAATAAACACTGCAGTATTTCTCTCTTTATGCGGATTTATAACAATGCTTATTTCTGCAATTCCATGGCTTTGTTGTCCCGATATTCCGCCAGAGGCGACCGTCTATGTTTTACATCATGGTGTGTAACGGAACTGTCATCATCATAAAGTCTTATATGTAGGTGTAACAAGAACGATTGACACCTATGCCATAATCTTTAGCAAAACAACTCATTTTTGTCTCTACTGCCCTCTACAGGTCAGCAGACACTTTCCTGTAGGTTTTCAATCCGGAAGCGTAAAGTTGACCTGTAATGTAATAGGGAGCTTTCGATTTGTGCGACGACCCGACGCTAGAACGGAATCACTCATGCGAGACCGTCCTCCATGGCGTCCTACGTAATTTTGCTTGTAGTTTCTATCCTAACTCGGTCGTCGTGTTGGACTAGCTTAGGCCTAGCCGCCTCACGCGACGTAGGTGGATTACGTAACGCACCGAGATTCAACATTCATTGTACGGACGGTTAGTG
>NW_022711927.1:0-1584 GCF_011630105.1 Anneissia japonica
GTTGGGTCATTCCATGCCAAACACACAAATGCATTACACCATGACTATGGGTCATAGATTTTTTTTAAACTTTTTTGCCACACTGACTCAGTGATATAGATATATATGTGAACTGAAAACCTGAAATTGTTAGACTCTCCAATTCGTTCACTTTCCTGTAGCGGTAGTTTGAAGTTAAGGGGGCGTGGCCCAAATAAATAAGAATATAATACGAATTCTAGGAAGTTTCTATTCATGAATCGAACATGAATATATTCATGAAACAGAACAGAAAGTTTCCAGGAAATAATTTACCATATATTGGCCACAAAAAATGATGTATGTGATGTCCCAATTACCATGTGCTATGACTTACTAATAATAAGGGCCGTCACCCACAATACCAATTTGATGAGGTTATTATTACCCAGGTTGAAGTTGCACATTAAGAATTAAACCAGAAATAACTTTAGATAAATAAATCTGAAATTCATAGAAAATTTAGTGGGTCTATATATGACATAGATTTAGAAAATTAAAGCAAAATATTTATACAAAAGTAGGGTATTATTGTTGATGATGTGTTAAAAACATGTTTTTAAGGATTTGGAATCAGCAGTAAAAGGTGTCCCCCTACACCACAAAAGGTTAAAGGGGTTGTATGATGATATTAGCATACGAAAATCAAAGTTAATTTGAGGCACACCCCCTTTACGTCGAATTGCCGCTACGGGAAAACGTAAAGGGAATTTGAGTCTCAAAACTTCAGGCTGTCTCGAATTTGAGTCTCAAAACTTCAGGTTTTTCTATTTACAAGGCCGGAGGGTGCAAAAAATTAAAAATCTATGACCTGTAATGTTGTAATGCATTTGTTGAGAGGCCACGCCCCTTAACCTCAAACTGCCGCTACAGGAAAACAAATGAATTGGCAAGTCTCAAAATTTCAGGTTTTCAGTTCACATAGATATCTATATCACTGAGACAGTGTCCAAAACAAAATTTAGAAATCTATGACCCTGGTGTAATGCATTTGTTGAGTTGGCATAGAATGACTCAACTCTTAAAAACTTTCGTGATTTCCGAATATGTTACTGTGTAGTTTTCTACATAGTATCTAACCATGAAGGAGCTGAGTACCAAACCTGAAATTTGGTTTATAGGTAGATCTAATATATCTGATTAACTGGGGTAAATTTAAGAAAAGATTTTAACTTTCCACAAGACGATCTGTTGTTGAGAAACATAGGCATTTTTCACTTTTATAGATCTGGTCCCAACTTTGAATATATGCCATTCAATTTTAATTGATTTGATCAGCCTGCGCTTGTGTGTGGCTAGAGACAACTACACATAGATAATATTTCTGTAATATGAGGTGTATATACCCACTCAAATAGACGCAGGGTGACCTCGAAAATCACAAAAAATTTGCATTGTTAAACAAAGCGGCTATTTTGAGTGCAGATAACTTCAAAAGGAAAGGGATTTAATCTAAGGCCATATTTGTGAAATATGGCGAGAAATATGTTAGAATACCAAGATTGACCCTGATAGCTATTACCAATCTCGAGTTATAAGCTTCCAAAGTTGAAGTAAATTGCGTTT
>NW_022711928.1:0-576 GCF_011630105.1 Anneissia japonica
TAAACTATTATAGGATTTATGAAAAATGCTTGAAATGAATGAAATGTTATTGTCTTTTCAAATAGCAGTTGGTCTATCAATGCTTTTAATTAAGGTTTTTGTAAATTTCATTAATAAAAATATAAACTAATATATAGGCGTAATATGGAAATTTATGCTAAAGGAGAATGTTTATTCACAATAACCATGCAAAGTCAACAAAATTATCTTCTCTCATAAATCAAGAAAAACATTTAACTTTTATATAAGCAGACGGCTAGTGCTCATTTACGTTACAGAAAACGACATGTAGATATTTTTGAAAAGGTCATAGGCCTATATATGGTATCAACGGCGGCGGAAGCGGGCGGGGGGGGGGCACCCAATTTTTCTGCTGGGGGACTCCCCCCCACTTTTTATGACTGTTCCCAGCACCAGTGACAAACATTTTACGAACGCTAAAATGTCATTATTATTATTATTATTATTATTATTATTATCATTATTATTATTAATATTATTATTGTTATCGTTATTATTATTTGGTGCGTACGTTAGACAACTTGTTTATTTGTTATTATCATTATTATCATTATA
>NW_022711929.1:0-926 GCF_011630105.1 Anneissia japonica
CACTCTTTTAAAGCATACACAATTGTAGTATGCAGTCAGTATATTCATAGAGAAAATAGAATACGGTACTGTATTACAGAGGGAATTACATAGTCTTACTGCAAATAAATAAGGTAAAGATACGGTTTGTTGGTTTTTCTATATTTTTTATATAAAAAAATCATTTGACATTTTTACCTTCGACAGCCTCAAAATTTGTTTCTTAATGTTTAAGCGAATTCAGCCCCAGTGTTCTTATAGATTGTGTTTTTATATAAAAAAAGTGTATTATTCTAATGAAAGTCTACCTAAAATACTGTTTCAAGACGTCACCATGTAAATTACAATTGACCATCTTTGTTTTTTCAAGTTTATTGCCAAGCTCAAGGCACAACGCAAACATTGACGCAAATTAGCATAAGTTGACGCAAAATTACCTTAAGTTTACGTAAAATGACGTGATGGGACGTTCAGAAAATAATTCCCCATGTAAAAAAATGGAACAGCCATGATGCATGCCATGCTTTTTCGGCCTAAGTTGGATTGGTGGTGGTGGTGGTTGGTTGATTTACTAAGCGTGTGGCGCGGCGGAGGCGGAGTCCAGCCTGTCTGTGTATATCATATCATAGGGCTAGGCCTAGGTCTAGGCCTTTAATATTTTTGAAATGCCCTTTCTCTCCAATTTATTTCGAGGGCTCAGGGGTGCTAATAAACATGCACCAATGACAGGCAAACGTGGAAACAAACATTTTCATCCAAGTAAGTAAACAAAAAAGGCAAATAATAAAACAAAAGAAAACTAGGCTAGGCTAGCCGGGATAAGACTACTTCGTCCGCGCGGAATTTGTATTTGTATGGCGCGCCATATGGGCTTTAACCCTCACCAGCTATTTGATTGTAGCAAGGTGGATTCTCGCGATCAACTAAATACAATAGCAGCCTGATTG
>NW_022711930.1:0-2203 GCF_011630105.1 Anneissia japonica
CTGTTGTTTCCAGGGGACTATGCCCCATATCACTTCAGAGAGATTTTGAGCGACGCTCGACTACGTCCATTTACTGTACGTTTTGGTTGGGAAGTTACGCCAGCCAGCACGATGACCAAACACATGGTCATGTGTTTCAGCTAGAGGGCTGAAATACAAGTTACAATAGCGTACCGTCTTTCGGATGAGACGTTTAAGCCGTTGGTCCCGTGTGCACGTTAAAGGACGCAGTACACTCTTCGGAAATGAGTAGGGGATTGTCTCCCGGTGTACTGCCCAATCACCACCAGAAGGATTCCACTGCAAATAAGCCTTCTTCTAGACTTTCGTGGGCTATCCTTGGTGTTTACACCGAATAAATCCAATCCAATCCAATCCATGGTGTTGTATTGTGGCCTGACCTATGCCAGCTACAGTAGATGGACAGGCCAGCTACAGTAGATGGATAGGCATGGAATAATCGCCCTGGACCATTTCTTTTTTTAGGAGCATTTGATTGGCTTCTTTTCGATATGGGCCTCTTTTCGAGATGGGTTTCTTTTTGAGATTACTTTTACAAATTATAAGAGGAGGGCTTCTTTTCAAAATGAAATGCTGTTGCAACTACTATACATTTTTCAACTATGGAATTCAAAATTCTGTTTATTATTTTTTTAAATTGTAACCATGTACAGTAATACGTACAAAGAAGTAATATTGATACTGACATAATATCATAATAATCAAAGATACAGTAATATCAGTATGAATCCAGGTACTAGCTGAAAAGAAGCCCACATCTTGATTAAGAAACTCATGGGCTTCTCAAGATTACTTATTGCAAACTGAAGAAGGGGGGCTTCTTTTCAAGGTGGGCTTCTTCTCAAGATTAAGCATGTAAGACTTCCATTCAAGGTTTTACAGTATACCATCAGTATTTGTCTCTGTTCAATTTCTTAATGTTCATTTTTTTTTTGCTATAATATTTGCCAGTAACTGAGGTTAGACCTACTTCTTTGTACATCTTGGTCTCCTGTTCGTGTAATTTAATTTAATTACGTAAACATTTGACTTTTCTTTCAGGAAGCTTGGAGGGGATGGGCTAAAACCCCTAGTTGGCCCATCTGGTTGTGTTCTCAAAAATAACACTCCCAATAGTATTATCAATTCATCTTTGTCCAAGTGCATTCTTCAGGAAAATATCATATGCAATGAAGCATCATGCAGTCAAAGTCACAACCACTTTTCACTACATTAATTCTTGCTTGCAACATAAAAACTGGAGCGAATCATGCAAACATTATTTTCACTACATTAATTCCTGCTTGCAACATAAAAACTGGAGCGAATCATCATACAAACATTAATTATTTGAATTAAAAACCAGAGCCTTGCAGGCATCAACGTTCCTAATCATGATACATGACTTAAAAAGTATATATATATATGTATGTATTATATATATATATATATATATATATATACATATATATATATATACACGTACATATATATGCGTATATATACATACATATATATATACACATAAACATACATATATATGTATATATATGTATAATGTGTATATATATGTATATATATATACATATATACATGTATTTGTTGGGTCAAATTTGTGTGGAGGTTGAAAAATACAGGGGGAGTCTTTATGGCCCAAAATAGTGATTTTAGACCACACTGGTAATGTAATTCGACAGGCAAATTACAGTAATATTTTTAGCAAATTTCTTTGAAAAAATTTAGTAGGCATAGGGCCTAGGCCTAGCTAGGTATACAGTAATTTCATTTTACAGTAGTTTGGAACGATATCAGGAGTGGGGGTGGTGGCAGTGGCCTACTAGGACTACAATTTATTTGAAGCTATCTTGGGTCCGATCTTCCACACCAGTTGGGCCCAATCGTCTGTCACCCGAAGTTTTCATTACGATGATCAAGAACGTATACTATCTAGGCCCTAGGCTAGGCTCAGATTGCTGCCGTCACTCTGCTACGTATACTACTACGGCACAACAAAGAGAAACGACCCACGCGGTGCATTCTTAAATTTTACACACATTATTAAAATGTATTAAACGATAACATGATATCACTGACTGAACGATCTACCACCCTCCCATTGCAGTAACTACTGTACTAAACTAGGCCTAGCTTAGGCCTAATGTTTTTGTGGAAAGTTAGATAGTCGTTATGTACCCGACAGTCG
>NW_022711930.1:2316-4053 GCF_011630105.1 Anneissia japonica
GCATGGAGTTAGTGAAGAATGGAGATCTAAATGAAAAAACGATGTATTTCAGCAAGTATTAAAACCTTTTTGTTTTATTTTAGGCCTTCTTCAAAATACCTATGCCACAGCAGTTGATTTTTTTTGCCGTAAAACCAAAATAGTTTCATCCATGCTGACTTGCCGATCGGTTAGCCAGGGGTGGATTTAGAGGGGGGCTAAACAGACTTTAGCCCCCCCTAAAATTTCATAGCCATTTTTTTTTAACTGCTTTTTGAAGGTCCAAATTAAAATATTGTTTAATGTTTTCTTCACACACATCATATTTAAGGGCTAAACATTTTACAGTACGATTGTTTTTCAGTGATAAAATGAAAATAAAATACGTTTTTTAACCGATCGGCGGACAAAAAACGTAGCTAAGAAAGCTGCTTTTGCCTTGCCTTCATGCTCAAATCTCGAAACAAAGGCCGTTGTGTAGCGGTCTCAACGTTTGTATAATACACTAAACTTTTCGTGTCGCGCGGGTTTGTTCTTGTCTAGTCTTTCCTCGATTGCTTGTAGTCAGAGGTATTTGAATGTTTGTAAATAAACAAATAATAAACTAAAATTTTCGTGTCGAGAATATATATTTCTATTATTCTATTCCTCCCAAACTATTATTAAATAATTATGTATATAATATAATATATACGATATATATATACATGCATATATGTATATATATATATATATGCATGACGTACAAACCATGTCAACGATCGACCAGAGTGCCACTGGTCACTACCTATCACCCTAGGTTACCACCACTAAGGGCTATAATTCAGAAACATATGCCCATTCTATAGACCACAGAACGTTTTTCTGTTTTTCCGGATACACCGTTCATAGCCTATCGCAGACCACCTAACCTTCGTGATATATTAGTACGATCTAAATTCATGAGGCAAACTAACTCTTGCGACAACCGTAATTTGGGTAGTCATCTTTGAGCAAAACATGCTCCTTGCTTGATTCTACACAATCATTCAAGAGCAACCAAACAAACCACATATTTCGGATAAGGCAATCAATTAATTGCCTCACCAAAAATGTCATTTATCTCATATATTGTAATATTTGTGGTAAACAATATGTTGGAGAAACAAAAAACACTCTCCGTATCAGAATGACACAACATAGATCAGCTATCAGAACATCTAAGCTTGATCAACCAGTAGCCGAACATTTCAATTTAGCAGGCGATTCAATTTCAAATTTCAGAGTGATTGCAATTGGATACCAGTTGGAGCGACAAAAATCGCAAAGATAAAGAGAATCACTGGGAACTTTTACTTAAAACAACCACACCATTTGGACTCAATATTAGGAACGTTCTCCCAGTACACTAAATTAAACCAATGGCATTTCAATTTATTCTGGGATAAATCATTTGGCTTATGTATTGAGGCTTGCCTCTAAAGTTTAGTTTTGGCCTTCCTGTTTACTTGTTTAGGCTGTTTATTCTAATCTCACCCAGCCTATTGTTTCCAATCATGCAAGCATGAAATTCTCACTTTATACCATCTAGCTTTTTCTACCCTCACTCACTCGCCACTGAGGAAGGACTAGTGTTGTCCGAAAGCTCTGGTTCGATTTCTGGAGTTTACTTACGTTTACTTTTTAGCTGTTGCTTATCATTTTTGTATCTCTACTGAGATCCAGCCATTGTTTCCCACAGCATTGTTGTTTTTCAGTATTTTGCCTTTTAATCTATAT
>NW_022711930.1:4804-5431 GCF_011630105.1 Anneissia japonica
GGTCACCTTTCATTCTAAGGAGCTATAATTGATTGAAAATAGGCGTTTTTGGCCTATTTTTGCTATAATTATGTCGAAAAAAACGCGCACATGTGCTTTTATGTTCTATGCGCGCGTACGGCATTGCTATTGACCCTAAATGACAAAAAAAGATTTGAAATTTGTGAATACAGTGTCAGGAACCTAAAACATTTTAAAAAACAATAAGATGTGTATAAGAGACAGGTCTTGATGCCCGTGAGCACGGTAATAGCACAAAGAGTGACTCCTGATATGAATAATGTCAGGAACACAAAGTATGTAACAAAACGTGATTTCCTGCATCAGTACGTGTACTGTAGCGTGCGTGGAAATGAACGTAAGGCACGTAAATATGGAAAGTTTTGGAATGCTGAAAATGACCCAAAACGTTCTTTAAACTATCTGAATAGTGATATGGAGAATTTTCAAATTTTAAGAGACGCGCACGTCACGATGTGTGCGTGTACAGTAATGGCACACAAAATTAAACATTGTCAAGTGTTTTTAAAACCGCCTGTTAATTGGTAATGCCACACAAATTTTCCCTTCATACAACCTATATATATATCAGTCTGATGGCGTCGAAATACAGTCTGCCGCCCTCTC
>NW_022711930.1:5510-7374 GCF_011630105.1 Anneissia japonica
AAAATAAAAAATAAAGGGACACGTCTGATTTAGCTATAATATACTCACAGGTGGGAGACAATCAAGATACGTTCAAACGCGTATAAAAAGTAATGACGTCATAAATAAAAATTGAGTTTTTTCTTAATATAAATGGTGGCAATATGATGACGTCACAATGTCCGATCAGCCATTATGATCTATAAAATCGTATCTACAACTCATGTGCTCTTACTGTAGAATATGTAATAAAAATTGGGGGTCACCTTTCATCCTAAGGAGCTATGTTTGATTATAAATAGGCATAATTATAAGCATAAGTAATATTTGACGCACACGTACGCGCACCTTAAGACGCGCAAACAAAAAAAATAAAATACCTAACATTCAACCTTGACCTGAAGTATAAGCCCATTTAATATTATTCAGAAATGACACATGGTTAAGATGATATGACGTCATCAACGTTTTGAGAAAAGAAATATAAATTTTTTCTTGTTTTTTAATTCAGATGGCAATATGATGACGTCACAATGTCCGATCAGCTATTATGATATATAAAATCATATCTACAGCTCATGTGCTTTCAGAATATGTAATAAAAATTGGGGGTCACCTTTCATCCTAAGGAGCAATAACTGATTAAAAAAAGACCTGATATAAAGCATATTTTAATTTTGACGCACGCTAACGCTCGTGTTATTACGCGCGCACAAAAATATAATGTACATAGCATTTAACCATGACCTGAAGTTTATGCCCACTAAATATGATTCAGAAATCACAAATGATTAAGGTGATTATGGGGTCATCAAAGGTTTGACGAAAGAAAGATGAGGGGGGGTAAGCAAAACCCTATATTTTGACCATGATGACGTCATCAAAATGTGAAAAATTGTACGTGTATGAAAGAGAATTGACTTAGCTATAACATACTCAAAGTTGGAAGAAAATCGACCAAGAATAAGCGAGATACGCTCAAATGCGCATTTTTTTTAAATGATGACATGATAATATTCAGTTTGTTGAATTCAGATGGCAATATGATGACGTCATAATGTCCGATCAGCCATTATGACCTATAAAATCATATGTACAACTCATGTGCTTTCCAGAATATGTAATAAAAATTTGGGGTCACCTTTCATTCTAAGGAGCTATAATTGATTGAAAATAGGCATGTTTTTGGCCTATTTTTGCTATATGTCGAAAAAAACGCGCACATGTGCTTTTATGTTCTATGCGCGCGTACGGCATTGCTATTGACCCTAAATGACAAAAAAAGATTTGAAATTTGTGAATACAGTGTCAGGGACCTAAAACATTTTAAAAAACAATATTTTTAACTTCTGTACGTGACGCGCGCGTAAAAATGCGCACGCGGTGCCGAAAATTTTAAAAATGTTGAAATGCTCAAAATGGCTTAAAACATGCTCTAATTTAATCAAAAATTTATTTCGACCATTTTAAAATTTTGACGCGCGCGTTATGAAGCGCACGCGAGTGTACATTACAATCAACCTTCACTCGAAGTTAATGCTCACGTAATACGATTTCGAAATGTTAATTGGTTAGGCTGATATAATCAATTGCGTAAAAAACACAAAAATGCGCGTAGATGACGTCACACGTGATTGGTAAACTTGCAAAGCTTATTGTTACTATTCCAGGCCAAGCCAAATGTTTTTTGTAGTCGTTTTGTGCGTAGCTCTCGGCAAATTTGAGATATCGTGCGAACAGTTATTTGTCAGAATGTAGAATAAAAAAAAAAAGATCTCTGACAATAACAAGGTGATCAGCACTAGATGCGGATCACCAATAAAAAAAAAACCAACACTGGCTCAAATTCTTTACACTCGGTGGGCAGAGGTAGCAAGCCAAACCA
>NW_022711931.1:0-1318 GCF_011630105.1 Anneissia japonica
ACACAATAATATCAGTGAACGTTCAAATAAATAAAACTTTAAAATACAGACAAAAAAAAAATATATACCCGATATGTCATAATAGTTTATTGCCGTTTTGAACTGAGACCCTCCTTAAAGTACTGATCGACTTTGAGGGCTGCAGAGTGATGATTATTTGGTACATTGATGAAGAATGTCGATGAATTTCTTGAAAAGAAATTTCCAGGGTGTGTTTTGAAAAGAATTTGGGAACATTTGAACTATTTGAAATGCTAGAGCGTTTAGAGGTATTCTAACCAATGATGAGACTTTCAGCAGGTTTATGCTTTGAACGAATGCCTGTGTTATGTATTATGGTGTACGGTAAGAATGGCCCCGGAAAAAATGGCCCCGGAAAAAATGGCCCCGGAAATAATGGCCCCGGAAAAAATGGCCCCGGTAAAAATGGCCCCATAAGACAGGTAGGTAAAAATGGCCCCAATAATCAAATTCTGAATTAAAACTGATTTTCTTGAGTCATTATATGATGCATTTTTTTATCTTAACTAATTTAGTTTTTAAAAGGAATCTCCCCAATAATCAAATTCTGTAACACACAATTGATCCACATGCTTTAACTACTGTTTATTTGCATTGTTTATAACATGTAAAGTTGATTCATTTGATATTTAACAAAAGTGAAGTTTGTGGTTATCTATGAGTTGCATATTTTGGTAAAGTACTGTATACTGTATGTCATTCCTTTACTTTGTTAGTGAAATAACGTTTTTAAAACTTTTATTTCTACTATCAAAAAATGTTATTCAATGGCCATTGTTTTTCAATTATTTCTCAGAATATTATTTGCATCTGCTGTAATTGTTAAAAAACAAATGCTTTTAAAGAAATAAAAAAAAATCACATATTGATCTCAGTTCAAAGGAAAAAATAAAACTTATTTCTAAATTTACAATTTTCACCTATAAACCTCTTAATTTCACAAAAGAGTGGGTTCTTTTTCAAACAAATACATCCTGCCTAATACATGTGTGTTTAGATTAGATCTTTTGCTTTAACTTTGGAAACTGAAATCATTTTAGATACTATTTCTGTATAAACTAATTTTTTTTTTCATATTACTGTAAACCTAATGGGTTTTGATAAATTTATTCTGCACTACGGAATTTCCAATAAAAAAAAAAGAAAATTAATTAAAAAGACCATAGATTAAAAATAAGTAAGGCATAACATATTTTTAATCTATGTTAAAGCATAACTATTTTTACATAATAAAATTTAGTAAATCAAATTATTATTTGTGGCTTTTATTTATTAAATCAATTAAGAACATAATCTC
>NW_022711932.1:0-1306 GCF_011630105.1 Anneissia japonica
GTTGAGAATCTATGCTGCAGCCAATAAATAAAAGCCTTTTGTTTTGAAATGCCATATAAACAACAGGTGTACGGTAAGAATGGCCCCGGAAAAAATGGCCCCGGAAAAAATGGCCCCGGAAAAAATGGCCCTGGAAAAAATGGCCCCGGTAAAAATGGCCCCATATGACAGGTAGGTAAAAATGGCCCCAATAATCAAATTCTGAATTAAAACTGATTTTCTTGAGTCATTATATGCATTTTTTTTTATCTTAACTAATTTAGTTTTTAAAAAGGATCTCCCCAATAATCAAATAACTCATTTTCTTGAGTCAATATATGCATTTTTTTATCTTAAATAATTTAGTTTTTAAAAGGAATCTAAGATCAAACAAATTGCCATTTACATTTTATTTTTTGGAAGAATTAATATTCAATGATAAAATATTCAAAGATAAATAAAAAGCCATGAATTACACTTTTTTTTTTTTCCATTTAAATGTTAAAAAATAGCAACAACATAATCAATAAATCAACATAAATCATGCATTTATTAATACTAAAATAATTTACTTGTGGCCGATTTCACGGTATCGGAATCACAATTTTCCAGAAATTCAATCTGTGTATTGGTAAACCCCACAAACAGTGGGTTAGTATGAACATCAAATTATTATTATTTTTTTTTAAAGAAAAAGGGAGTTCTACAATCATAATTATATGGTTTAGATGGGGTTTAGTGTGTTTAGAGGTTTGTGGTATATTTGCAAGTATTTTTTCATAAAAAATCTAAATTTTAACCAAAAAATAGTTATGAATGTATTTAATTTTCTTATTGATATACCAAGTCAGTCAATCACAATTGAATTGTTTGATTTTCTACAGTGTGTTTTGAGAGGTTTGTGGGATTTAGCATTACCACTTAATCCTACCATAGTCACCCTACCCTCACAATCACGCACCATTTTAATTCTTAGCATAATTGCCATACATAACTATATATAATTAACTAAATCCAAAGCACTTGGATTTAGTTAGTGATGAGTAAAAACCAAGTATGCAACTAAATTAGTTGCTTAAATAAATGTATTCCTAATTATTCAGTTTACTAAAAGCAATACTTCTTTGAATAAACTCTAAGCAGACAATTTATTTCTAAGTTTGCGAGAAAGTAAGCCTCTCCCTTTTCCCATACATGAACTTGTGATTCAAACACACAATTGATCCACATGCTTTAAGTATTGTTTATTTGCATTGTTTATAACATGTAAAGTTAATTCATTTGATATTTAACAAAAGTAAAGTTTGTGGTTATCTATGAGTTGCAT
>NW_022711933.1:0-989 GCF_011630105.1 Anneissia japonica
AAAAATGAATGAAACCTGGTAGATTTTCTATTGCACATTGTCTCAAAATTGAATAAGAAAAAATAATTAATTATAATTTAGACTATTCTCAATAGAATAACAAACTTAGGAAATTGACTAAGTCAATTTCTTTTAATATGGTAGGTAAAACTAAAACTTGGGAAATTGCATAACTTTAATAGTCGTTTAGATGATGCATGCCTTTTAATTCTAGGGTCCTGGATTCAATTTCTGTCACAGCAGGACTATTTTCCATGACTAAACACAGCTCCACTTCCTAGGCCCCTATAAGAGTCTTAGTTGAAAGCTTAGTTCTATCCTGTGGAAAGTGCTGTTGGATATGAAGAAAATAAAAAAAATTAAAACAAAATTTAAAAATATTTAAAATCTACTGCATAGTCTTTTATTGATTTGGTGAAAATCTAGGCCAAACTGTGCATGGAATACTGTGTAACATCAGGAACAATTTTTATAATAAGCATCATAATGAGGCCCATAGACAAGTTGATAAATCAAAATGATTGCCAGGAAATCTGCAGAGTTCAATGAATTGCTGGTGTGAATGACTGACAATGTCAGAAACATTAACCAGAGAAGCGCTGCACTGCCCTCGTTTGATTTTAATCTATCGTATACAGTATTGCTGTCGTTAGATTCAATTCTGGATGGCAAAGCGCTAAGTACCGCAAGTAGCATATCATTGAAATGATAAAAACCATAGAACCAACTGTAATGACACCAGGAACCATAGCATTACTGTGTCACCAACGCAAAGTATGATAAGCCTATTGTATCCTAATTACCAATAAAAACAATTATATTAATTGATACCGTAGTTACTGTATAATCCCAGCTCCCTAAAACATAATTGGGTTGATTTTGGTGGGCTTATTATACCCGGGAGGGAATCCCTTTCAAAAAGCCATGATGAGTGTTTTCCTGTTTTTAAATATAACTATTTTTTCTTCTTTGTTTTAATGATTTATAAC
>NW_022711934.1:0-802 GCF_011630105.1 Anneissia japonica
AATAATGGTTGTTTTAATCTTTGGAAAGCTGGATAGAATGTTGCCAAATATATTCCGCTATTGACTGTTTTTGTCAGGCAGATATTTTTTCCTAAAATTTTTATACAGATTAGCAATGGAGACAGGGAGACCTTTACGTGTTTTAGGATGGTATCATTCTCACCCTCATATTACGGTTTGGCCATCACATGTTGGTAACTAAACTTCATTTTATAGTATAAGAAATACTGCTTATTAGTTTTAGTACAGTTTGCTATGTAATCCAGCTAGATTTTTGTGCCAAAATGAATTTTATTGGCTAGTTTTGTCATTTTGTGCTGAATTAAAAAAAGTTAGGTGTCATTTTTTTTATCCATGTCATCAGCCCCCAATTTGAATTTCAAGCTGGTGTCGGTGGAAAGGGAATTATACACTGATCATTTTATTCCTTTACACCTATACCTAATAATACATATTTACAGAGATATAGACCAATAAATAAAGTCACATGACCCAAAAGGTCAAAAAATGAAACTCGTCTAAATATATCGTGTTTAGTATTGTTGGAAAGCTCCTCCCGATTCTGAATAATGTTATACAATGCACATATCCGAAATGTTGTACATTTGAGTCCGCTAAGTCAAATCTAATGGGACTGGCATAAAAGGTTCAAGTTATACAGATTTCGACTTGCACATTTTTGAAAAAAAAATATTAACAAAGAACAATACTGCGTGTACTCAATGCCCACAAAATCAAATTACACGCAAATCCGAACATTTTTTTAAGTCTCAAAATCATTCCTATTCTTCCTTTAATGAAA
>NW_022711935.1:0-2071 GCF_011630105.1 Anneissia japonica
AACTCATCGTCGTCATCATAATGCTTTCTCAACTAAAAAAGTTGAACACGTAGATAAAATTAATTAATTGTTCAGTTCACTTTCAACTGTTCCAAGGGTCCCAAATCTTCCCACAAGTTGTTGGAGTCTCCTTGAAATAGGGATTGGATTTATTCGGGGTAAACACCGAGGATTAATATAGCCCACGAAAGTCTAGAAGACGACTTATTTCCAGTAGAGTACTTTTGACGTATAGTACAATGGAAGATGGAAAAAAAAAAACAAGTTTGGAAAAATCATTGGGTATTTTTGTATTTATATGAATGGATTCATTTGGTGTAAAGACCAAGGAAGCCCAAGAAAGTCTGAAGAAGACTTATTTCCAGTGGGGTCCTTCTGGTGGTGATTGGGCAGTACACCAGGAGACAATCCCTTACTCTTTTCCAAAGAGTGTACTGCGTTATTTAACGTGCACATCTGCCATAAATGCACACAGAACCAACGGCTTAAATGTCTCATCCGAAAGACGGTGCGCTATTGTAACTAGTATGTCAGCCCGCCAGCTGAAACACATAAGGAGAGGTGGCGATGGTAATTGAACCAGGGGCCTAGATCTCCAAGGTTGAGCGCACACACAGTGGCTACCACCAGATTAGCCCACTGAGCTTAGCTAGGATGGCCTCCCACACTCATGGGAGCAAGTAAGAATCTCCTATCTCCTGCAAATTCTTGATATTTTCATTTTTTTACAACAGCATTCAGCTGTCTCCTGGAAATCAGTGCCGATGGGTCAGTTAACCAGACAACTCGGAAGTGGGTTTTTTTCCAATTTGGGACGTCTGAGATTAAATATTGTAGTGTGATAACAAAAATGATTGATTTTGGTTCAGAAATATTATCACCAACAAAATTGTCTCTCAGCCTCTCCCCCTCCCCCCCCCATCCCTAAATTGTTCAAAATTTTTAAACCAGAGCCTTGCAGGTGCCAATGTTCCTATACATGATACATGACTTAACCAACCATATTTTCTGATTTCATCATAAATGACACAATCAGAAAATATGGTTGGGTCAAATTTGTGTGGTGGTTGAAAAATTCAGGGGGAGACTTTATGGCCCAAAATAGTGATTTTAGACCACATTGTTAATGTAATTTGATAGGCAAATTACAGTAATATTTTTAGCAAATTTCTTTGAAAAAATTTCGTAGGCCTAGGTATACAGTATTTTCATTTTACAATACTGTAGTTTAGAACAATATCGGGAGTGGGGGAGCTGGCAGTGGCATGGAGGTAGCGAAAAATGGAGATCTAAATGAAGAAACGATGTATTTCAGAAAGTATTAAATCTTTTTTTTTTATTTTAGGCCTTCTTCAAAAATGCCTATGCCTACAGCAGTTAATTTTATCTTGCCGCAAAACCAAAATAGTTTCATCCATGTCGACTTGCCGATCGGTTAGCATGAGCCCTGACTGAAACAGATCTCAGAAACTTCACATCAAACTTCGCATCATCGCGAGGTAAAACAAAAATGTCGGAAAACTTTTCTTTGACGCATGCGCATTTGCATAAATGTCTACACACACACGCACACACACACACATTACACACAGGAAAAACAGTGAAGAGTGATTACAATAGTTCCTATTGCATTATATGCATTGGAACTAAAAATGGAGGAATAAAGAAAATATATTTAAATTTCATGAGAGTGCAATTTCCAGCCATTTAGAGGTGCCATAATCACAAATTTTTCAGATCCTCCATCTGTGAAAGTACTTCCCCCGGGCCCCATCCCTTTTGAATTCCTGGATCTGCCACTGTGTCTGGAATGTTTAAATTAGAAGTTTGAAGAGTTTATTATTGTAATACTAATGACCACTGCTGTTGTATAGGTTCAGTATATTAATGGATATCTGTAAATTAAGGATTAATTAAGAATTTACCTCTATAGAAATTAAGATAAAGTGATAATGAATTGATGTGTAAACAATTTCTATATAAAAGTTGAATGATTGATTGAATGATGGACTAATATTAAAATTAAACCATTTCTATACAAACCAGAGCCTTGCAGGCGTCAACGTTCCTA
>NW_022711936.1:0-1416 GCF_011630105.1 Anneissia japonica
AGCAGGTTGGCATTCTCTGGCAAAATATCAATGTGCTTGAAGAAGTTGTTCCACATGAATGAATGATAGCTCTCTGGGTGATTCCTGGGCAAACCTTGGCATACAAAACACAGCTGCTAATAGTTTTTACAAGTCTCACAAATAATCCAAACTTATGCCCTTTCAAACATACAGATAGAGCATGATTTTTAAAAGTTGAAATATCTGGCTTAATATTGAAGTACTGTAATTTGTACTTTAAAAAAAAATGAATTTTCACATTTTGTCAAGACGATATTCGGATGCCATCAAGATATGATATAATAATTAATAATAATTGTCGACTTATATAGTGCATATTGTAGAGACCTCTATGCGCTTACATTATTACCCCCGGACACTGGATCAAACACATATGGAACACACACTCAGGCCCCATGGGGCAATTCCATAATGTTGCAGCTGTATTCAGCGCAGGCTGTGTTTGAACCTACCAGGTACCCACTTGTACTCCTGAGTGGAAAAAGACAACCGTAGATAAAGTGCCTTGCCCAAGGACACAAGCGACTTGCACAGTGTGAGTCCAAGCCACAACCGATGCGCCAACCACTTCTACATATGGCAGTAGTGTGACAAATTATTATGACAGAGTTACAACATCATTAAGATTTTGTTACTACGATTTTACAAGATGCCAGCATGATGGCGTCAATACAATGATTCATGAGTACGAATGCACAATGACACCGTCCTGACAAACCATAACAATGTTTACGGCACTCACATGATGCTGTTGCGGTAGACCAAGATTTTTTGCACAGACAACAGATCACAAATTTTTGTGAACATTCCAAAAAAATCATGTTTTTTCACGATGGCATCACGATCTACTACAGTGAACTATGATTAAGCACAACAATCTGTACGACACCACTGCGATTTTCAAAATATGAAAAACCGTGCTCTACTATATGAAAAAAATCTTAAATGTGTGAAAGGGGCATTTTTAAAGCTGCTGCTAATAGGCTATTCTATTGGGCATCCTCCTTAACAAAACCACAGATTTACTCTCTATGAAACAATTGTAAGAATTACCTACCAACATACTCATCCATGTTGAATGTCTTAACATACTTGAATGACAAGACTCCATTTTTGACAAATTCAATTAAGACTTGATACATTCCTTTAGGAGTACTTCCTAAATTATAAATAAAACCAAAAGTTTAATAAACAGGGCATACAAGTACATTTTGTTCTTTTAATGTTTGACTAGACATGCTTGATAGAGTATGGATTGGATTGGATTTATTCGGTGTAAACACCAAGGATAGCTCACGAAAATCTAGAAGAACACTTATTTCCAGTGGGGTCCTTCTGGTGGTGATTGGGCAGTACACCAGGAGATAATCCCCTAATCTTTTCCGAAGAGTGTAC
>NW_022711937.1:0-547 GCF_011630105.1 Anneissia japonica
TTCTTATTCGAACAATTTTTATACTATTTATCTATTTGTTTATATTGTCTTTACGGCGCCACGTAGCATCCTAATGAAAATGTATCATTGTGAATTGATGAAACATGTTAAAAATCAAAAATAGTGGAAACGTTGATGATTGAGAAAAATAGAAGAATCGTGTTCTAATTATGTTCCAAAAATACGTCATGGTGACTTTGGATTGTTTTCTTTGTCATAATTTTTACCATTAAAGAGTTATAAATACAAAAAGTTAAATAGCTATATGAAAAGTATGAATATGAAAATACGGCATAAAGGTACAATACCAATAACGTATAATAACGGGGTTATGAACAGTTCTCTACACGCACTGACCAACTTCCAATGCATTTTACAGACACTGTTCACGCTGTGTTCTTTAGAAAATATAAATATTAATCTATATGCCACATTCGCTAAAATACTAAATACTGAATTCAGATCTTTCGTAGGCTGCAATCTTTGTGTTAAGCAACTACTAAATACTGAATTTAGATCATACTACAGATAGGCTGCAATGTTCGTG
>NW_022711938.1:0-2122 GCF_011630105.1 Anneissia japonica
CCGTCTACTCGACGTCCGCGTATTCGAGATCGGTCTGCGGGTCGCGGACGCGTGTGTATACTCGATATCCGTCCGTGTACTCCACGTACGCCTACTCGACGTTCGCGTGATCGGTGGGCGAGTCGCGGACACAAATTATTTCCATTTTTAGAAAATTTATCTAAATTTGAAATAGAGACTCGTCTTGTCTGCCGTTTACTCGACGTCCGTCCGTGTACTCCACGTCCGTCTACTCGACATCCGTCTTCTGGTCGCGGACACAAATTATTTCCAGTTTCAAAAACTTTTTTCCAATGTTGAAATAGAGACTCGTTTCGACTGCTTGAACGACGTCGGTCGGAGATCCGCGGACATGTCCGTGAACTCGACGTTGTTCGTCGAGTACGTGTGTGTAGTAGACGTCGGTCTAGCTGGTCCAGCTTTTCAAGTGCAGAAAGTCCAGAAGTCCAGATTTTCGAAAATTTTTCTAAGTCCACATTATCGAAAATTTGTCTAAGTCCAGCGAGGCCGACCCGCCGTCCGCGTACTCAAGGTCGGTCGGCGGGTCGCGAACGCGAGTGTGTACTCGACATCCGTTCGTGTACTCCACGTCCGTCTACTCGACGTCCGCGTATTCGAGATCGGTCTGCGGGTCGCGGACGCGAGTGTATACTCGACATCCGTCCGTGTACTCCACGTACACCTACACGAAGTCCGCGTACTCGAGGTCGGTGAGCGAGTCGCGGACACAAATTATTTCCAGTTTCAGAAAATTTTCACAAATTTAAAAAAGAGACTCGTCTTGTCTGCCTTATCGGCGTACGCGACGACGGTAGTTGAGTGGAGGACACGTCTGTCTTCTCGACGTCCGCGTACTCGTGGTCGGTCGGCGAGACGCGGACGCGAGTGTGTACTCGAAGTCCTTCCGTGTACTCGAGGTCGGTCGGCAGGACGCGGACGCGAGTGTGTACTCGTTGTCCGTTCCGTGTACTCCACGTCCGTCTGCTTGACGTCCGCGTACAGGAAGTCGGTCAGCGGGTCGCGGACGCGAGTGTGTACTCGACACCAGTCCGTGTACTCCACGTCCGTCTACTCGACGTCCGCGTACTCGAGATAGGTGGGCAGGACGCGGACGCGAGTGTGTGCTCGAGGTCGGTCGGGACACAAATTTTTTCCAGTTTCAGAAAATTTTTCCAAAGTTGAAATTAGAGACTCGTCTTGTCTGCCTTAACGGCGTACGCGACGGCAGTAGTCGAGTCGAGGACACGTCGGTGTACTCGATATCCGTCGGTGTACTCGACATCTGTCCGTGTACTCCACGTCCGTCCGTGTACTCCACGTTCGTTTACTCGACGTACGCGTACTCGAGGTCGGTCGGCAGGACGCGGACGCGGACGCGAGTGTGTACTCGACATTAGTCCGTGTACTCCACGTCCGTCTACTCGACGTACGTCCGTGTACTCGACATCCGTCCGTGTACTCGACGTCCGTGTACTCGACGTCCGCGTACTCGTGATAGGTTAGCAGGACGCGGACGCGAGTGTGTACTCGAGGTCGGTCGGCGAGTCGCGGACACAAACTATTTCCAGTTTCAAAAAATGTTTCCAAAGTTGAAATTAGAGACTGGTCTTGTCTGCCTTAACGGCGTACGCGACGGCGGTGGTCGAGTCGAGGACACGTCGATGTACTCGACATCCGTCCGTCTACTCGACATCAGTCCGTGTACTCGACGTCCGTCTACTCGACGTCCGCGTACTCGTGGTCTGTCGGCGGGTCGCGGACGCGAGTGTTTACTCGACGTAAGAGCAGACTCGACAGATTTTCAAAAATTGTTTTAGTCCAGCTAATCGAAAATTCTTTTTTAAGTCCAGAGATCCGTGTACTCCATGTTTGTCTACTCGACGTCCGTCCGTGTACTCCACGTCCGTCCGTGTACTCCACGTCCGCGTCTACTCGACGTCCGCGTACTCGACGTCCGCGTACACGAGGTCGGTCGACGGGTCACGGATGCGAGTGTGTACTCGACATCCGTCCGTGTACTCCACGACCGTCTACTCGAAGTCCGTTGTTGGGTCGCCAACTAAAATAATTTCAAGTTTTAAAATATTTTTCCAAAGTTGAAATATAGAAACTCGTCTTGTCT
>NW_022711939.1:0-1669 GCF_011630105.1 Anneissia japonica
TAATACTGATGACAAATCATGTACAAATTATTACGATTTCTACAGATCACGTTGTTTATTGTTTGCCGTAATTTGAAGCAGAACAACCTGCAAAGCGATCCAATACTAAATGGAAGTATAGAAATCACTACCTTGCCGAATTAAGGCTAGCGGTTCGTCTTAAACGTGCAACAGAACTTGTTAGACAGAATACTGTATGTTGTAAACTATGAACTGAAAATATGTATTAATAAACTTCATTAAAATATTATACATTTATAATAAAAATAATAATAATAATATGGGCTTAGGCCACATAGAGTACTAAATTCATCAAGACTTTTTAGTGTAAATTTAAAATTAACTTCGTTTGAAATCCTGTTTTTTATAAACTCATAACTGGCAAGAATAACTAAAATATGATTCAACAAATTGTATTAACATTTCAATCTTGTTTATACATCTTATTTTTTACTTCCATCAAATCAGTATTATGCTACAACGAATGTGCAATTCAAGGCCACACCTCATTTTAGTACTTGGTAAGACAGCGGTCTTCGCATCTAGATGAGTTAATTTTACTTGTGTACGTTGGGCGATGTATGCGGCCTCCGTCTTCCACGAGACACCATATTTCACACCCTTAATAGAAAGGAAAATCATTACAGATAAATTATGAAAATAAATAAAGACAGCAGTTTGGGTACTGTACATAATACAAAAACAACTTATTCTCTGCTCCTAGGCCTCCGAGGCTAGGCTAGGTAAGTTAGTAGCTACAGCTACACCACCACAGAAAGAAACCTAGGCCTAGCCTAGCTAGGCTCTGGTTGCAATAGATAGGTCGCTAGATCATCGTCATTATCTTTCGTAAAAAATCAGCTGCAAAACTTTATAATCTAATCCAGTGCACACTGACAATTAAGTTTAAAATAATCTTTGGTAATTATCCAAATATATTAATCTAAATTACCTTTTTGATGCAACAACAAAAGTTCATGTTCTTTTTCGTAAACCTACTTCTCTGACTTGCACTCAGGCTACGTTCAGACTTGGAGATAAGCCAGGCTTAAGTTAAGTCCGGCTTAACTTTGCCAGGCGTTCAGACTAGCAGGATTAGCCAGGCGAGAATTTGCATAATAGTGAACTGTAATTGAATGCTGATTGGTCATTTTGTCACCCGAAGTCAATGCAAGACCCCCCGCAACGATTGAAGCCCGGCTTAGAAAAGTTAAACACAGTGGCGCGCCAGGCCTAGTTACTATAGGAACACAGCCCGGCTTGAGATAAGCCACTTAGTTCAGACTGGCAGGTGGATAAACCCGGTGAATTGAGCCAGGTTTATCCACCTGGTCCGAACTAGGCCATAACCATGTGTGTCCTAGTTGTGATCAATTTAAAATTGATTCCTAAAATTGATCAATATGCCTATTCATTTTTTTTTTTTTTTTAGTAATAAAATGTTTGTGTACATAAAGTAGTTCGGGTGCTCAATTCAAACATACCTGTACAGTACATTGAAACTGAAATTGTACTTGGCTTTATTAAATACAGTATATTTTGTTTATGTATCAGGTATTGTCAACAAACTCCATGAAATCGTTTTGAACAGCTTAAAAATTCTCAGGTCGCCGGAGCGCTTATATTATTAAACAAATAAAAAATGAATATTTAAAGTATTGCATTTTTT
>NW_022711940.1:0-1475 GCF_011630105.1 Anneissia japonica
TTTGACCAGTATTTAATCAAAGCTATGGACACAATTCTAGTCATGATATTTGCATTCATACAGACATAATTTACAGATGAATCACAGTCAGCACCTCATTGGATTATATAGCCAAACCCATCAAAGATAATTCAGAGGAATACAATCAGTAAATACATTTGTTTTGATACTTCTGGTACTACCATTAGGACCTAGAAACTATGGTTGATCTAAAAAAAATGTACATTTTGCAGTCTCACATTTAAGCCAAGTTGGCAGTATAGTATGAGTACTATACGTATGGTTTGAGGCAAAACAATTAATTTAAATTATTAAAATATAATTTTATTCAACTTTTACTCAATTAATTTAATATAAATTTAAATTTGCTTTCTATGTTAATAGGATTATGCCATGTACTGTAGCATTGAAACCTGGGAAAAGTCATTCTTGCAACAGTCTGCAGTTAATTTTGTACCAGACCAATATCATATAAAATCATTCACATTATTTTAGATACTCATCTATTAGAATACCTCCAGCTCCAGACAGACAGACAAATCTTTAAAAATCTAGCACAAAAACACAAGCGAAATAGACAGCATCAAATTCAAACTGCTCACAAACATACAGTAATACCTTGCTAATATCAATTCGGAAATTATTGCCATGCCCATAGTGGCAGACTCATGGGAGGGGAGGCCAGTCGGCCCGGGTGTCCCTAAATTTTGCAAAAAATTTAAAAAATAAATGAAGATAAACAAGAAAATTTTTAAAAAGTCTGAGAGAGCCATTTCTGGCCATCTAGAGGTGCCATTCTCATAATTTTTCTTACCTCAGCCCCAACCATCTATGAAAGTCCCTCGCTGGGGCCCACTCTACTTTAATTTCCTGGATCTGCCCTGACATGCAAATTTGCTTCACAAATTCTGAGCCTGGATGTTCCTTCAGTTCAGAATACTGGTCATTTAAAATTTATCCTCACCGAAGCTAAATTGTGCCCAAATCAAAATCATCCTATGAAAAGGGTGCTGGTCTCAACTCCACTCCCCCCGGCCACCCCCACTCACCCCAGCATTTATCCTTGTCACCAGAAAGTCCCCACTGAAATAATTCTTTCATAGGATATCACAAACTAAAGAAAACCAACCAACATTTGTGACTTCTGTTGAAATTAAACATCCAAAGCTTTTGGTTGTTGATTGGCTGATGTAACATACAAATATTAACAAACTTCAATCAATTATTACTCATAATTGAGAAAGAAATACTCAACAACGGAGTAGGCCAATTTACAATCAATAAATATTATATTACAAGAATTACTTTAATTATATAAAGTCCAGTAAATTTATCAATGATTCTCTGTAAAATCATTATTCGTAAAATTGGTCTTAGTAAAATGGCCCATCGAGAAAGATGCAAGAAAGTAAAATGGTAAAAAACACCTCTCCCATCCAACCAATATTAAAAATATAATAACCATAATTACTGTA
>NW_022711941.1:0-1140 GCF_011630105.1 Anneissia japonica
GGAATTTTAGTTGCACGTCTTTGGATCCTGTTTTCTAAAAAAATTATATCTTTTTTAACTGTGGAAAACAATTGGACTGGACTGAAAATTCAAGAGGGCTAATACCTAACTACAATACAAAAAGCAAGGCGCACTGAATTATCAATTATCGAATACCATAGTATATTATTCTTAAAGCCGCACACAAACACAAAGTCCTACGTGATTCACAATAAATAAATAAATAAATAGATAGAATAATGATGTTGATGTTTTCTTGTCAAGATGTACGAGTCTGTTCTTAGTACAGTAGTTTTAATATTCACATAAAATAAATTAGAAACACTGAATATATCTACAGATAAGACCATCGCTTAACCAAGAATTACCCAGGCTCAACAGTGCAACTTCAGTAATCCCACTAGGAATGGTGTTTCAAAAGTGTTGATCAATATCAAATGAATACACAACAAGAAATTATAATGACCTGCGTCTGCTCATAAGACCCAACTGTTCCCCTCTCATTATCCCCTGTGTTCCCCCTCACATGACACAATCACAAATCAATTTACGATGCTATTATTTCAATCGTTATAATTATCATTATTCCCAGAAATCCATCCACCGAAACTCCTTGACCTATCAGAACAGATTCTAAGACATCCTCTAAGTTGTCGTACAAGCGAGGACTTTTAACAGTATTCAAAAGCTTTATGAGGAATGTTAGTAAGAGTCCTTGCCGCTTGCACGTCAATGACCTGCGTCTGCTCATAAGACCCAACTGTTCCCCCTCACATGATACAATCACAAATCAATTTACGATGCTATTATTTCAATCGTTATAATTATCATTATTCTCAGTACAGTGTATGCACAGCACTGAAATGCCTGGCCATACCCAATCAGTTTGTAGGCCCGTACGCGGGTTCGGGGGTGGGGGAATGGGGTGTGTGCACCCCACCCCCATTGCCGAAGGTCCACATTTTCCGAGTTAGAAAATTCAGGTCACACTATCTCACATGTCCCAGAAATCCATCCACCGAAACTCCTTGACCTATCAGAACAGATTCCAACTAAGACTGCCTCTATTTTTTCGATTTTTTCGTACAAGCGAGGACTTTTAGCTGTTCAAAAGCTTTATGAGGAATGTTGCACGTCAAT
>NW_022711942.1:0-759 GCF_011630105.1 Anneissia japonica
ATGTAAATAGTAAACAACACACTCCACTTGCAAGTATGGCGTTGGCCAGAAGTTCTTCAAATGATGAATCTGAGCCGGTTTCAGGCATATTTTTGTGATACATGTTGTAAGAACCTAGAGTATGGTTGTGTCATTAAGCGTAAACAGCTTAAAAGAAATTTAAGGATGTGCAACTCTGTAGAAAACAATAAATACGAGTCCTCAGTAAGGCCTATTAAGTTTCCGTCGAAGCTGAAGAATAGCCTACATATATAACGAAAGGGATCTCAGGGATGGTGGTGCAAGTAGTAGTCAAAATTGCACCGAATCTGTTTAAAGGTACGTGTGTGGTTACATATAACGCTAAAAATGGTATGGTATGTTTTACTTAATTGAGAAGCACTAAGCGTCTCTCTATCACACCACACATACACACAGAGGAAGCCCTGCCTTTTCCTCAAACTGGGGTACTATCGACCTTCAGTGACTGTGCTTAGACTAAGTAATTCAGGCTTAATTTGATTTTAATGTCTTCATGAAAAGAATATAACAAAATTATTATATTAATAGTACAGTATGCTTTATCTACATAGGAATCCTAGACACAACATAACAAAAAATATATTAATTAATAGGTATCAAAACTGACTTAAGTTTTTAATTAAACATCACCACCTGCATTTAATATTGTATTATACTGATACTACTTATTTTTCTTTTCTTTTCTTTTTTTTTTGGAAATCAACCTTTGTTTAATTAGTTTGTTTAATTAATTTTCAC
>NW_022711943.1:0-1080 GCF_011630105.1 Anneissia japonica
CCTTTTCCAAAACACTTATAAATAACATTACAGTATTTTTGTTAATCTTATTTTAACTCTTAATATTTGTGAAAAAATGACCAAAAATTTATCGTAAATAAAATCAATATAATATATTTAAATGAATGTATGTATTATAACACACATTTTTAACTATTTATAATTTAGTATTTCTTAAATGATATTGGAATATCATCGTACCATTGAAATTATGAAACGCGTAAAAAATATTGTTGGTAGTTGTATGAACTGTATCGTAATTCAGTGTAATGTTTGTTTTTGTAGAACGGCTGGACGCCATTAATGCACGCTGTGAGGTGGGGAGCACCAGATGATGTGTTGGAGAATATGATTGAAATGGCAACAGTTGAGTGTTTAGAACAACAGGTGGTGAGTAGAATTAAATATCATTGCATTTTAAACATCACAAGCACACAACATGTGTACACATCATAAACATACAAATAACTCGAAGTGATTTATTTCATGTTGGGTTGAAAATGAGATTTTTATTTCATGATTTATTTGACATTTTTTACAACACAGAAAAAGCCTATGCTCTGGCCATTATCACTAATTCATATGAAATATTGTTAAAAAAATACATTTTACACTTACAAAAATAGTCATGTTTGGATTTGTTCTGTTTAATACAGTTTACTGAATAAATTGGTGACAATCAAATTGATATTTTTCACAAAAAGTATTTTCGCTAAAAATCCCGATTTGGAAATATTTTACTATTGTGTGTAAAACATAGGCCAATGGATACAAATATTTTTTTGCGCGATTTCGCCTAAAAAACCACATTTTTAAAAATATTAAATAATGTAAGTAGTATTTAATAATGATGAATGTAATAAGTAATGTATGTGTGATGTTTGTGAGTTGTTATGTGTTGTTGATATGTGGTGTGTGTATAGTTTCTTGTTTTTGTTTATTATTTCTTTCTCATCATATTCTACGTTTGTCTTGTAGCGTCCTGGTGATTCCACTATTCTCAATCACTTGGCGGCCCGCGCACGCGTGTCAGCAATGAGACGCGTGTTGGAAAAAACCAACAAGAAGATTAACACGCAA
>NW_022711944.1:0-858 GCF_011630105.1 Anneissia japonica
TGACAAGATGGCGCAGCAATGCAGAGTTATGTATGTGTACCATCCAAGATGGCCGTCGTAGTAAAACACCACCTTCAGGCTTAGTATACATATTATTACATCAATAAGCCCTCTGACTGACTATTATTTCATTAATGATAATGAGTAATGGTAATAACAAATTATTAAACTATTGTAGCCAAAATGAGGCCAAGTGGAGCATCTTATTCAAAAATAAAGTACCAAGGAATGAAAATTAAAATCGTGTACATTACACCCAAGCATCGCAACGCTCGAGTTTCACGGGTAACTAACTGTACTGAACTTTCTGAGTAAATTGAGGGCGCAATTGCAAACGATGGTGCTTAGCAAAATTTCTGCGTATTTCGAACATCAAATACATTGGGGTTAGCGCTCTAATATTCTTATTATATCTCTATGGGGGGCTCACACAGGGACTTTCACAGATGGAGCGTCTATGCTACCTCAGCCCCATCATGGTTGGGGCCGAGGTAAGAAAACTTATGATTGTGGCACCTCACATCATGAACATAGGCATATCATGACTATATATGGGCACATCATGGCTATATATGGGCACATCATGACTATATATGGGAATATTAACAGTTTTTTCAAAGAAAATTTGATTGTCTGGACACAGCTTAACATAGAAATTTAACTGATTATGAGGTATTTTGTTTGTGTACTGTAGGTTTTACTTGTATGCCTTTAGGCCTACATTTGTTTGTGTTTACTTGATGACAATATACTATAAATAACACGTGGCAAAGACAAGCCAAACCAGTCACTCGTCGCAAATCGTGTTTCAGAGAAAATGGCCAAACCATGCTGAAATGTCAAATTTTTAAAAATCTA
>NW_022711945.1:0-599 GCF_011630105.1 Anneissia japonica
TACTCTAATTATTATAAACCATGGAAAAATATTGGCACAAATTTTAGTTTTTACGCAAAAGAATTTTAAAAAAATGAGAAATACAGACTATTTCTCATCGGAGATTACCATTTTCTCAACGAATTCTTCGTTACTAGGCAAATTCAGAGGTTGCAGATCGCATCAGTTGGAATGCTCTCGCTTTGATGTATAGTTTCGGGTGTCTACTATATTTCTTTGCAGATCTATCGCAAAATCAAACATGGAAAAATTCATTCACATTTTTTTTGTGTGTGGAACAAAAAAATAAAATTTCAGCCTTATTTTACATTTTTTTCATATTTAGGAATGTCTAAATTCCGTTAAACTATTTGTATGATACTTATAAATCTTTATAACATATATAAAAATCAGATTTTTCTTAACTAAAAATTTGCCGGTAATGGGGCTTTAAATAGTAATTCTATAAACTTTGTTTCTGATAGCAAATTAGTAGTACTGTAAATCATTGAGACATCAACTTCGTTTTAGCTGGGACTTCAGGCCCAACCCCCTTTTTTACCAGTTTACTACTGTAGTAGTGTATTTTATCATAATTTTGTTATTAAAGAAACACCCAC
>NW_022711946.1:0-847 GCF_011630105.1 Anneissia japonica
CAGGAAACTGATTAGGCTTTTAGAATGCAATTTATTTCAACATGAATATTTTAACCTCTCATCTTCAAGACTGATTTATGAACATTATATACAGGTTGACATAATAACATAGTGTTTATAAATCAGTCATGCTGAAGATGACCTGAGGACAGGTTGAAAAATTCATGTTGAAATAAATTGTGTTCTAAAAGTCTACTTCACTTCATGTGTGTGTATGTGTGGGTGGGTGTGTGTGGGTTGGTGGGTGTGTGTGTGTGTTTTATTTTATTGTTGTATGAAATTGCTCTGTTAACAATAAATTGATTTTACATTTAAAAAAAAGTTTTTACAGCCAAAATGGCCACCATCTTGGAATTTTTTGTGATAACGTCATTATTCCGATTAAATTTTTTAACGAGATTGAAAAGTAACTATTAAGCCAAGTTCTTGTTACATTTGATATACATAGTATATGTAAAAGTGACTAAAAACATACATTTATTTCCCCTACCTCCATCTTAATTAATCCAGAAAAGGATATTTTATGTCAAAATTTCAAAGTGCTGTAAAAAAAAATTGCCCAAGCTCTAAGAATGGGGATTTTTTTTTCTGAGACACTATATGATATATTGATTCAGAAAAAAACAAAAATAAATTGTCCTTTACTTTTTTTTCCCCACTAATTTCCTACTGCACCCAGGCTAGTGTTCAACGAGGTCGCGATTCTCAGCTGAATATAATCCGTAATAACGAAATAGTAATTCGTATTTACGGATTACTAATTCGTTATAACGAATTAGTTAATTCGTAATTACGGATTAATAATTCGTTATTACGAATTAGTAATCCGTAATAACGAATTAACTAA
>NW_022711947.1:0-784 GCF_011630105.1 Anneissia japonica
TCCCATGCGGCGGTCCGCAGGGCCCCCGTCACCTAGGGCCCCGAAGGTGCCCCAACCCATAGGGTTCTCGCTCGGGCACCCTTACCCAAAAGGGCTTTGTTGATACATAACAGCTTAATGTGTCTCTGAGATCGACTGTAAGACATATATCATAGTATATCCGTGAAGGTTTAATGGGGGCCCTGTCGGCCTGGGGCCACCTACAATTTTCCAATTGTTTTAAAAATGGAAATTATACTCGCATTTTAAATATATGAGTGCCAATTCCGGCCACTTTGAGGTGTCGTATTCATAAATGATCTTACCTTAGCCCCAACCATGCTGGGGCTGAGGTGGAATAGGTGTGTGAAAGCCACTCCCTACCCACATTCCCTCTATTTTGAATACCTAAATCTGCAACTGATATATAGCAATCTAGAATACAATGCCAAATATTAGAAAAACGAGCAAATTTAAATTCCCACAATCAAAGTGTTGACCGGATCAAAAAGGGGACCCCATTCTCAGAAAACCACTGGGCCCCGGGCCCATCGTTAGGCCACTGCCGATGTAGTGCCCAATCACCAGCAGAAGGACCTCACTGGAAACAAGTATTTTTCCGACTTTTGTGGGTTATCCTTGGTGTTTGTGTAGAAGTGGTTGGCGCATCGGTTGTGGCTTGGACTCCCAACCTTGAGGTCGGGGGTTCGAAACTCTCGCTGTGTAAGTCGCTTGTGTCCCTGGGCAAGGCACTTTATCTACGGTTGCCTCTCTCCACCCAGGAGTACAAGTGGGTACCTGGTAG
>NW_022711948.1:0-500 GCF_011630105.1 Anneissia japonica
ATACCACGTCGCACACACACACACACACACACACACACACACACACACACACACACACACACACAAAAAAACGATTATTATAAGATTACGTGACAGTGCTCCAGGAAAAGCCGTAGCAGAACTCTAGTAAAAGACTGTGAATAAACAACTTTACAAGCCCACGTGACCGTTTGTAGACCGCAAGTTCCGATTTTTACCAGGAAGTGTATGCTGAGTAAAATCATTCACACGTTAATTGGAGCACTCGCGGAATAATGACACTCGCTTTTCACTCGTGAAACACATGCCCAATACACGCGAGTAATGTCGAACGTTCGGTAATCAGTACTGTATTTTAAGGATATCAGGGGAAACCCTGTACAACTTACGTCACTAATGACATGGCATTTTAATGATAACGGGGATGTCTGTCATCAGTCCAGTTTACGTCACTGATAACAATATGCTTTTAAAATAATAGTAAATGCCAGTTTAAAAAGCATCTCCATTAATTTTTTGTA
>NW_022711949.1:0-644 GCF_011630105.1 Anneissia japonica
AGCTTTATATAGAAGGGATTGTAAATGAGCGGGAATTAAATCACTGGATTTCTTAAGAAAAAATATCATCATTTCACCTTCAACATAAATGAAAACAACAATAGATTGAGCTTTTCCTTACATAAAGATTAAGACAAGATTTCATTCTTCCAAATAACGTATCCACATCAGCATCCTTCTCTTTACCCTTCCTCTTGCTAGTGGTCTTAGGCTTGCTGATCAAGTCCCCAGAAGCAACCTTGGTGTCAATCTCTGCATACATCTTAGGCCAGAGCTGATCCTCTTGTTCAGTGCTGATGGTTGCATTGCGGAGGTAGTCTTTGCAAGCATTCACCAGCTGATTTGTAATCTAGATTGGTTGTATAGCAGAAATAGATTTAGAGTACTGTATGAAAATGCTGCTCAAAAAGAAAACTAATTGATCATTCGTTCCTATACCTAATGATAGAAATTTTTCATACCATTATTGTTTTTCTCATGTTCTCATTCACCTATTTTTTTTCTGTCTGCCTGTTCATCTATTATTCCTCCATCTCTCACTCCTTCCTCCCCTCCCTTAATCCATCTCTCCATCCATCTCTTTCTCCCTCACCTCTACCTCCCTCCCTCCTTCCATCCATCCATTACAAAATTCAAGCTACTAA
>NW_022711950.1:0-693 GCF_011630105.1 Anneissia japonica
CACCTTCACCACTCACAACCCCTACATCCGCCCAGCCACATTTATTGTATCCGTTCAGTTCCAAAATCAAATTTAATTAATTAACAAATCACAAATTTCTTCGCATTCAGCACAATTTTCTTCACTTTTTATTGCTATTAATATTATCAATTATTACTATCGTCATCATCATCATCATCATCATCATTGCTATTGTTATTATTATTACTATTAGTAGTAGTATTATTAAACACAAATTTAAAGAAACTTGCAAATAGATAAAAACGAAATTGAACCACAGCATTGCATTTCTATCTTAAAAGACTTGGCCTGAAATTTATGGATTTAAGTTTTTTTTTAAATCACGCTTAGGCCTACGTGTTCCATTAAGCCTATGTATAACGTGTACTAATGCATATTTACATGTTTTAAAAGTATTCATTTTGAGTGATCAGGAAAGAATTTGTGTTGGCTCAAGAATAAAATTTTAACACTGTGTACAAAGGGGGAGCCGCGGCTCCCACGGCTCCCCTGGATATGTCCCTGAAAAGAGCCGTACTGGGCCGGATTGAGGATTTGGCTGTAGGGGTGCCTGCGAGTCCACACCACCTCAGTTCCAACAAGGTTGGGATGAGTTGCGAACATTTTTAGAATATGAAATTTTAGTTGCCTGGAAATTACACTCTCATACCTCAGCTTAAAAAATCTTACCGG
>NW_022711951.1:0-1648 GCF_011630105.1 Anneissia japonica
ATGCCTACATATACATATATATATGCCTCTATGAATAAGCTAAATGATTTATATATTAAATTTGGAATTCCATTGAATAGATTTAGTGACTGAGAGAAAGTTCCTAATATTTAGCCCAAAAGGTGTGGTAGTCTTTCCCAGTGACTTTCCCAGTTTATCACTCAAATAGCTATTATGGCCTATTGCAATAACTAAATAAATTTGTAATTGAAGTTACCAGCTTATATGAAATGTTCGGTTATTGGTTGATGTTAGAGGCTTTGATTTTCATTCTCAAACGAAAAGTGATTTGGTTTCTCTGACATACGGTACTGTTTACCACAAAGATTACAATATGAGATAAATGAGATTTCGGTCAGACAATATTATTCGATTACCTTATCCGGAATATGTGATTTTTGGTTGCTCTTGAATGATTGTGTAGAATCAAGCAAGGAGCATGTGTTGCATGATGAACCACAAAGATGACTGCCCAAATTATGGCTGTTGCAAGAGGTAATTTTCCTCTTGAATTTAGATTTTACCAACATATTAAGAAGGTTAGGTGGTCTACGATATAATGATATAGCATAGGCCTATAATATGGTATGAGAAAACATAATTGTTCAATTGAAATTATTAAAGTGTCCAAGGTTTGATTTACAGTACTCGTGCGAATAAGCGCCCGGGCGCTTAAAATATTTTTTGCACTTTTTGAGGGGTGCTTATACGAACGGGGCGCTTATCAAAACAGAGTGGAAATTGAGGGGGCACTTATGGAAATAGATAAAAATCGACGGGTACTTATGAGAACTTATTAAATTCAAGAGGCATATTTTGAATGAAAAACGATTATAAGGATATCAGGAAACCGCACATTACAAATGGTGGTGCCGCGGAAACTTTCGTCCAAAGAGCATGGCTTGTCATGACAAGAAAGTTGTGAGTACATGTATTACATAACAGCAGAATAGCAGATGAAATTAGTGGTGGTGGTTAGCTTGTTGGCCATCGGCTGATTGAGATCAGCATAATGGCATGATCATTGCATGCTTTCTTGAAAACTCAGATGAGAATGTGTTAGGTGTAAATTGTCGGAAAAGCAGTAGGACTAGGCTATAGAAAAATGTAAGAAGATGAAAGTTGGAAATATACTGTCTGTCCAGGGAGCTCTCATCTGTCCAAAATAAATATCCTCATTTTGATATTGACTAAAGGAGAATGTGATTCCACTCAACACCTCAAATCATGCCAACATCCACACAGTCCAGGATTGATTGAGTTATTGAGGGTGCGTTTATTCAAATTAGAAGGGGACGCTTATTCAAACGGGGTGCTTAAGGAAATTTTCACGTAAGAAGGGGCGTTTATTCAAGAGGGGCGCTTATTCAAACAGGGCGCTTATTCGCGTGAGTACGGTACTTCTTTTTGCCCAGCTGCCGACGTCATCGTATTGATGATTTCCACTAAAATGGACTACCATGCAGGACAGACTTGCTTATACTGAATGTGCTTTAGTTCCATGAAAATGATGATTTTTTATTATTATTATTATTATTATTATTATTATTTAGGGTTTAAATCGAGCAGGTGGGGTCGTCAATATCCTGGGCTTAGTCGCATACAGCATTTAACATTCTTATTCATTGTTCTTCAATGTACAGTAATT
>NW_022711952.1:0-301 GCF_011630105.1 Anneissia japonica
CTTTACTCTACTTCTTCTCATCTTTCCGGCGTTGGCGTCGTTGACTTTCAAGTCTGGGTTCTGGGTCCACGGTAGGAGGATTCGTCCTTCGTAGGTCTTGCTGTCGTAAGTTTGCCTCCGGATTTTGTCTGGCCTACGACACGCGGACGCCGGATTGGACAGAGGATACCACTTCGTGCGGTTTGTTCTGAGCGACCGGACGAGATTGGCTTCTGTCACCTTCACCATCTTTACTCTACTTCTACTCTTTGGGGTCCCCTCGCTCTTTTGCGTGAGAGCTTGGGCATATTACTCGGACAGG
>NW_022711952.1:377-1037 GCF_011630105.1 Anneissia japonica
CTTGGGCAATTACTCGGACAGGGGTCCCCTCGCTCTTTTGCGTGAGAGCTTGGGCATATATCGGACAGGGTCCCCTCGCTCTTTTGCGTGAGAGCTTGGGCATATATCGGACAGGGTCCCCTCGTTCTTTTGCGCGAGAACGGGGTATGCCGCTGCTTCCTTGCGGAATGGACCGCCGAAAAGCCCGTACGACGAACGATTCAGTGTGCAGGTCTCGTTCTTCGTGCGGACGGTTCGACGGTCCCATCCGCACGGGTAGGTTCGGCCTTTTCGGTCGGGTGCGAACGCCGATCCGAAAGTCTCGGAGACGATTCATTGCACAAGTTTCGTCGTCGGGACTTTCGAACCGGCGTTCGCATCCGTGCGAGGAAGTCGTCCTTCTCGGTCCATCCGAAGGCAGCGGTAGGGTGTGGGGGGTGGGGTCGATGCTGTTAACCTGCTCGTGGTGACCCTGCTACGGCGATCGGACTCCGTTCGTCGGTCTCCGATCGCTTAACCGATAACAGCAAACATAATTTTTTTTTTAAAGCTAGAGATTTTTGGAAATTTTCGACAATTCTGGACTTAGAAAAAATTTCGACTTTTCTGGACTTAGAAAAATTTTCGACTTTTCTGGACTTAGACAAAATTTCGACTTTTCTGGACTTAGAAAAAATTTCG
>NW_022711953.1:0-833 GCF_011630105.1 Anneissia japonica
GGCGTTGTGACAGCTTCCGCGACAACCCCAATTTCTGAATTTGGCGTAGTGGCGACTACCTTAATATTGACCAATCAGATCACCGGATTGTTTGGCAAACTGCTGGTAACTTTTTTGTTGGGTTGCAATTTTCACCGCATCCGCGATCGAGCATTGTTCGTTTAATAATGAATTAATTATTAAAACAAGTGAGTAATTAAATGTTTTATGAAGGCCTATTTATACACATGCAATAAATGAGGAATGAAGTCACAACATAAAATTAGGTGAATCAGGGGATCTAGTGAAAAAAAGAGCCTTAGGCTTAGGCCTTTAGGCTAGCCTAGCCTTGTCAGGGTGGATTTCGGATAAGAGAAAGCACATTATCTGGTGCCGCCAGCTAGGGCATCCGCCCTTGATATCGTGGATCAAGCCTTGCTATATGAGTACCTCTGTTTAAAATTGTTATGTATTTGTACAATTGTTATGTATTTGTACAAAAATTGCCAAACTCAGGCAATTTGGCAAATTGCCTGAGCAGGCCTGACACACATCTTCTCCTGGTTAACGACTCTTTTGACAGCTAGGCCTCCCTAGCCTAGCCTAGGTAGATCCTAGCCAACAGCGAAACATCCTCAGTGTTTTCTGGAAATTTTTTATTTTGTATACAGTACTTGACGAAAGTTTTTTCTCGCATTTCCTTTTATAAATATAAAACAAGGGAACATTGTTCTCTGGTAATAAAACAATGGTCGACTAACTCCCCTCCGTAGGCCTATGTACGTGTGTTGCGTCGTCGTAGTCGCCTTAAAAAAACGAAAACAGCTCTTGGTGTAGTACGCGAACAGAGTCTT
>NW_022711954.1:0-816 GCF_011630105.1 Anneissia japonica
TAACAGAACAGTACTTGCTGATAAATGATAATGAATACAGCAAAACAGCAAAACTTTCATTATTTTTCTTTTAAATTGTTTATGCTGGTTGGCTACATTGATAATATTATATAATTGTAATATTGTCTAGAACACATGTCTATAAGTGGATTGGATTGAACTCTATATTCAGCTATGTTTAAAGCAGTTCTGTGTAGGTATATGATGTGCTACAGTGTTTCAATAATATTCATATAAAAGTTCAGATTTTTATCATAAACTTCTTTCAACCTTGTGTTTACTGTTGTGTAGTTAAATGTATATACCCATTATACACATCTAGATGTGTATAAGAGACAGATTAAAAATTTATTTGTTTCACCTTATTGGAATCATCAATTGCTTTACTTTTATTCATTAATTCAGTCCATATTATCAAGGTCTTCAAGCAGTTAAACAAAAATCAACAGGCATGGCAAGAAATACCGATTAATGTTAATTATTTACATTGCATGCAAATAAAAACATTTGAAATTTTACATCAGCCTCAATGTGTTCTTATTTTTTTGTAGTAATTCAGCCTCAGTTTTCTTTTGAACAACTGTACATTTTTTTAATTATAGAAAAAAAAAAAAAGAGTGATGATTCCAAATAGAATCAAAATATATTATATATTTACAGGAATTTCCTGTCTCGTTCAAAGTGGATGAACATTACTTCTTGCCCTTCCTACTTTGCATATGTAGGCCTAGATAAGTAATACAATACACATTATATCAGTACAGCACGGTCGACGTTGGCTTAAAAAACTACGGTATGACAGTCGACAGAAGACGG
>NW_022711955.1:0-937 GCF_011630105.1 Anneissia japonica
TGAAGACATCTATCAATGCTACGAGTCAGGATGGGTTGATTTCAGGGCTATAGCTGAAGCTAAAATTTTCGAGAAACACTGATTTTATAACTGATATGATGACCCTACAGTTATGACCCTTGACCCTCACCTTTTGAAAATGTGTTACCAAGCCAAAAATGATTCTTGGACCACCCTAAACCAATTTCTGAAGCCAAATTCTCTGGACCTCAAAATGCATACAAAACCTGGTCTGGCTACTAGGGTAATATGAGTACATTAGGACACATAAAGTGATTTCATCAATAATTGAAAGCTAGTATGCGTTCCTTAAATCATGATTCACTGCTGATTATCAGTTCTATGTATTTTTTGTACCGACTGTACCAAATTGGGGTCAGTGGAAAGTGGTTTGGTGCAGAGACTTCCATTCAGGTTATGAACCCTGTTGTCGAGGACTCGAACCACATGCTGACCATTCTCGGCCGGCCAAGCTTAGTTAACTCAACTTGCACTGTGAGTATTTCACAGCTTATTAAAAGCAAATAAATATTGTAGCCACTCCTCATCAATAGTGATGGTAACATCAGACCTGATTATACCAAGATATATAAAAAAAAAATAAAAAAATAATTTCATGTATAGAATGGGGTATTCAAACGACAATAATACAACAATATTTTTTAACAATAGATTCTACATTAATATATACCTTGCTTTAGAGCATTTGCTGCTTGCAAAAGCTTATTTTTCTGTAGATTGTGAACGAATGCCTCCATGTTTTCTTCACGAAGTATCTTTTGGCGTTCTAGATCCATAATCAAATGCCATGTGTCTGCATATACCTTTGCTGGTGTATTATACAGTCCACTGATTTTTACTCTTTCTTCACGCCCGAGTGCCATTCCAAACTCAATAAGTTGTTGTCTGTGACATGTGAATTTTAAGATTTTCCTAT
>NW_022711956.1:0-2014 GCF_011630105.1 Anneissia japonica
CCCAGCCATTAAAATTACCATCACATTTGATGGTAGAATTTCTATTCAACCTAAAGTCCTGCACTGATCATAGCCACATTCTCTTACTTATTCTATCAATAATAGTAGAAATAATGGAAGTGTTTAGCGTTTGCCTCCCTGTACCCAGGAGTATAAATGGTTACCGGTATGTGCTGGAATGGCAAAACAAACTTGATGTGAGGAGTGGCAATCCCCTTTGAACCATACACCACCTCCCAGCCATTAAAATTACCATCACATTTGATGGTAGAATTTCTATTCAACCTAAAGTTCTGCACTCATCATAGACACATTCTCTTACTTATTCTATCAATAATAGTAGAAATAATGGAAGTGTTTAGCATTTGTCTCCCTGTACCCAGGAGTATAAATGGTTACCGGTATGTGCTGGAATGCTAAACAAACTTGATGTGAGGAGTGGCAATCCCCTTTGAAACCATACACCACCTCCCAGCCATTAAAATTACTATTGAATTTCTATTCAACCCAAAGTCCTGCACTCATCATAGCCACTTTATGCATTCTGTCAAGAAGATTAGAACCTCCATATCCTAGTCTTTTCTAATATTACCCCATCTCATCCACAGATTCCAACTTATTAATATATACTTTCTATTAACCCGGCCTAAATCTTCCTCTGCTTCACATACATCCTCCAATTATACTATAAATGTGAACAAGAGAACATGCATTTACACCTAAACCAGCACCTCTCCAACTCAGTATCAGGCCCATATCAGGACTCAACTTGGTTTTGTGAGAATCAGAGGTCCAGGGGCATCTAAGCGCTCGGTGGGATCTAATGCAAAATGTTGTGTTGGAGCTGAAACATTTCAGCATATAAATGAAGAATTTAATCATCATTTTAATGATTTTTTATACAAGTGGAGAGTAGTTTTTTTTTTTTTTATCATAGGGTATCTCTCAAAAAAGGTGTTAGAATAAACTATTGAATAGTTCTTTCCTGCCTCATCTACATCCTCCAACTCATACAATAATCTAGTTAACCTCCATATATTCCTCTTACCCCACCACTTTCACCACCTCTTACTCATTGCAATATGCTATCAAGTTTGAATATCTAACTTTCATTAATTCATCAATCTTACTTTATCTCATCTCCAACTATCAGTTCAGTCCCATCAGTGTCCCTTCCCAGTGGCGTATTGAGGGTGTGGTTAAAAATCATCTCATGCGAGCTAGCTCCTCCTTATATAATCATTGAACCTCCCTATTTGTATTCCTGGCCTGCCTATTAAATAAATGTTCTGATTGGTCAATTGTTAATATTGATTGACACACTGGAAAGGTCCTTATTGGATACACTACCAGGTGGGGATCTGTGTCATTATTTTTATATATCAAAGCAAATTGAATATGAATTCCTGCAATATACCATATGCTTGGGTCTACCACAGGTACAGCAAAGGATGTATGAGTGAGTTTTGCTTATGTTTACTGCTTATAATTGTTGCTTGATAAAATCCAAAATCTTCTCAGGTGGTTTTGGCAGCATCATGGCTAGATGGTCGAAACCTGATGAGAAGCCTGCAGAGAGAGAAGCTTTAGAAGACCTGGAGAAAGTGTTGATGAGGATCGAAAACATGGAACCCCCACCACCTATAGTAGAAACACCTGAGGATGATACTCACGAGTTTGATCATGTTGGTAAGTCAAACCTATTATGGAATTTGATTGAACTTTGACATAGAAATACAGGGATGACGAATTTTACACCATAGTAAGGGCTGTTATGTAAAGCGCCTAGATGAATCTGTGAACAAAAGGGTGTTATATGGGTACAGTACATGGGCAACTCAAAGATATTTTTCACAGAAAATGTTATTTACAGTGTGGACAGAGCATTATAGAAAAGTGGTTGGTGCATTGGTTGTGTCTTGGACAGGGGCGGATCCAGTAGGGGCACGGGCCCATGCCCCCCCCCCCCATTTTGCCACTAAATTTTAAAATTTCAAAGCATATGTTGAAATCA
>NW_022711957.1:0-878 GCF_011630105.1 Anneissia japonica
TTATAATTTACAAAAATATTACTGAGTGAAAATAAGTTTAACTCGGGGATGTATTGCTTTCTCAGGCCTTCATAAAAAGGACACACAAACAGGAAATGGGTTTCGTCTTCTGTAGCACAATTATCGAAAAATAAACATATTCTGTTTTCTCTAGTAATATTCATATGACGACCTCTTTCTATTAATAAATTATGGTTTGACAAAAGAAACCTAGAAATTGTTCTTAGTTTAAAATTTAAATGAAAAATTGTGAAGAAATTGTGAAAAAAGTGAATTTGGTATGTTGAGTTTGCTATAAAATGTTAAGCTACAGATTTTTGAATATTTAAAAACTGGGGGAAAAAGGGGCGTAACCACCCATTTTTAAACCTTTTTCCCCCAGTTTTTAAATATTCAAAAATCTGTATCTCATTCACCGTTGCTCAGTTTTTCATCAAACAACTTTTTTCTGTCTTAGAAAAATCAGTTCTACAACATATCAAATTTTTTTCCCTCCGGAGCCTGACTTTAAGAATCACTCATTAGCTTGACAAGAAAACGTCTGATAAGGTCATTTGAATTTTTATTGTAGATTCCCCCTCTGAGAAGTCACATCCATAACAAAAAATCAGAGTCTCTGATTATTTTTATGGAGGCAACGCCAACAAGTACCATGCACATCAATGTTTGACTTCAGAAACATTGACATATAGAGACTCGAACTAACCCGACCCACAATGGAGTATTTACATTAAAGTAATAAATTCCATCTTGGAATGTGAAGGGAGGGTCTCCGTCTGCTGTTGTAAAGTCTACAATGGCGTTTATAATTTCTTTTTTCCCTTTGAGGTCGTAGTCCGTAACCCATACAGAGTAATTTACTGTCCCTGGATGCGCGG
>NW_022711958.1:0-1532 GCF_011630105.1 Anneissia japonica
CACTTTTTGCACAAAAGTGCTTATCTCGCCGAGTTGAGCACTTAGTGCAAATTTTTGACTTTCCGAAATATTTCGAGTACTTAAAAAAAAAAATTCTAAATTTCAATGGAATAGTGTTTGTTTCAGCATATCTCACTTTTCCTAACAAAAAAAATTACATTTTGACTCAACTTTTTAACATCGTCACTTTTTGCACAAAAGTGCTTATCTCGCCGAGTTGAGCACTTAGTCCAAATTTTTGACTTTCCAAAATATTTCGAGTACTTTTAAGAAAAACTTCAAACTTTCAATGGAATAGTGTTTGTTTCAGGCTATCTCACTTTGCCTAACAAAAAAAAATTATATTTTGACTTAACTTTTTAACATTGTCACTTTTTGCACAAAAGTGAAAATCACGCCGAGTTGAGCACTTAGTGCAAATTTTTGACTTTCCGAAATATTTGGAGTACTTCAAAAAAAAAATTCAAACTTTCAATGGAATAGTGTTTGTTTCAGCCTATCTCACTTTGCCTAACAAAAAAAATTACATTTTGACTCAACTTTTTAACATCGTCACTTTTTGCACAAAGTGCTTATCTCGCCGAGTTGAGCACTTAGTGCAAATTTTTGACTTTCCGCCATATTTCGAGTACTTTTTCGAAAAACTTCAAACTTTCAATAGAATAGTGTTTGTTTCAGCCTATCTCACTTTGCCTAACCCTAACCCTAACCCTAACTCTAACCCTAACCCTAACCCTAACCTAACAAAAAAATTACATTTTGACTCAACTTTTTAACATTGTCACTTTTTGCAAAAAAGTGCTTATTTCGCCTAGTTGAGCACTTAGTGCAAATTTTTTTTACTTTCCGCCATATTTCGAGTACTTTTCCAAAAAACTTCAAACTTTCAATGGAATAGTGTTTGTTTCAGCCAAACTCACTTTGCCTAACCCTAACCCTAACCCTAACCCTAACTCTGACCCTAACCCTAACCGTAACCCTAACCCTAACCCTAACACTAACCCTAACCCTAACCCTAACCATAACTCTAACCCTAACATTAACCATAACCCTAACCCTAACCTAACAAAAAAAAATTACATTTTTGACTCAACTTTTTAACATTGTCACTTTTTGCACAAAAGTGCTTATCTCGCCGAGTTGAGCACTTAGTGCAAATTTTTGACTTTCCGCCATATTTCGAGTACTTTTCCGAAAAACTTCAAACTTTCAATGGAATAGTGTTTGTTTCAGCCTATCTCACTTTGCCTAACCCTAACCCTAACCCTAACCCTAACCCTAACTCAAACTCTAACCCTAACCCTAACCCTAACTCTAACACTAACCCTAACCCTAACCTAAAAAAAAAATTACATTTTTGACTCAACTTTTTAACATTGTCACTTTTTCCACAAAAGTGCTTATCTCGCCGAGATAAGCACTTAGTGCAAATTTTTGTCTTTCCGACATATTTCGAGTACTTTTCATAAAAACTTCAAACTTTCAATGGAATAGTGTTTGTTTCAGCCTATCTCACTTTGCCTAACCCTAAC
>NW_022711959.1:0-627 GCF_011630105.1 Anneissia japonica
TTATGATTAAAATTTTCAGACTTAACATCAATAAATAATATTAGTATCCCATTTACAGTAATGCGTGTTATGATTGCTTTAGGTGGTTTAATGATACAAGTTACATTTATGTTAAACCAACATTTTCTTTTATTACCATGCTTTATGCAAATGTTAAAAGGTTAGATTTTAAAAAATTTATCTTTTCATCTGCAATTTGTATGAAACTATAATTTCTTTTTTTATTTAGCATGTAATCAAACATTGCAATTTAAAGAATTTATTGATTACAAAAAAATTTATACTAACAGATTTGTCAACACAATTCAAGTAATAAAAAAAAAACACCAATAAAACAGCATAAAAATATGGGAAAGCCCCCACCACTACAGGGGTCTTAAGTTGGAAGAAGCCAATTCAGGTAAAAATTAAGCCTGCTTTAATACATTCAATTTTATCAGCACTGACATCCATGAGACAAAAATTCGAAATTTAGTAAAAACATGCAAATTTAATAATATAATTCTTGTTTGCTTGTGGGTGTCTCGATTTCCGGGAGATCTCCACGACTTTGGATTCCTGCCCAGGGCTCCCAAGTCTCCCGGAACACCCGGGAGTCTCCCGGATTTTTGATCGATCTCCCGGGCT
>NW_022711960.1:0-699 GCF_011630105.1 Anneissia japonica
AACATATTGAGAAACTATCTTAGCAATATACAAGTTGAGAAACAATACGGTAATTAAGTCAAAGCAAGTCGGCATACGTCTATAAAGGATTAATGATAATGAACAAATAAACTGTGATAAGGGTGAACAATGAATGAGCAAGTGGTGGACTGGGGGAAAGCATTACTATAGTTAATGCATAGGGGAATTAATTCATCCATGATTAATGGATAAGCTAAACATAAGGCATAACTAAAATCAAGAACAGGAAGCGGCTATGAAAAAAAAAATTATATATATATATATATAAAATTATACAAAGCAATATTGTAAATTAAATAAATGTGGGTATATAAAAGTATTGAAAGGCAAATAAAACATAGTTGTAATGATATGAGCAAGAATCCAAAATGATATAGGCCTGTGTAGTATTGTATAAGGCATATAATATATATAGATATAGTGCATCTTGAAAAAATGAAACAGATAAGTTCTACAATAGTATAAGCTAGAGTAAAAATACCAACAATAATATATAATGAATAGGCCTAACAGAATAATAATAATAAAACCGAATAAATAGAAATAAAATTATAATTAAAAGTGACCAAAAACTAAGAGAAGAATATTTAGCGGCAGAAGAAAAATTCACTGATCATTACAACTTTGTTTTATTTGCCATTCAATAATTTTATATACCCACATTTATTTAATTTACAA
>NW_022711961.1:0-1054 GCF_011630105.1 Anneissia japonica
AGCAATAAAATTAATATTTATCATTCTTCTAAACTATTTGTTCAGGCCTTAGAAAAAGAGTTCGAATCATCGGGAAAGAAAAATGATTGTGAAGTTGTGCAGGAGTGGGCAAAAAAGCATGTTTATTGGGTGACTTCGTTGACACCTAGCAGCGATCCAATTGAAATGCTTGGGAAGTTTATGAGTTTAAAGAATCATATTCAAAACATTTATATTGGGCATTCAGAGCACTTCCCAAATTGCTTTCATCCTCCCATACAGGAAAAAAATAGGAAGAAATGGCGAACAAAACCAGTTATAAAATATAAGCATATAGCAGAGGTAATCTAGTTGTGTAGCAGTGGGAAGAAAGACCTACAACTCTCCATTCCACAATTCAGTTCTCCACTACCACCTGTTCGTTCAGCATTTATACCAGGGAAAGATGTAGCAGTAGCTAAACATCTTTCAAGATTTAGCAGTCTCACATAAATAAGAATCTCAAACCAAAAGGCTCTTTTCAGAGCCATTATTTAACAAAAGAGAAGCAGTTGTATAGTCTGTGTGTTTTTTTAAAATTTCATTTAATTTGTTCACTCACATAATACTGTACAAAAAACAAAAAAAAATAATAATATTACATTACATAATACATGTATGGACATTAAGAGGTCAAAATAAGTTTAGAATCAAACTTTAAGCCATGACCACCAGTTAAAATTATATTAGGCATACATCAATAAAATATTATAAATACAATTTAATAATAAAGTTGAATTAAGGCAGTGTGTCAATTATTCATTAATTTGACCAAAATGTCAAGTTTACAAACAAGCAGATAGCAATTATAACACTACACACTACAGTAATTAATCGTAGAAGTCTTATGAAGATAAGCCTATCCAATAGTGACGTTAAAGGGTCAAAACCAGGACATAACTCCGACTTTAGATTGACAATGATTGAAAAATGTTAAATACAGGCACAATGTATACATCCTATGTACAGAATCCAGTTAGAATATGTAATTATGCATCAAATTGATATATTATTATTACTATTATTATTATTATTA
>NW_022711962.1:0-518 GCF_011630105.1 Anneissia japonica
ATCATAGCCAGTCTCAAAATTAGGCTAGGAAGTTTGTTTTAAACAGCAGACACGCTACAGAACGAAGTGCGTCAAAACGAGTGTTTGTTAATGTTTAGTGATAAAGATCATGAAACGTTGTAGAATAACTGACTTTTTTCGTCCGCTGTTGCAAAGAAGAAAACGACAGATAGTCCTGGTGGGTTATTGATTTTAAAATCAATTAGCCTAGTCTAGATGTTGACTAGCTAGGTTCGCTCCTTGTTCATTTAGATACAGAATTATACCCCGACGACAACAAAGTGTAGGCCTAGGCCTAAGTACAGTAGAACGTACTACAGGTAGACCTACTAGGCCTAGGCTTTTGTTGTAAAAGTTGAAGTGCATGTACAGGATGCGCCATAGGCCTATATTTAAAAAAATACATTTTGTTAATTATTATTGGGTGGCCTGGGACGTCCGTGCACGTTTACAAACGCCATTGATTAGAATGAAAATAGACGCGCTAAATTTCGTGTTTTTTTTTTTTTTTTTTTTTT
>NW_022711963.1:0-1206 GCF_011630105.1 Anneissia japonica
GAGTCAATCCGAGATGGCCCGAGTGAAGTTTCATGCAAATGTTTCGTACGGAAAAAAAAATCGCCACCCGATCCCCACAGCATAATAGCCCGTACTTGAGAGAATACGCTTTTGATTCTACCTTTCACAAATGCGTTACCAACAAACTATTGAACGAAAATGAAACTCATCGCAACAAGCCGAAGAAAGTAGTCCTACAACTACCCCAGATTGTTGTCAGTTGACCCGGGTTATCAGAAAAGATTGTTGCAAACTCAAATTATACATAATTTGCGGCTAATCATTAGGCATACAAAATCTAAATGTTAAATAACCTTTGGTTATACGTTTACGACACGACAGTGTTTATACCAAATCACTTGTCAGTCTAAATTAGGAATTTACATTTTAACAATTAACTAGATGCAAATATACCATTGTTTGACAGTTCGTACACGCATACGTGTGGACTAAACGCATATCATAATTGGATTTCGTGCGAGAGTTACTCGATGGTAAAAACTAATCAGTGATGAAACAGTCCTACTTCGAAAGCACCTAATACTGTCAGTTTGAACACCATTCTTTAGTCTGCCAGGTTAATACAGTATATCCTGTTGACAAATGCTACGTTTTAGCCTCATCAATCACAATGTTTCATTCTCGCATCTGATTACGCTTCATCAACATTGATTTGTTAATGTGTATATATCGATCCTGCATATCGATTGAATTGCGAACAGTCGCACATTATTGCACTGGTTTAATCACTATGAGTATTTCAATCGTAATTACTGCCGCAACTTGCTATAACAATTTACACTGATTTATTACTCTTATCGCTATGCTCCAAGCTCTTTTACTACGGTACTGCCTCTAAATATCAGCCTGTCGTGTTAGTCCATTCTGCGGGTTAATACTAGACATAGGTCTACCCAGACTTCTCATACGGTGTCCAACTTGTTTTTATTGAGAAATGCCCTTCTTAAGTTCAATTTTGAAAAATGTTTGCATGTGGGAGTGTCCACAAAAAATCTTCAATAATATCAGGTGCGGATCCAGTAGGGGCACGGCCCCCGTTTTGCCACTAAATTTTAGAATTTCAATGCATATAAATGTTATGTAAAAGTTGAATTGAATTGATTGAATTGATTGAATTGAATTGAATTGAATTGAATTATGTATTGAAATAAGCGCTATTCATTTATATATTCTGAAAATGTTTTG
>NW_022711964.1:0-737 GCF_011630105.1 Anneissia japonica
ATTAATATTATTATTTATAGCAGATGAACAGTGTTTTCTTTTTATAAAGGTTTCTATTAATTGTTTAGCTTTTTCCTAGCCTTCGTGGCTATTTGTTTTGTGAGCTTTATTGTAGTGATTATCCCTATCTTTAGCTGAGTCTGAGAAAATCACTCGTCATCACCATAAGGCGTTTACAATATTTCTATTACCGGTATATCAGGGTGTATATACACTATATATATACATTTTTATTATACGTTTCAAGCAAGTTTAGTACAGTCTTCGAATAAAAGACATGACGGTACATCGTGTAGCATAGCTCTCAATCTCCTATAAATAAATACATTTTGTAATAAAATGCCTCCGACGGGATTCAAACACACGACCTCTCGCTGTCGGTGTACGGTAAGAATGGCCCCGGAAAAAATGGCCCCGGAAAAAATGGCCCCGGAAATAATGGTCCCGGAAAAAATGGCCCCGGTAAAAATGGCCCCATATGACAGGTAGGTAAAAATGGCCCCAATAATCAAATTCTGAATTAAAACTGATTTTCTTGAGTCATTATATGCATTTTTTTATCTTAACTAATTTAGTTTTTAAAAGGAATCTCCCTAATAATCAAATTCTGTAACACACAATTGATCCACATGCTTTAACTACTGTTTATTTGCATTGTTTATAACATGTAAAGTTAATTCATTTGATATTTAACAAAAGTGAAGTTTGTGGTTATCTATGAGTTGCATATTTTGGTA
>NW_022711964.1:805-1042 GCF_011630105.1 Anneissia japonica
ATCAAAAAATGTTATTCAATGGCCATTGTTTTTCAATTATCTCTCAGAACATTATTTGCATCTGCTGTAATTGTTAAAAAACAAATGCTTTTAAAGAAATAAAAAAAATCACATATTGATCTCAGTTCCAAAGGAAAAAATAAAACTTATTTCTAAATTTACAATTTTCACATCTATAAACCTCTTAATTTCACAAAAGAGTGGGTTCTTTTTCAAACAAATACATCCTGCCTAATA
>NW_022711965.1:0-526 GCF_011630105.1 Anneissia japonica
AATAACCCGTCCCCTACTGAGATTGCAACATTGGCAAAAATGCCAACAGTACGCCGTTCATCGTCATCTATCCCTAGCAATTCAAACGGACGATTTGGTTTACGTGGGACACAAGGTCAATTACAATTTCTATTAATTAATCTTGTTAAATTATAACATGAGATTCACTTTTAAAAAAAGCTGTGGTAGCAAGCAACCGACAGAATGTTGTGTTTACTTACTGCAAACAATGTTTAAATTTGAAACACAACTGAGCAAACAGGCAGGGCTTGATCGATTTGGGCCGGCAGTGTGGGTCAATATTGTGAACCGTTTGTTAATGGTTATCTCTAGCATACAATCCAATACGACAATATTTTGGGTTGGCAGATTGACGCTAGTACAGTGAATCTTTACAGGGTAGCCATAATTTGTTGTGTAATGAATTACAGAGCCCCATTTTATATTTACCACCAATGGGGGGCCGCCATGTTAAATGATTTAATACACAACCACGATTGAGAAAACCATGATTGACAGATTACAT
>NW_022711966.1:0-641 GCF_011630105.1 Anneissia japonica
ATGAACGATCCATTAGCTTCAATGACAGAACAAGAAGTGCTCAGGAAATATATTGATCTTAGTGACAGCATTTTATCCCATACTGAAAAGGATGACCTCTATGATACACTAACTAAACATAGGGAAGCATTTTCACTGTATGGTGAACTTTCCAGTTGCCCTAACTTTCAAGCAGACATTCATTTAACAAACTATGACCCATTTTTTATACGACCATATTTCGCTACAGACACAGACAAAAAGAATATTGACACAGAACTCAACAAATTAGTTAAATTGGGAATTCTAGAAATAGGACATCAATCGTACACATCACCTGTACTACTAGTTTCCAAGAAAAACTCAACTGATAAACGTGTCGTTACAGATTTTCGGTACTTAAATTCCAGAATCAAACGTATAAACCACCCATTCCCGCTACTAGTTGAAACTATAAAAACAATAGGAAACGCTAATGCTAAAGTCATAAGTGTAATTGATCTCAAATCCGCATTCCATTGTGTTCCGTTAACAAAACAAGCTCAGCAATACACAGGTATAGCTTCATATCATGGTGGTAAACATTATTATTATAAGCGGTTGGCACAAGGTTTAAACGTTTCACCAGGTATTTTTCAGGCTAAAATTGACGAAATTTTGAA
>NW_022711967.1:0-1168 GCF_011630105.1 Anneissia japonica
TTACCCAGCCAGCCCGGTACGACGGCTTGGTCAGCCCAGTAAAAACCGTCAGTGGGGGGGGGGAACAGTCTGCCCCTGCCCCACCTGTTAAGCCACTGTTTATAGGATGAATGGGAATATGAATCATGCAGATCTGGAATCAAATCTAGGTAGTGGGGTCAACATTCCTCCCCAGGGAAAATTTCGATTTCTAGATGGCGGGAAATGACCTTTCCCGACTACTGAGGTGTCTTTTAATTACTTTTTTGTTCTTCTAAATTCAAGGTTTTCCCATCTTGAAAACGGTCTGGTAATTTTTTCCCATTGTTATTACAGTAAATAGGGCTTATGTGGGTATACATACATAACAATTTTTAAAAAAATGAGTAGTTGCATACGAATTTTCCATGAATCGATGAATCCCAAAAAGAAAGGGGGGTCCGGGGGTTCTTCCCCAGGAAAATTTTGATTCCTAGAAGGCGGGAAATGAGCTTTCCCGACTTCTGAGGTGTCTTTTAAATTAAAGTCATTAAAAAATACTTCAGAAGTCGGGAAATCTCATTGTTTACCATTTAGAAATCAACATTTTCCCGGGAAGAACTCGAACATCCCTTTCCCTGGGTTCATTGATTCATTATAATAATTTTCAAGAGGGGAACACCTTGAATTTTGAAGAACTTAAAAAGTAATTAGGTTCAAAATTCAAATTAAGTTCTTCAAAATTCAAAAAGTTCTTCAAAAAAAAAACAATGGGAAAAAATTACCAGACCGTTTTCAAGATGGGAAAACCTTGAATTTTGAAGAACAAAAAAGTAATCAAAAAAAAAAACTTTCAGATAATTTTTTCCCATTGTTATTACAGTAAATAGGCCTTATGTGTGTATACATACATAAAAAAAGATTGAGTAAGTTGCATACGTAGTTTTTCCATGAATCGATAAATCCCAAAAAGAAAGGTGGGGGGTGGGGAGGTCCTGTGGTTCTTCCCCGGGAAAATTTTGATTCCTAGAATGCGGGAATTGAGCTTTCCCGACATTTGAAGTGTGTTTTAATGAATTTTATGTTCTTCAAAATTCTAATTTTCTAATAGCAGAAAAAAAAAAAAAATCAGCTCACGGGTCCTAAAAAGGTAGGTCTAGAATCCTTTTCTTTTTCCCCTTTTTTTGTTGCACAAGGGAGGGGTCAGGAC
>NW_022711968.1:0-2271 GCF_011630105.1 Anneissia japonica
ATGGTTGACGCGATTGTTTTAAATTATTTTTATTTCTATACACTATCGTTGAACTCTACGTCAAGGCTATAATAATAACAAAAAAAAAGTGATATACACATTCACAGGAAGCTACAGGGTGAAACTTGTCGTAACGACTAGCCCTATAGCGTTTTTATTTTCAAATTTAATAGCGATGCAAACTTTGTTTTAATAATATAATTGACATGCCAATTACGACGTTACTGTCTGGTTAGAGAGCTTATAGTGATATAGAGTCGCAGTGCTGTAATTCGAATCACTTGCACGACGAATATTGTCAACAAACACCGTGATGTCCTTCGCTATAGAAAGACACATAATCCACGATGTTTTACTCCTAAACCCAGGTGTCTTAATGGGTACTCGGATGAATAATGGCTGAGGTAATGATGAGACTGTCGTCAGACTAAAAGCACTCCCTCGAGCCAGGAAGTATTCGTCCGCGTTCAGTCTATAGGTTATCGATAATATATCGATCATGTTACAAGGATAAAAGCAACAAAATGGCAATTCTATACACTTTTAACTACAGTATTGCGTCTTTCCAAGCGCCTGTAGAAATGTAAATCCTAAAACAGTTATTTCAAAGCGACATAATAGATGTAGTCAATATTTCAGAATTCAATATTCACATATCAAAGCATGGTTCTCTACCGTATTTAGCGTCCTCTCGAACTTATTAAATAGAATAAATATAATTATTATTATTTGTTTAGATCATCATCATCCTCATCATCTTCTTCGTCATCATCATAATCATTATCATCATCATCATCATAATTATCAACATCATCATAAAAATCATCATCATAATAATCATTATAATCATCCTCATCAGCAGCATAATTATCATCATCATTATTATTGTTATTATAATTATTATTATTCCAATTATTATTAATATTAGTATTGTTCTTACTACCATTAATATGGTATTTGGTATTCGATCTATTTCACCAAATGACCCACTTAAATTAATTGATCGCTGTTCAATACTGAGACCTATTTGTGGGTAATAGTGATCATTTAAACATAGTTTTTATTGTCAAGCCTTAACATTTATCACAAACAAAACCACCCCTATTACAGGGTGGAACTCACATCCAATAATAGTACGTGTAATATTTGTATAGCTAATTATCAACCAACAACTCGGTTGTTGTTGTTGATCCAATGATGACGTAGGCAATCATCAGGCTTCGTTATAGTTAATAATCAAGCCATTTATAATCATTGGTGTTTCCCTCTGGCAGCTGTTTTATCTTGTTTCCTAATATTACCATTCACCGAAAGAAATTAATCATTCCGATTGATGATGCCAAGCCGTGTCGAGTAATTTTCTAGTAAAGACCTTCTGAAAGAGTAAAGAGTTTGATTAGATGTAGTCCAACCACGCGCAGGTACTACGGTAACCATTTGTGTACATTAACTATTACTATAGAGATAAAATGTATCATTATCAAATGATACGGAAAACACATGAACCACTTTCTGAATGTGATTTGATATAAGCTACATTCACATCAAGGCGCGGATCCAATCTCCGGTACCCGGACAAAAAGTCGTAAAAAATGGGCTCAGTGGTAAAGAATATGACCGTTCACATCAAATTCGTACGATTTCCAATCCGGACTCCGAAACCGGGGCGATGGATCTGAGAACCATTTGTACTTTTTTTTCTTTTTTTTTTCGTTGGACCAATCAACAACAAGCTTGGTTTGTTCGAACCAATCGAACGCATACGTTCTTAACCCGAATAACCGTGTTCCGTGCGCGATGTGAACGCAGCGTTCAAAAAACGTAGCAACTCACGACTTTTTGTCCGGGCTACCGACCGGGTCTGGGGTTGATGTGAATGTAGCTATATAATGTACAAACCTGCATTATTATCAATATTTAATGTTTACATTAGACCCTATTTTAAGACTTAGTTCTAAATCACATTTTCCAGAGGGGTTCAGAAAAATAATAGCAAAGACGTTTGAAAAATTGTATTCACTTATAAAGAAACTTGAATATAACGATAGAATTGATTTGATCGCATTTATTCGACGTGAACACCATGGATAACTTACGAACTTCTGAAGTCTTACTTCCAGTGGTACCTGGTGGTGCTTGGGCTGTACAATGGGAGATGATCCCCTAGTATTTTTCGAAGAGTGTTCTGCGTTTACATGAGCCATATTAGTCCGGTGGCTTATGTCATCCCGTGGGAATTTCGTGATCATTTTGTTTTTTTTTTTTAATTAT
>NW_022711969.1:0-595 GCF_011630105.1 Anneissia japonica
AGAATAATCATGAATTGTCTGCAATTTCATTGTTTCTTCTGTCAGTGACACTTTGAAAAAAAAAACTGCAATTTAAATATAAACAAATAACCTGTACATACTTACTAAATTTTTCATTAAAGAGGTTTTGAACCTGAGTTTTTCAAGGACAAGTCTGAATCACTACTGATGTCACCTTACAAAAAAAAAATACAAAACAGTACATTATAGTTTAGTTTGTATATTATAGTTTGTTAATAAATAATATTTATTTTCCCATCCACAGGGCATGTGATACATAATAAAACAGATCCTTATCTCTTCTTGTTGTGTAATACCTGCTTTTTACTGTATGTTTAATTGTTACTAAAATAATATTTATAATCATATTTTATGAGGCTTGAGAGACCTCTCATATGTTAATAAGCAACAAAACAAATATATAAGTAAATGCTACTTACTGCCATACACAAATGTCGTAAAATGTTGCTCTAATTGCTTAGAACCTATGAATGTTTCTCCTTTGCTTTTACTGAATTTGAAAGTGGCATGCATTGATGGAATTACACACATTCCAAAGGATTCCAAAGGATGAGTAAGCCTTAATAATTACATA
>NW_022711970.1:0-509 GCF_011630105.1 Anneissia japonica
TCGAGTACTTTTCCGAAAAACTTCAAACTTTCAATGGAATAGTGTTTGTTTCAGGCTCTCTCACCGTGCCTAACAAAAAAAAATTACAGTTTGACTCAACTTTTTAACATCGTCACTTTTTGCACAAAAGTGCTTATCTCGCCGAGTTGAGCACTTAGTGCAAATTTTTGACTTTCCGCCATATTTCGAGTATTTTTCAGAAAAACTTCAAACTTTCAATGGAATAGTGTTTGTTTGAGGCTATTTCACTTTGCCTAACAAAAAAAAATTACATTTTGACTCAACTTTTTAACATTGTCACTTTTTGCACAAAAGTGCTTATCTCGCCGAGTTGAGCACTTAGTGCAAATTTTTGACTTTCCGCCATATTTCGAGTACTTTTCCGAAAAACTTCAAACTTTCAATGGAATAGTGTTTGTTTCAGGCTCTCTCACTTTGCCTAATAAAAAAAACTACATTTTGACTCAACTTTTTAACATTGTCACTTTTTGCACAAAAGTGCTTATCTC
>NW_022711971.1:0-1277 GCF_011630105.1 Anneissia japonica
AGCAGAAGCGGATATGCGACAAATTGAAGATCAGTTCCAGCTGGAGCCACATGTGTTGAAACGAAAGGGTGGGGAAGTAGATATTTTGATAGGTGTTAATTACCCAAAACTACATGTAGGAAAAATGAAGGAAAAGGATGGCATGGTAGTACAAAATTCCCCATTAGGATGGACTGTATTTGGAGGGAATAGGAATGATTCAAGTAATAAACATCAAGTGATGAATGTCATAATTCATACTCCTGTAGACCTTACAAAATTTTGGACTCTGGAAAGTTTGGGAGTGGATATTGGACAATGTGATTGCAAGAAAGCCCAGTTAGCTAATGAAGAAATTGAGGGAAAACTGATTGAAGACTCGTGTACTAAAGTAGATAACAAGTGGACAGTACCGTATCCATGGATTAGGAATCCTTATGAACTTAAAGATAACAAAGCACAAGCAGAGAGAATGTTGAGAAGCCTAGAAAGAAGGTTGTTAAAGAGCCCTGATCACGCAGCAGCATATGAAAGACAAATGGAGGAAATGGTAACAATGGGGTTTGCAAGAAAATTAGAGGAGTCCGAAGTCAACAACTAACCTGGACCTGTGCATTACATACCGCATCATTCAGTAGTTCGTCCGGACAGCAAGACCACGCCAGTGAGAATTGTGTTCAATTCGTCTAATAGGTATGAAGGAGAGGCCATCAATGACTATTGGGTCAAAGGACCGGACTTGCTAAATAACTTACTGGGAGTTCTTTTGCGATTTAGAGAAAATGAAGTGGCCCTGTGTGCCGACATATCCAAAATGTACCACCGGGTGGCGATTCCGGAACGAGATCAACACGTCCATAGATACCTATGGAGAAATCTTGAAATTAACCGAGCTCCTGATGTGTATATAAAGCTAAGACTAACGTTTGGAGACAAGCCAGCCCCTACCATGGCACAGACCGCTTTAAGATTGACAGCAAGGGAAAATGAAATAGAGTATCCAGAAGCAGCAACGATCCTTAAAAGAGACACTTATATGGACGATATTTGCCCATCTGTCAGAACTAAGGAGGAGGCAAGCAAGATAATCCATGACGTAGAAAAGGTACTTAGTAGTGGCGGTTTCTCTGTCAAAGGTTGGACCTCGAACAAGCAAGTACAAGGCATAGATATCAAGCAAGACAAAGTGGTTATGATTGACTCCGAGCAAAGGGTATTAGGTATGCGATGGAAACCTCAGGAGGATATATTCACCTTTGATGTCAACATCAACATAGAAACACTCACTAAAAGAAAGA